>NC_052053.1:105306216-105611528 GCF_903992535.2 Arvicola amphibius | reverse complement strand
TTCTATTAACCTATGTGTTGCCCCGAGGCTTGTGGCAAGTACCTCACCTATGAACGTCCCTCGTTGCTTCTTCTGCATTTGGCTCTCAACTCTCCCACTCTACCCTTCTTCTTCCCAGTGTCCTTAGTCTGGTTCTCCCGTCTAACCATATCCTGTTCAGCAATGGGTCACTCAGCTTCTTTATTAAACCAGTCACAATGACATATATTCACACACTGTAAAGGAATAGTCCACAATACGCCTCAGTTCTTATAGCTGTAAGATTGAAGTGACGCCAGTCGCTCCTTCACTGGGTTGCCATAATCGAATGGGTTAAAGTTTTACATATAAAACACCCAGAATATGCCAGACACATAGTGTGCTCTCGCTAAGTGTTTGCTGCTGTAGTTGAATGGTTGCTCACAAATTGCAACCTGTTTTCTCAGAACCTGTGCGTGCTTTGTAAACCAGAGCAACAAAGCTGTTCTCACAGTGCAGCCAGCCTCTGTCCAGCCTTTTGACACTGTGACACAATGTTTCCGCTGTAATACAGCATCTATATTCTTGCTCAAGAACTTTGCCATTCTGTCAAGAAGACAGTATCTCCTGCGGCTTTCTCTAAGTTTAGGGTTTGCATTGGGAACATTCCTGCATACATACATGCATGCTGTGACTCTGTCAAGCTACTCTTCTCAAACACACATGATAGACACCATCGACGTTGAGAGTCCCACCTCAGGGGGATTTGCTAACTGTTCCCATGGTTTCCGTTTCAGGGGAGAATTGACGCAAGTCAGGAAACGGCACAATGGTTCGAACGATCTCATCAGCTGAGGCATTTATCCTAAAACGGAAATACTTATATACTACTTATTTTAAAGAAAGTAAACCATGACAATTGCTGATTAATTAATACAGATTTTAGAATCACAATGTCTTACATAAATCACAACTTTTTCAAATTCATTTTTCTTTGCCAGTGAAGTTGTGTACTCCCTATCCCTGCAGGCTTCCTGACACATATACTAGTATTTCCTGATGGACCACAAATACTCTCACATAGTCTCTGGGTAGCGCTAAGGAAATGGAAACAAACAAGGGCTGTGCTCAGAAAAATTTAGTTCTTCAGATTTTTTTTTTAAAAGTATGGTTAGATAAATTAAACAGCTTTTGTTTTGTTTGTCCAGAGAGGTACAGACTATGCTATGATTAGTTTTAAGGGGGTTGCACCATAGTGATTAATTCAATCCACTTTCTATGTCTAGTGACTTATAAATTAAATGAAGAAAACTGTCATCTTAAGCAGTGCTGGGTGGCAAACAGAGGAATCATTTTAGTTGGGAAGGAAATATAAACAGTGAGTATACACATACATTTATTTTCAAGGAGCCAGTTTTTAGCTTTGTCGTTCTTGTTTTCTATTCTACTATTTATGCTTTTATTCATATTATTTTCTGTTTTTCTCATTGTCTTTATAATGCCTTAGAGCTATTTATTTTATGTGAAGTTCAGAGGGTTGTGAGCTGCAATGTGGGTGGTCTGAATTGAACCAGGGTCTTCTGCAAGAAAAACTGCCCTTAATCACTGAGCCACCTCTCCAGCCCGTATGAATTCTTTTACATTTATCTATGTGCATTGTGCTACCTACTTGTCTGATTGCACAACACATGTTTGCAGTGCATGCAGAGACCAGAAGAGGATATTGAATCCCCCTGGATCTGGAATTATAGGTGCCACCCAATGTGGGTGCTGGGAACTAAACCCAGGTCTCAATTGTTGAACCACCTCTAATTTCAGTCTTTTAGATAATTTTATAGTCCCAGTCAGGCATGGTGACCAACAACCTTTAATCCTAGCACTCCGAAGCAGAGTCAGCCAGATTTCTGTGAGTTCAAGGCCAGCCTGGTCTACAAAGTGAGTTCCAGGACAGGCAGAGGTACATAGTGAGACCCTGTCTCAAAAATAAATAAATAGAAAAGAATAAGAAAGGTACAATTTCTATTATTATAAGTATTGAAAAGTATGAATCATAAAACTAAAAATTATGAAAAGACCATAACCTTTATATTTGGTAAGTTAATAATTTTTGGGTTTTTTTTTTTTTTTTTTTTTGGTTTTTCGAGACAGGGTTTCTCTGTAGCTTTGGAGCCTGTCCTGGAACTAGCTCTTGTAGACCAGGCTGGCCTCGAACTCACAGAGATCCGCCTGCCTCTGCCTCCCGAGTGCTGGGATTAAAAGCGTGCACCAACCACTGCCCGGCTCAAGTTAATAAATTTTTTAAAATAAGTTTTAACAAAGGTACATATGGATGTATAAAGCTACTTCAAGAAACTATAAGTTTAAATGAAATTGAATGATTTGCATTAAATAAAATCCCTAGTGCCTCTGAGTTGTTGGTGAGGGAGGGAGACCTCTGATGCCCCTAAAACAATGTAGGCTGTAGGAGCCAGCCATGATAAGCTAAATAGAAACAGATCACCCAAAGGAAGTTCTTTACTTCCAACCATTATCACCTGCCAGAGTAGGACTCAGCCATCAATAAGTTTAATGAGGCCTGAGTCTCAGTAGTTTACCCTGAGGCAATACCTGGTTGCAGGAAGAACCACAAACAGAGATTACCTGAGCACCACCCAAGAACAGACCATCCAAAGGAAATGCCTAATGTTCCAACTACTGTAGATAGGATCACCTGCCAGCACATTCACCAGGACACCCCTAGACAAATGTCAGCCAATCAGGGGTCTTGAACTTCAAAAATCCCTCGCCCCCATCTTTACTACTATAAAAACCCAACTCTAACTGAGCTTGGGGCTCTCCGTTTATTCCAATACGTTGGACATGCAGAGAGACCAAGTTTACAAACTTGCATAAAATAAAGGCTCTTTGCTTTTACATACAAGACTTGGTCTCCTTGTTGGTTTTTGGGGGACTTCCTGGATCGGGGCATAAAATAGGCAATTGTCAACACAGCTGGCTGCACACAAGGACTAGCTGAGAAAACTGTGTCGCTGAAGACACCCCGTGCTCTGGCTGCAGGATGTCAAGAAATCAAGTAGGAACCCTGATGGAAGCTTCCTTCCCGCTAGCTCCCTTTCTGAGTACTATGCTGGGTGGCTGGGCAAACGATATCAACAGTGATACTCAGCAGTGAACCCTGCCTGCTGGGCAAGGGGCCAGGCTCTCCAGTGCAGGGGGCAGGGGATTGTGTTGATGGTACCTAACTGCTTTCTGATCTCTGATTGGATATGAGGCTTTCTGCAGGAATGAATTCTCTCCATGGATGTGAGGCTTTCTGCAGGAATGAATTCTCTCCATGACTATGGAGATCACAAACCCTAACGAGGGAGATTATTGCAGCTGTTTTGCTAAATGGATGTGATGTTCCTGTCCAGATGACTTCTGAACATCCCAGATTAGTGCTGGTATCAGTTTGGGTCAGAAAACAAAACCAAAAAGCAAAAGGAAACTTCTTTTTGCAGGTCACAGCGCTGAGAACAGGTTATTGGTGAAGGCTTGACTTTAAGATGCTTGTCTACATAGCCTCTTCCGAGGCGCACGGACGTCCTAGAAGAGGGCTGGAAGCGATGTGAGAGCTGGAGGAAGGGGCCGATGCTGCAGTGGTGACTACCCACAAGATTTCGGGGGCCCATCAGCATCCTGTCGTGGGGAGGGGAGAGGCTTAGCAAGGCCAAAGCTCCCTGAGGGTTGATTGGAGAGGGAGAGACATTGCTAAGGAGCTATGCTCGTTACTCTTCTGTTGCTGGGATAAAACACCACAGCTAAGGCAACTTGTAGAAGGAAGATTTTATTGGGTTTTAAGGTTCCGTCTGACAGAAAATATGGCGGCCCGCAGGCATGGCGGCTGAAGCAGGAAGCTGAGAGCTCACATCTCAAATTGCCAGCAGGAGGCAGAGAGCAAACTGAGAATGGCCACACCTCCCCAAAGCACCACCACCTGGTGGTGCTCAAGATCTTGGGGGGTACATTTCTCATTCAAACCACCACAGGTGCCCATGCCCTCACCCTGTGCTTCTGTAGATGAAATTCTTCGGGTCACCAAAAGGGAAGGGGAACAAGAAGGCAGTGGGGGGATTAGCTAGGAAGAGGAAAGGATGGGAGGGAAGAGACAAGAGAGGGTGATAGAGGGTGAATATGACCAAAATACATTAATACCTGTATGGGAATATCACAATGAAACCCAGGATTATATATAACTAATACATACTAATAAGAAACTTTGATCAAAACTATCAGTTTAATTTCATGCCACAACTTTTTTAAAAATTTGTTTTTGTATGTGTGTCTGCTTTCTCCTTCCTCCTTTATGCAAGCTCCATAAACTTTGGTTGTTCATTCGTAGGTTTGTGGAGCAAGCGCCTCTCCTGCTGGGCCATCTCAACAGTCTCCCTATAGGTTCTGACAAACAGGTAGAGTTCTGTTGCCATCACATTCCTAATTTTTTTCATTTTCATTATAATCTTTTTATTTTCAATATTTAAGTACCTCCCTTTTTGTCTTGCTTGCATTAATATTCAACTGGCAAAATTGAATTAATAATTCATACAATTAAGCTGATCCATATGATTACATTTCTCCACATTTTAATACTATCTAGGTAATTGTTCTACTTCTCTTACACATCCCAAACCATAGCTGATTCTCTAGAGCTTCCAATACCCAAAAGAGTAGAATCCAGACTTATTTTTAAAGATTTATTTTTAGTTTTATTTATGCATATGGGTTTGTCTGCCTGTGTGCATGCAGTACCTGAATAGGCTAGAAGAAGGCATGAGATCCCTTGGAGCTGGAGGTGGTTGTGAGCTGCTTAGTGTTGGTGTTGGAAACCAAACTCCAGTCTTTGGCAAGTGCCCTTAATTGCTGACTCACCTCTCCAGCTCTGTGACATACTAGTTTAAAGACACCACTATTAAAGCTGTGAATTTATTTACATAAAGAGGAGAGCATGGTTGCCTTTTGAGGCCAACTAAGGTGACTCAGCCAACAGTAGGGTTCTCAGGTCAGTAGCATCAAAATTAGCTGAGGGGGAAAACAAGTTACCCAAGAATGTATTAGAAAAGTCACCCTGTAACTCCCAGGCTGGTGGGACGCCTCCTGGGTAAGAATCGCTAGACAGTGTGTCTTCACATCCGAAGCTCACACTGGCATGCAGCTGGGAACTGTAATTGTAAGTGTGGGGAACGTGACCTGGTGACAGCTCAGCCTGTTGGTCAAACTCACCACCCCTTAGGAGCTGCTAAAGTGGGTTCTGAGCTCAGACCCCCACCTAGAGTCCAGGCAGGTTTTCAGGTGTGTTATAACTTCCTACATGAAGGCCTGGTGGGTCCTAGGGGAATTCTGAACCCAATCCTGTGCTGCCCCGGCAAGCTCTACTGTCTGTTCTTTTTCGAGGGAGTGGAGGGTTGGATCTAGGGGTCTCACCCATGCCAAGCAGTGCTCCAGCTAGCTGAGCTACAGTCCTGTCACAATTGTCCAGTGTCTCAGCAAGGTGACTTTGCGGTCACAGAAGAGCTGGCAGTAGGCAGTAGCAGGGAAATCCAGGTTAGAGGCAGGCCTAACAGAAGGCCTTGGCCAAGAGTCTCCAGGAAGCAGAGGGTGCCAGGCAGTTCCCAGAGGGGAATCCCCTCAGCTTCCCATTCCTCACCTCCAGACCCCGAAGATGAGCGGCAAGGAAGGGAAGTGGATGCTGGAACTGAAAGACCCCTGGAGTGGAGAGACTCTCACTCAAGTCTCGGGATAACACGACCCCTCAGCTTCCCATTCTCGGGATAACACGACCCCCCAGGAACTCACGAGAGACCGTCCTTGCTGCAATCACACGAGGTTTATTGACAGGAACCAGCGCGCTGGGGCCGAGACTCATATCCCAGGCAGGGGTAGAGGATCTTGACCCCGAGTAGCTGGGAGAAGGGGTATTTAGGGGAAGAAACCGCAACCCAAAGGGGGTAGGGAGGGCATCATTGGAAGATTCCGAAAATACCAGCGATAATCACAAGGGGGTAACTCCCGGTTTCTCAAGATTGTTCTCAAGATTATAATCTAAATTTATGGCCAGCTAGTTCCTGGAACAGAGTCACTGAACCGGCTAACCTAGATTTCCTGCTAGATTTTTGGCTCTATTCTTCCTGCTAGAGGGGTCTGGATTTATCCGGGTCTTTCAGAACTGAGGCTCCTTTGTCTGAGGCTGGAATATCTGTGTGGCAGAGTCAGCTAGGCACACTTCCTGCGTCAAGTGAGCATGTGCTGGCTGCTGCCCAGTGAGAAACGCCCTCATCAGTCACCGATTTGTGCTTCCGGTTCCAGTGGCTTTCATCAGTACGGAAGCAGTAATGTGACAAGGTCATGCAATTGTTGCTATCCCGAGGAAGAAGTGGTGGTTGCTGGGAGCAACCTGGCACTGTCTGTGGAGTCCTATTTCCTCTGTGTTAGAATCTCGCTCCTGCCTGACTCTCTTGTGAAAGTTTGGCCAGACAGCCTCTATTTTTTTTTCCTGGACCTGAGGTGGCTTATTCCTTGAGCAGGTGGATTACTCCTAAAATAATCAACTTTCTAAGCCGTAATCATAGTTGAGATTGAGATCTCCTTACTTGAGGCCCCACACCTGGAGTTCTGCGTTTCTTTTAGAATATTCCTACGCCAAGTACTAAAGAGTAGAGTGCTGTTTCCTGGAGTCCAGGCAAGAGTGTGGAGCTCCTCCAGCTTTTTTGTTTTGTTTTGTTTTTTGTTGTTTTTGGTTTTTTTTGGTTTTTTTTTCATTTAAACTTTCATTTCTGTCTTGCCTTGACTGTTCCTAGGAATCAAGAGGAAACACTCCTGGGAAATAGTGGGGGAGACTTTACTGACTTCAGCTGACTGACAACCCCAAAGGCAGGCACAGACCCTGAGCGTTTTATCAGTGTTGGAACTTTGCTTAGCTTCTTCCTATTCAACTTCCTCCTGCCACACTGTCCACACCTGTAACATTAGGCTAACAATCTTGCTTCTCAAGGTTGATATGAGACATACATGAAACAGTGCACATGAAAGTGTTAAGCACATGGTAAGCGCTCCGTTATTAGAAATCATGTTTACCAATACATTTAGATTGAATATAGGGGGCCAGGAGATGGCTCAGTGGGTAAAGCATTGGCCTTGCGAGTGTAGGGACATGAGTTCAAATCCCCAGGACCTACACAAGGCTAGGGGTGGAAGCACATACCTGTAATTTTAGGGCTTAGGGCTCCTTGGAAAATGGGAGGCTGATGTAGGAGAGTCCCAGGAAGAAGGTGGGAAGCAGGCACCAACACCTGGGGGTGTCCTCTGACCATCCTATATGTGCCATGGCACATAGCCTGCATCCACATGCGTGCATCCACACACCGTGACCACACATACACAAACTAAACACACACAAACACGTGATCAGTGTCAAATTCCACAATAAATACCATTTTGCTATACAGGTTTCCTCACTTGCAAGCTGATTTTTCTTGTACTGGAAACAAAACAAAGTTACCTTTCTGGGTTTAACTGTGCAAATCTCAACACAACAGTTTCTTCTACCTGAGCTCACTGACCTCTGGAGAAAACAGACAGAATATAGCTGGTTGCAACCACTACCTTTTCTTTCTTCTTCTTTTCTCTCTTTCTTTCTTTTTCATCTCTGAACAGAAGTGGGACTTACAATCCAGACATCCAGGTCAGTACTTGTCGGTCACCTTTTCTTCCTAATTAAATTTACCTGGAGTTCATTTAAAAAAATAATTTGTTCGGTCAAAAGTGGCTGCATATTTATACTGCAATTAGTTAAGAACTCCACCAATGAGGCCCTCCCCCTGAGATCCAGCAAAGAAAGGAAAATGCCACTGAAGCCTCCAGATTTCGGAGCAATTATGCCTGGCAGTGCAGGTGTGTGAAACACCTGCTTCCCTCCTGCCCCTGCCCGCCTGCCCTGACCACCGTGCCTCATTGGTTGGTGAAAATAATTAACTTACCCTATTAGGAGAAAAGCCCAGAACTGCTAAGGGCGACAAGTCCCCTTTTCTCTTCGTCCTCAGATTAAGTGAGAAAAATAAAAAGGTCCCTGGGTGGTCCACAAACAGGTCGGGGGGAAGTTTTCTTTAAACAGAAAGGAGGAGGGGGGATTGCCTGTTGGTGGGGAATGTGGTAGCTAGCTTAGTTCCGACTTCTGCTTGCTTTGTGACAGCGATTGCTCAGGGGTGGGAAAGCCCCATTTTAAAGACGTTTATGCTTATAAGCAAAGCTTTTGGGAAGGATATTACTTTGTCAGACCTGTTCGTTGTGAATGCTTGAAAATTTACTTTAAATCTCAATAGCAGGGTCCTCATAAAGGCGTGTTGGGAAAATTTTTTAAATAATGTTGGTCTAGTTCATAGCTAGAAGTCAAGAAATTGTTTTTAGAAACATTTCCTGTATCAGTTCGATGAATTTTAGCCTTTCCATAGCTCGCGTGTCTCTAGGCCCCACTAACACCCCCCGCAGGCACTGCCCTCGGCACAAGGGCAGGGAAGAGCCTTGTCTTTGTCATTGCTGGCATGGGCTCTTTCCACTGAGAGCACAAATGTAGAAATCTTCAAGCTGTTTAATTGGAACATTTGTTTTGAAAGACATAAGGTTAGGGGCTGGAGAGATGGCTCAGCAGTTAAGAGCACTGACTGTTCTTCCAGAGGACCTAAGTTCAATTCCCAGCAATCACATGGTGGCTCACAACCATCTGTAATGAGATCTGGTGCCCTAAGCAAGTAAGCGAGGAACACCTCTCTCTCTCTCTCTCTCTCTCTCTCTCTCTCTCTCTCTCTCACACACACACACACACACACACACACACACACCACACACACACACACACAGAGAGAGAGAGAGAGAGAGAGAGAGAGAGAGAGAGAGAGAGTCCAGGTAGGGCAGAGGTTCTGCTTCAGGTGTCTCCATTTGGACTACAGCAAGCCCCTGCAATTGCTTGTCATACCGCAACGCCCAGTGTTGGGGTAATAGGCACACCATATGTCTCAGCTTTTTCACGGGTGCTGGGCATCGGAATTCAAGTCTTCATGCTTTGGCAGCTTTACCCACAGAATCATTTCCACTGCCCAAACTTCTTTGTTTTCTTTCATAGAGGTCACCTGAAGCCACTAGTGAAGTTAGACTCTGAACTTGAGTACAAGGTTTGTGAAAATGTCCTCTGGTTGCAGGAGGCCAGCTCCCTAATGGCTGCACGTTATCAGTTCTCCCTGTAAGTCGTCATGGCTGATGATGATGGTCTTAAAAGGCATGCTTCCATTTGAGGTTAGGTACGTTTCATAATACCTTCCGAGAGATGAGGCCACTAAATTATGCAGAGAGGTGGCTACATGGAGGGACTGAGAGCAGTTGGGAGGATGAGAAAGGTTCCGAGGACATAACATATAAAGAAGGTGTTAAACTGGGACCTCTCAAATGTGTGTGTCACGCGAACACACACGCACACGCACACGCACACACACACACACACACACACACACACACACACACACAAAACACCTCCACCTCGGGTTTACTATTTCCATGACCCTGGACCACAGGGTTTGTCTTCCCGGAAAGCATTGCCTTGTTGCAAACCAGGGCTGAGGTCTGCGATCTTCCTCTGAATAGGGAGAACGGCTGAAAGCGGCATTATCTCTAAACGGCCAGCAGGTGGCAGAGCAAACCTTGTTCCCAAATACCCTTGCATGTTTTCAAGGGAACTTCAAGAGTAACTGCTGAAAATTCCAGTCAGGCCAAATAAATTTAGCGGCCAATGTTCCATTAAAATATCAATAATCATAGTACTTAATATAAAGTCTGACTATTACGTTATTAGCTTTTTTCTCCGTTAGCAATCCAATGCAGCTGTAAAGTTTTGGGGTTTTGTTTTTGTTTTCAAATCTCGTTTTCTTCTCATTGTGCTAGTTAGTTGGAAAGAAATGCTGGTCCTTTAGCCACTGCAATTCATTTTGCATTAAGCAGGTCTGTCTCTGAGAGCTGGCTATGGCTGACCAGGTCCAGGAACATCTATTAGTATGATGTTGAGCAGGTGGTGGCCGCGGCACGCCTTCAATCGCTGCTCGCGGGAGATAGAGACAGGCAGATGTCTGAGTTCGGGGGCAACCTGATCTATACAGCAAGTAGGCAGGACAGTCGGGGCTACACAGAGAGACCCCGTCTCAAGAAACAAAAACAGACAAAACAGTAATGGTGCTGATTGGGAAGTGGGACTTTCCTGGCTCCTCCCCGCCCGGGCTCTGGGGCGCTAGCTTGGAGGACCTGCTTCAGGGTCTGGCCACCTAGGAGCTGGGAAGGTAAACAGAGAAGGTTCCTTCACCAGAGCCCTCCTCTCTGCTGGCTTTTGTTATGGTGCCTTGGTGGCTCTTAAATCTCAGGGTTTCCAAGTCCTTTTGTCTGGTGTTTTCTTTCTTCACCGCTCCTCGTACACCACAGGTTATTCAAAGGGTTCCCTAGCCAAGCGTTTGCAGGAATGTTTAATTTTACATACGAGTGCTATCCCCATACATATATTCTCATTTCCAGATGCACGTGTGTAGTCTTTGCATACACATCTGCATGAGGGTCAAATCTTATCACAAGGAATTTCACTGCACTACTCAGTTCAATTATTTTAGAATTCTGCTGCCTCAAATATATTGTAAATACATGGAAGGAGCTGGGTTCGCAGAGGTAAGCGCTAAATGTACCATGGATTTCCCATCACTTATAACTTAGGAACTAAGGATTTTTTTTAAAGTCTGAAATGAAACCTTATGATTATATACTCCTGTGGGCACTGTTCCTTCCTAAGTGAACTCAGGGGAGCCAAACAGAGCATGTGCGTCTACCAGGCCCAGCAGGCCCTGAGCTTTACAAGTCATTTACAGGGCTGGAGAGATGGCTCAGTAGTATAGAGCAGTTATGGCTCTTGCAGAGGACTGGGGTTCAGTCCTCAGGACACACACAGTGCTTCATAGCTATCCATAAGCTCAGCTCCAGAGATCCAGTGCCTTCTTCCAGCTTCCATGAGCACCAGGCATCCCTGTAGTACATCCACATACATGCAGGCAAACACTCGTACCATAAAAATCCACAAATCTTTAGAAACAGAAGTCATTTGCCTTCCCTTGGATTTGTTAATTCCATTCTATAACCATGTAAATATTTTGTGTGTATGTGTGCTCAATTTCCCCGTGGACACACACACACACACACACACACACACACACACACACACACACACTTGGTGGAGCCAAGGGTATATATGAGGCTTGGCTAAACCTAAATAAAACTTTTATTTTTTTTAAACATGCACTTTCCCCAACGTTGTGTGCTTTTTCATTGTTTGAGATGAGAACTGGACATTTTTTCTTGCTTCAACTCCAAAGCCCACGGTTCATTGCCTGTCACACACTGACGAATCGGGCGCCTCTCTGGCCGAGCTTTCCCGTCTCCTGCTGTGGAACCTGTGTAACGCTTTAACTGTGTCTCAGTGGTAGTGGTAGTGCTGGCTCCTCTTTTCAGTTCTGGGATGAATGAGTGCGCTGAGAGAAACAGACTGACTGGTAGCAAAATGGGGGGGAGATTTGTCTGTACCTCATTCATGGAGCAAATGAATTCCTATTTGCTGGTGCATCTCAGGGCATCTCATGGGGGCCCTTTAAAAAGCCTGTTGCTCTTTTCCCACCTCCCACCACAGTACCACCTCAGTCCCACTCCTCAGGGCCATAGCCAGAAGGGCAGTCACCAAGAACTGTCTCCATTAAAGACGACAGTGTTTGGTGTCACTTCCAGCACTGGTGGGATTTAAAGGTGCTTTAGAGCAGGGCTGGAGAAAGTTAAAATAGGAAGATAGAGATGTCGCCAGGTTAGTTTCTGAATAACTGTCAATGAAGAAACATTGTGGCCTGTGGTAGCTGAACCTAGACTCAAAACAGCCATGTGGAGAGGGAGTCGGCAAGACGTACACTGGTCACATTTGAAGCGTATTCCTCATTTATATGTGAAATGCTAATTCTGATTTAAAATGTGATGAGGCACGGGTCAGGGACCTGCATGCTTTCCCATGTCTCAGTACAGCCCTGGAAGCGACTTGCTCTTTGTTCCCTCAGAGACCAGCGCAGTTGAGAAACACGAAATCCACCAGCTGTTTAACTTCAGGCCCGGCTCAATAAGGCTAGCATAATTGGGCGCTCTAGCCGGAGAGCGATTGCTGTGATAAGGTACACAGCAGAGGGAGCTTTTATGAATGACATGAATTCTAAGCTACGGAAAAATTGAACTCCAACATAATCTCTGAAGGTTTGCGTGTATTTACACCTGAGTCTGTGGGGCTGGTGTTGCTACACTGTTGAAGGGGCAACAGCTAAGTGCGGTATAGTTGGTCCTCCGAGGCCAAGGGTTCTGCTGCTGCTGACCAGGGCTGGGGCACACCTGGAGACCTGCTGACCAGGGCTGGGGCACACCTGGAGACGTCACCTGGAGATGCTACATCAGCCTTTTCTTTCTTGTCACTATTTTCTCTTTCTTTTTCTTTTTCTTTAGTTATTTATATGAAAGTCTTATAAAAGTTCATCCACACAATGAGATTCTAGAATAATGTGGAAAAGTACAATCAAAGAGATTGTATAAATATTGAATAAAATACTCATAATTTAATTTCTTTAAAAATAATATTAAAGAACATTACTTAATAATAATAAATTGCAGCCGGGCAGTGGTGGCGCACACCTTTAATCCCAGCACTTGGGAGGCAGAGACAGGCGGATCTCTGTGAGTTCGAAGCCAGCCTGGTCTACAAGAGCTAGTTCCAGGACAGGCTCCAAAGCCACAGAGAAACCCTGTCTCGAAAAACCAAAATAATAATAATAATAATAATAATAATAAAATTGCCATCAAGATGAACATATTTCCTAAGTACATTGCTTCCATTATAAGGTTTTATTTTGAGTTTTGTTTTTTGTTCTTTTTCAGACAGGTCTCTTTCACAAGGTCTCCTGGAACTCACTATGTAGCCCAGGCTGGCCTCAAACTCACAGAGATCTGCTTGCCTCTGCCTCCAGAGTGCTGGGACCAAACCTGGCTCTCATTATTATTTTCTGTATAGTATAACAGCAACTTACACAACATTGCATTGTAGTAGGTATTATAAGGAAGCTAAAGAGAGTTCAAAGCCTACATTAGGATGGACGAGTAATATGCAAATATTGCACCATTTACAAGGTACTTGAGCAACCAAGGTTTTTGCATCTGTAGCCCAGGCTAGCCTGGAACTCACTGTGTAGTCCAGGCTGCTCCTTCTGGGATCACACATGCACCATCATGTCCCAGTTGTTACTTGACAGTTTTGGGCTTTACCAGGAACTTATTGTAATGTTAAAACTTCCATAGGGTTAAGTTTGCTTTGAGTTTTTATAAACCTGGGGAGGGAGACAATGTCTGGAAAGATAAATTATCTCCAAAGACACCATCATTAAGGGAAAACATTTTTTTTTGAGAATTGCTAATTGATTTTGGTAACACATTCATTGTAGAAGAAAAAGCGGGTGTTTCGGGGGGACGAATGGCCTGAAATTATACTTTCTTGTATTGAAAAAGGTTAATTAGGAATTGAGCTCAAAGTTGATTTTTTGAAGGTCAGCCGCTGCTATTGGGCCCCGTGACCCTGTCTCAGGCAATCACGGCTCTAATGCACAAGTTATGGCTTTCCTTTCACGCGATGACATAATCTCTTTAATTGGTGTCGGAAAGCCTGCCTGTGAAAGGGCCCTGGAAAACACCTAGAGACGGTAATTTTACTCTCCCCATTCACAGGGTAGAAAGAAACAAGCTTAAGAATGTACTAGAGACTCATTACGACCCCTAGGTTGTCAACACAAAGACCTCAGGTTTCGACCAGGAGTTTTAGGGATGATCAGTTCTGCTTAGTTCTAACTTTGCCTGGTGAACTATTAACCTTCTTGGAAAAACTGGTGAATGCTTCATGTCAGAGACTCTTGGTGAGAAAGCTATGAGGTTAAAAAAAAGAAAGCTATGAAGTAGATAATGTGGCTTAAGGATTAAACATAATCGTGAGAAGATAATGCTTGCAAAATGATTGTAGGTTCTCTGGAAGAGCCTCTTCACGTGAGACCCTCCCGGCACCTTACATTTCCACAGTGTTTTATGTAACTCTCATTCATAGTATCTTGTGGATTATCGGACAGACTTAGTCTTTCCTTATCAGGGCTCCCCCCCCAAAAAAAATGTGAGCTCAGTCATCTAATTTAAAATGGCAATTCACAATAGGGATTGGCATCTCTCCATTCCCAAAGCTTTCCTTAGGAAGAGAAGATGAAAGCCATCAGTAGTTACCTGCTAATGCCACTGCAAACCAAGTAAGGTCTGTCAGTTTCCACACTCCTGTTAAGGCTTAAACACCCCTCCAAACTCCAGCAAGTAGCCCCGCCATCTGGGACTGCCGTCTGTCACTTGAAACACCACGACTTTCACTTTTGGGAATCATTGTAGTGTTGTCTCAGCCAAGAATTTCTCTTTCTCCAGGACAATCACTAACCACATCCTCTTTGGGTAGGGGCTGGGTTGCTGGCTTCTTTCTGCAGAATGTGGACCAATGGCTTCTCCCATCAGGCTGCATATTACTCTAGCCCAGCGCTTTTCAACCTTCCTAAGGCCGTGACCCTTTAATACAAGGCCTCATGTTGTGCTAAGCACCAACCATAAAATTATTATCGTTGCTACTTCATAACTGTAATTTTGCTACTGTTATGAATCATAATGGAAATATCTGCATTTTCTGATGGTTTTAGGCCACCTCTGTGAAAGGGTTGTTCTACTCCCCACTTCAAGGGGTTGTGACCCACAGGTTGAGAACCACTGTTCCACGTGTTCTCTCAGTCCCTTGTGCCAACCTTCATGCCCACGCCTTCACTAGCTCTTTTGCTCCTCTTTGAAGGAGTAACTGTATTCCGTCCCTGCATCACTGGCCTCTAGACCGGAACTGGCAACAGTTGAATGCAGGCTCCCTTCAACTGTTGTTGAAAGTCACTTTGATAAAAATCACTGAAATCTAGAAACCCGGAAATATATTAATGTCTCCTAATCTAAGCGTAACTTCAGCGTTATTTTAAAATTAATACATCTAGTGATATGGTTGTAAAGAAACTGCTGCCATGTTGCGCCCGCCTCCACAGAGGCCCCGCCTGACCCAATCCTTTGGATGAGAAATCAACCGGTAGCCGGTGGCTACGTGTCTTCCAGATTGAGACATTTTACCTTCTCCGTGTCGCTCTTGCTTCTTCTCGGCTAGGGGAAAATTTTTGACGGGTGTTTAAAAGCGACCTATTTTAAATGCTGGCTGAGTTTTGTCCAGCAATGTACAATCTCCCCAACGAGAGCACAATCAAGAAATCGAAATTCCCTGCCAGTTCCGACCAGTTGTTCTGCAAATCAATGAGCGTGCATAGCCTGTCAGCAAAGCTGGCTTTCGTGACAGCAGCTCTGAATAGGAGCTTTCCTGTTTACCTTCTTAGCACTTGTTTAAGTTCTAAGGAGAGAGACCTGGCTATTTTGTTACAGAATGGGTGTTTTCAATGTAAAGGGGGGGAGGAAAAAAATCACAGTTTTGAGTTTTTACAATGTTTGCCCCTTTCCTCAGCAGGGATGTGTTTTGAGTGCCAGGAGACAAAAAAGTGTGGCCTCAACAAGCAGAATGTTAAAAAAGAACATCATTTTCATTATGTAGTCAATCTCAATTACAAGCAAATGTTTTCTCTGTGGAGGCTCTCCTCCTTTCAGGGCATTCTGTGGGCCTCTTTTGTGGACTGAGAGAAAAGATCAGTGGTCAATAGGGAGCAGAGTCCTGTGTTCAGTGGATTTTTGTATCCCTCCGTCTCCTACATAATGCGTTTTGTCAGGAGAACAGCCCGCCATCCTGAGCAGATTTGCTGAATTAAAGAGCGCAGCGGGGATAGGAAACTTGTTGCTAGGTGACTGGCCGCCGCTGCTTGGCGGGTCTGGGCCGAAGGTGACTCCGCTTTTCTCCCTCTACTTAATCTTGCCTTTTAATCTGCATCCACAATTAACTCTGTTAATGCCACACATCCATTTGTTTCTTCTTTACTGCACTTCAGGCAACTAATTTATCA
Source organism: Arvicola amphibius (assembly GCF_903992535.2). NCBI lineage: Eukaryota > Metazoa > Chordata > Mammalia > Rodentia > Cricetidae > Arvicola > Arvicola amphibius. Next base: position 105,595,386 of record NC_052053.1, on the reverse strand, counting down.
TTATTTAGTCTTTACACTCAAATAACAAAACTATTTTTTCTCCATTAACGTCCCACGAGGCGAAACAATCTGCCGTGCAAAAAGAGAGAGACAGAAGGCTCGGTAGCTACTGCCTCACTTCCTGCGAGGGTTTCAGGGATTCTTTTGCTAATCTGGGGGAAAAAAAAAAACAAAACACAACAACCAGATCCTTGAGGAAATACCCCTGCTTTCCAACATTTCGGCAGTTTGAGAGTTCTGGATTACTTGAAATGTTCTTGGCGTCTTTAAATTCCTTTTGGTGGCATATATCAACATTTAAAAACTGCTCCCCCCCCCCTTAGGGGCTGATAAAATTGTTTAGCCTAAAGCAAATGCATTGCTTACAGTATCTGTGCAGAGTAAATTCTGTGATCCTCATCAGCTCCGGAGCTGAACTTGGGTGCAGACATGTAAGGACTGTCCCAAAATGATTCTAGCATCCAGAGGGCAGCTTAGTTTCGGTGGCTGTTCCTGCTGCTACGGAAAGCTAAAGTGGCTTCCAGGATCAGGCCTGTGCTCACCTCCAGCGCGGCTCCTGATTAAGCGGCTCCATCCCTGCTCTATGACTTCCTGGACATTGTGTGTGCTAAGGCAGGATTTAAGAACCCTTATTGACAGTTCTATATTCATACAGCCGGTTAGCGGCTCAAGGACATGATCTGGAGGCAAACTCACACTGCATGTATTCAAGTCCCCCCCCACCACTTATGTGTTGCTTGACCTGAGGCAGTTTACTTAATCTCCCTCTGGCTTCTTCATCATTAAAACAGGGATAATGGTATCTGTCTCCTTGTGGTTTTATGCCTCATACAGGATTAAAAGACCTAACATATGCTGAGCAGTTACAATTAGTGTTTATCAGCTGTTCTATCCATAACACAATAAAATAGTCATCACCGCATGTTAAAACTGTGCACCCTTGGGGTTTTTTAACTGTGTGGTCTCTCGTTCTCCATCCTGGAACTTTTTTAGTTTTGTAAATTCTGTCTGGTTACCATGCCAAAGATAGCTTAAAGACACTTTTTCCTCCCCCCTCCCTCCCTCCCTCCCTCCCTCCTTCCCTCCCTCCTTCCTTCCTTCCTTGTAGAGTGTATATTTTGTATGTTCAGTAGGGTGATATTAAAGTTTTGTTTTAAAAAGTGCTCAATCTCATCCTTTTAAATTAAGGCAAGGCATTTATATGGGCTTTTACGCCAGGCATATTTGGAGAGCATTAGGCTATAATTAAACTAACTGGGGCTAGCTGGAGGTTGTGATGGCTTTGCTTCGCTGGTGCATAAAAGCTCCATGCGCACAGGGAATTAGGAAGCCAGAGTAAGGACCATTAGGATGTCATTTACTACATTTTCATTTGATCAATTTATACTCTTTAATGTGATGGCCTGGTTTGCATCCTTTATGCAGGTGTTAATTCTTTGCCTTTGACTCTTTAATACAAGTCTGTGGAAGTGCCGCACGCCTGCTCATGTGTGGGATGGAGGGGAGATCACAGTGTTGGGGAAGTCGGCCCGGCCATTGTTTGGGTCCCCGCTGCACACAATGGGGCAGCTAGGAACCTGTGGTCTGAGGTGATGCTAAACCTGGGCTGTGCACGAAGAGCACCACACTGAGGCTGACTTTGACGTTCTTTCTGGATATGGATATTGCTTTACTATTGATCAACAATAAGCAAATGCAGCCTCCAACAGTGATTGAAGCAATTGGTTCAACTGAGGACTCGTGTGACCTTGCTTACTTTAAAGGTCTTCCTGGATGATAAAGAATTCTCAGGCATAAGTGAGACAATAGATACCCAGTGGTTCTTGCTGCCTCAAGTGTGGGCCAAAGACGGGAATGAGAGGAACACAGGCAAGCTTCCCTCAGACCCTGCTCCCTGCTGCCCAGTGCTAGTTCCCAATCCCAGCAACCAGACACTGGAATAACAAGGTTACAGACACTGGAATAACAAGGTTACAAATCCCAGGGCAAGGGGCTGAGGGGTGACCTTAACTGAAGTGTGGAATTCTATTGCATTTGGACATTTGCAAAGGAGTTTGTCTCTAAAGATCAATAACAGAATACTCAAAAGTGTCTTTCTCGGTTCCCAGATAAAGATCTCATAAGAACGAAGTTCCATGAGCTCAGGGGCTGTACCTTTGGAGTCTACTACAGAAGTTAGCATGGTGCCTGGAAATTCTTATAGCATGCTGTTGAATAGTCAATTAATTGAATAAATTCATTATTTAATATGTTTAAAGAGGGAAGCTGCCGTCCTTTCTAGTGAAAATTCACTCACTTCCAGGCGTTTTTAATTTATTCTTCCACCATTTCTGTCATATTCCACCCATTATCTCCTGTTGGTGAATGCTACCTTTTGCCCACAAATCACTCTCTTGTGTGTATGTATGTATATGCACGCATGTATGTCTCAGTGCATTTAGTTAGGGTTTCACGTATAGGCATGGATGAAGGGTTATTTTCTCGGGCAAGGGCAATTCGCCAGTGGAATTCCGGGATACTGGTGGGCCCAAGCTTGAGCAGGTCTTGTTTAGGTCATCATCGCTTCATGTGCCAGCCCATGTTCAGAAGGGGACATTTGTCAACAACCCCCCCCCCGCCTCTGACTCTCACACTTTCTGCCCCCTCTTCCACTGTGCTCCCTGAGCCTTGCAGGAGTGACATAGAGGTCCCATTTTCAGCAGTTTTTAAAAAAAATGATCAAAAATTAATCTCAAATGTGAAGGTCTACTAGAAAATTGACTTTTAATTTTCTCATATGTTACCAGTTCTTTTTAGTGAGTTCCTGATGTGGGATGCCCCTCTACAGGCTGTGAATATGCTTTATTACCACTGGTTAATAAGGAAGCTGCTTTGGTCTATGGCAGGGCAGAATATAGCTAGGTGGGAAATCCAAGCAGAGAGAGAGGAGGAAAGAAGGCAGAGTCAGAGAGATGAGAGCAACCATCAGAGAAGCAAGATGTGAGATAATGCCATGCCACATGGTAAAATGTAGAATAATAGAAATGGATTAATTTAAGTTGTAAGAGCTAGTCAACGATAAGCTTAAGCTAATAGGCCAAACAGTTTGTAATTAATATTAGGTCTCAGAGTGGTTATCTAGGAACTGGCAGGTGGGAAGGAAACCTCCAGTCACAAGTTCCCAGCTGCCCAGGCAACTGTGGAGACTGTGGTCACTGGTTTATCACAGAGCTCAGCTCTGTGAGATCAGCACTGCTGACTTCTCAGGCGGATTTTTCTGCGTCTGCCACCAGGATGGACAACATTAAGGCAGGGAATGCTAGAGCCTTTGAATCTCACTTGAGGAAAAGGAGCTCAAAAGTTTTTCTCTTTTTCCTTTCTGAGACATAGTGTCTCTGTGTAGCCCTGGCTGGTCTGCACCTTGCTCTGTAGATCAGACTGGCCTCAAACTCAAAGATCTGCCAGCTTCTTCCTCTGAGTGCTAGGGTTAAAGTCATGTGACACCACTACCTGGCTCAAAAGTTTTAAATATTATAAAAAAATTAATCTTATTCTATAATTTAAATTTCAAAGTTCAGCAATTATGTATCTTTTCTTCTCTAGTCTAATGTATCTTTTTAAGGAAATGTAACAGTTATATTTATGTTCCAAGAACCTCTGCTAAATTAGTCATTCTAATATAATTTGAGAAATTAGCATCAAATAAAGCTCATTAATAAACACTGATAATTGGTGTTATCTTTTGTAATTTTCATTTATTCATAAAACCCCCCTTTTAGTTAATATGCTTTGCTAATTGACAGCCATATGTATGAGAGCTATGCACAAATAGTATTATATTTATATTCTTTTTGCATTTATTAAAAACAATCTACACTAATTATTGATCATTTTCCTATAATAATACTTTTCAACTTTTTCAAAAATTAGTGGATATTTATTTGGATAAAAGATTCTGTTTTGCTAGCTGCAGAGACCCACAGCCAACATTAGACTGAGCTCTAGGAATCCTGCGGAAGAGGGGCAGGAAGGATTATAGGAGCCAGAGGGCTTAAGGGCACCTTAAGAAAATGCACAGAAACAACTAACCTGGGCTCACGGAGACTGAACCGACAACTAGGGAGCCTGCATGGGTCTGACCTAGGCACTCTGCACATGTGTGACAGTTGTATAACTTGGTCTTCCTGTGGGACTCCTGACAGTGGGAGCAGGGGCTGTCTCTGTCTCCTTTTTGGAACCCTATTTCTCATACTGGGTTACCTTGTCCAGCCTTAATAAGAGGGGAGGTGCCTAGCTTCCCTGCAACTTGCTATGCCTTGTTTTGCTGCTGTCCATGGGAGGCCTGCCCTTTTCTGAACAGAAAGAAACAGAGGAGGAGGGATGGGGTGGGGTTCAGACTGGGAGGAGAGAAGGGAAACTGCGGATGTAAAATACTACTACTACTACTACTACTACTACTACTAATAATAATAATAATAATAATAATAATAAATAGAAAATCATTTTTTAAAGTTTCTATTTTACTGCATTGGCCATAGTTATGTCTGGTGCACACTATTAACTTTATTACTTTTAGTATAATTTCATGTATAATAGGTAAAGATTATTTAGAGTCAAAAAAATGCAAATAAGAGGGAGGATTGTTTTACTCTAATGGCCATCTGTGGAAAAAAGGAATATATCCTATAATTTTATTCATCTTGCTTTATAATATGAATATTAGTTGCTAGGATCTCAGTAAAATGTAATATAATTCTGAACATATTTGAAAATTATGTTTACTATTGAATAAATTGAATTACACACGTGGTATTCCAGTCCAAAAGAATGTTCCAGCCTTGGGCTGCCTCATGCAGTGTATAGCAAATAGAATGGCAGGTTTATTCAGTGTTCAGCTCAAGCATAATGCTGGCTCTTAGTTAAGTTCGGTTTCCTTTGCCAGGTTTCTGTCTCTGTGTTGGTATGTGCATGTGAGTGCAGGGGCCCCTGGAAGTCAGAACAGTGTCTGACTCCTTGCAGCGAGAGCTGTAGGCTGTTCTAAACTACCCAGCATGGGTGATGGGAACCGAATTGAGGTCCTCTGCAAGAGCAGTGTGTGCTCTCAGCAACCCTCTCCCTAGCCCTCAAGGAAATCCATTAGTATTGGTTTTTGGAACAAGGTTTCACTATGTAGTCCCAGCTGGCCAGGATCACTCCGTAGATCAGGCTGACCTGAACTCACAGAAACCCACCTCCGGCTGCTTTCTGAGTGCTGGGATTAAAGGTGTGCCCCCACCAAGACTGCCCACTGGGCCCCAACCTTGAAGGGAGCTATTTTTAAAAGACACAATTTTCCTTTTTTTCCCTTGTGGGAGTGTGTGTTTGTGATGCTGTTTCACAGTTAGCAAACTCTAGTAACTTCCCAATGCCATTTCCCTTGGAAATGTTCGTATGCTAGCCATTAGGTGCTAACACCTGAGGCAGACCTTATGACTGATTTCCTCCCTTGGTTTACTCTTCATAGTCTGAGATAAGCATTCTGGACAAAGTATAAAGCCGATGATACATCCACTGCTGGGCAAAGCTGACTGTGGTCCTGAGAGTCTATAACATTCTCTAATTCTGACAGAGGGGTTTAAGTTTGGAGCAGGATGATAGTGGGTAGAAAAAGGGTTGAGTTACGTACAATTAAGGGCATTTAAAAAACATGTGGATATCTACTATTTTATAAACTCCTTAATGTATACATATTAAAAGATCTAATTGGAGTCACCCTATGTGGAGGGATAAGGATCCCCTAGAAATCATAGGTTATCAAAACCCAAAAGCAGTGCCAGGTGTGAGATATTGCCTGTATAGCTGTTCATCGAGAGGGCACAGAGAACCCCCGAACGATACATGACATTGTTGTTGCTCTTGGTTACCTACTAGAACCTCGTGGTAAGACCCTATTGCTGAATGCACCACACTTTGGTCGCAGGACACAGAGCAATCAAGTTGGTATTGAACTGGAAGATTCTTCTCTGACGGCTAGCTCTTCGGGTGCCAGAGATGCTTTCTTACCTATCTGGGAACCCCAAGAACTACAGCCACATCTGGCCTGGTAAGGTAGCCCAAGGGTACATAGCAGTGTGGACATTATGGAGCTAACCAACAGCTTTCTTTTATTTTTAATTAAAACAAAAGTTTTTGATCATAATATATCAATTTCTTCCTCCAAACCCTTCTATATAAGCTTGATCTCTTGCAAATTCATGGCCTCTTTTTTCATGAATTGTTGTTACACACACGTGTGTATATTATATTTACAGAATACATAAATACAGTCTGCTCAGTTTCTATTTGTTACCTGTATGTCTATGTTTTCAGGGTGTATTGGAAAACCAATTAGTGTGCTTTCCCCACGGAGAAGACCATTTCTCCTGCTCTCAGCATCTCTTCCTTAGTTGCCCATAGTTCTTTCTGTAGGGTTGAGGCCTTGTGCGTTCACACACTGCACCCCCCCCATGTTACCCATGTTAGTATGTCTCTTGGTATTGTTATCCTTGTTCAGCTCACGTGTAGGTAGTAATGTTGGTAAGACTTTATGTCAGAGACACATCTCACAACAAATCCCTGTTCTTCTGACTCTCACAGTCTTTCCTCCCCAAGGGTCCCTGAGCCCCAACAGCTTTCTACCTGGACTTAAAGGCTATTCCACAGGGGAATTGTGTCTGGTACTGTAAACCTGGCCAAATGCCTGTGGTTCTGGAGGTCATAGGCGCTATTGCTGGTGTTCCGCTAAAGGGAGATGATATGATGATATCAAATCACCTTCTAGATAGTTGTCCTTGCGCCCACAGACTAGTACAGCTCTCACTTCTCATCAGAGAGCATCTTCTGTGCAGCAGGTTTACCACTTGTCGAAGTGTAGAGAAAAAGTACTCTTGAATATTCCTCCCTAAATGGGACATGTATGCCACCCCCCTGGGCTGGTGGTCCTGAGTATGAAAGCAGAAAAGAAAGCCACGAAGAGCAAGCCAGTCAGTAGTACTGCCCCCCTGGCCTCTGCATCAGCTCCTGCACAAGGTTCCTGCCCTGACTTTCCTGGATGACCGGTTACAAGCTGTAAAGTGAAATCAACCCTTTCCTGCTCAGGTAGATTTTGTCATGGTGTTTTAGCACAGCAACAGAACTCACTTAATACAATATACATACATAAAATTGTCAAAAGATAAAAATTTTAAAAAAATTCATTTTCTTCATAAGATTTCCCCCCCGAACATTCAAATCACTTAAATAGTGATAATTCTGTTTTGGGTTTTATTTTTGTTTTGACATAATAAAATTTCTTAGTAGACTGTCAAATTTGTTTTCTTTTACTTTAAAAAACTAGGCAAGAAATTGAAGATTTATTTAAAATAAGAAATTAAATAAAACCCATGTACAAACTTTAAAAAGCTGAATTCTACCACAAACACAAAATGTACAAAATATAATTTTAAGATTACCTGAAATTCTTCAATAATACAACCCAAACCACTGAATTTTTCTTTTAAAAAACTTATGTATGTATATGAGAGGGTAGGTCCATGTGTGTGGGGGTCCCTGACTTTATATTGCCATTCTTCTGTTATTGTTATTTTTATCTGAAAACCTCATCCAAGGGGATACTCTGCTCTGCCCTGGATTGTCTATTGGGAACTACAGCTGGCTGCCTTAAAGGAACTTCCCTAGCCAGTTCTGCTGGATGTTCTGAGTGCCTGGTCACCAGAGAGCAGGGGTGACTGTCAGTGGCTCTGGAATGGATACATTTACATTTACTTACCACACATCAGGGATTGCTCTAAGTGTTCCATATATGTTAACTAACTTATAATGTCCATGGATTCTCGAAGGAATCTGAAGGACAGAGAAGCTAAAGAAGTTGCCTAGGAGCATGTAGGCTTTTGAACACATTTGTTACTGAAGCTTTTAAGCTCACGATAAGTTTGGAACATGCAGCATGCTCAATACTACAGTCCTAACCAGTTTATGTCAGCTCGACACAAGCCAGAGTCACTTGGAAGAGGGATTCTCCACAGAGCAAATTTCCAGAAGATTGGAGGCACACCTGTAGGGAATTTTCTTAACTAGTGATTGATGTGGGAGGGTCCAGCCCACTGTAGGTGGTAAGAACCCTGGGCTAGTGGTACAGGACTCTTTAAGGAAGCACATCGAGCAAGGCATGATGGAAGAAGCCAGTAAGTAGTATTTCTCTATGCTCTCTGCATCAGTTCCTGCCTCCAGGTTCCTACCTTGACTTCCTGCCCTGGCTTTTCTCAGTGATGGAGTGTTACATGGAAACTCTAAGTTGAAATAAACCCTTTCCTCCCTAAGTTGCTTTTGGTCATGGTGTTTCATTACAGCATGGAATCCTAACTAGGACACATACGTATGTTCATATATACAAACTAAGCCTTTATTCACTGATACGTAGCCGTGCACATGCCACAGACTGTCAGAGGAAAACCTCTAGTTGATTCTTCCCACCATGTGGGTTCTGGGCATTAATTCGGACCTCAGTCTTGGCAGCAAATGCTTTTATCTGCTGAACCATCTCGTTGGCCCTCAACCTATGTACATTTAGAAAGACCAATAGACTTAAATACCCCTGATATGCTCAAATATTCAAGAGAAACATGAAGGTCTGGGAGTGACAGCAGCAGCTGGTGACAGAGTGCCTCAGGGAGCACTCTAGAGACACCTTGAGAAGGTGCTGAACCCAAGCCAACGTAGAAAGAGACTCCAGTAAAAGAGGCAGGAACAGCGGAGTTTGGCTAACCCACTCTGTCCAGGTCCCTCTGGGGACCCCATCTTTGGGGTCTGCCTTCAGAACAGACACAGTCTGTAAGTATCCAACATCCTAATGTCTGGTTACTGATAAAGGGATGGTTTTCTTGCCTGGCAGATCAGAGGTATAACAAAGAAGCCAAGACATAAATACTTGCCTAACATGTATGAGGCACTGAGCTTGATTCTCAGCCTACCAAAAAACCACCTTATTTATTTATTTATTTATTTATTTATTTATTTTTGAGACAGGGTCTCTCTATGCAGGCCTCTCTTGGAAATCATTACGTAGATCAGGAAGACCTTGAACTCACAGAGGTCCACCTGCCACTGCCTTCTTGGTTCTGGGATAAAATTGTATACCATCATGGCTAATCTTTTTTTTTTTAAGATTTACTTTTATTCTTTTCTGATTATGTGTCTGTCTGTGTGTGGGTATGTGCTGATGCCTATGGAGGCCAGATGCACTGGATCTCCCAGGAGCTGGAAGAACAGATAGGCATGAGCTACCCAACATGAGTACTAGAACCTGAGCTTGGGTCCTCTGAAAGAGCAATATGCACTATTAGCCCCTGGCCCATATTTCCAGTCCATTATTTTTTAAAATAAAGGGAAATGCAGACTTTGCAGGCAAACAAAAGCCGAGGGAGTTCATCCACTAGAGTGGTTCTATAGGGAGCGCTAAAGAGGGCTCTGCAAACTGAAAAGAAAGGAAAGTAAACAGCAACCCAAGGCCAAGCACTCTTAAACACAGAGGTCAGACGAGGGTGTGGGATCCCTTGGAGCTGGAATTCTAGACAGCTGTGAGACATGTGGGTGCTGGGAACTAAACCCTGTCCTCTGCAAGAGTAACAAGTATTCTTAACTGCCCAGTGTTTCTCCAGCCCTGTTCAGAGTGTTTTACCTAGCAATAGAAACTCACTAAGACACTTTGAAAACCCGTCTAAAAATAAGGAAGAAATAAAAGCTTTCCCAGAAAAACAGAAGCTGGAAGAATTCATCACTTCTCAGACAAGAGGGTCTCAAGTGAACACTTCAAGTGGAAAAGAAAGGATACGGCAGGGGAAAATAATATCAACAGAAGGCATTAAACTCATGGCTGTGCAAACACACATGGGCACAACACTGTAATGCTGTAATTGTAGTGGGGAGAGAACTGCAATTCTTGAACGGAAACTTTTTAAAAAGTAGTAAAAGCTACTGTAAGCATGTTTAAAGATGCACGGCATGATTAGGTTCAGACTGCAGCAATGCAGAGAAGAGCTAAAATTCAAAGCTTTTGTGTCCAAACTGTTATTTGATTAAAATACATAGGTAAAGCTATAGATATTCTACTTACGTGTTAAGGTAATTAATAAGGTAAGTAACTTAAACACAGGGGGAAAGACCAAAATAAAAGAAATCAACAAAATAGAGAGGGAAGGAAAGACAGAAAAGAACTATTAGACTAACAAACACAAACTAGCAATGGTTACTATTTGCCTATTGATAATTACTTTCCAGGTCAAAAGATAGAAACTGGTCAAATGAACTTTGACAATATGACCTAATTATATGCTGTGTAAAAAGACTTACCTGAAATAGACAGATTAAAAGCAAAATGATAAAAAATGGATTGTCCATGCATATCAGAACCACAGGAGAGCAGAGGCAGCAATGCCATCATCAGAAAAATTAGACATTAATATACCAATAAAAGTCAGTATATGCCTGGAGAGCTGGCTCTGGAACTAAGGTCACTTGTCACTCAGAGAACCCAAATTGATTTCCCAGCATTTGCAAGGAGGCTCAACCATGTAACTTCAACTTCAGAGGATCTGACAACCTCTCCTGACCTTCGATGGCACCAGTGTGCGTTTGATATACATGCAGGCAAAACACTCATACACATAAAAATACAATAAATATTATAAGTCAATACACTTGATAGACAGAGTGATTATAATAAAATATGTGTCCAATAGTGAGTACTTTAACATGCAGAGCAAACACTGACATACCCAAGGGGAGAAATTCATGGCAAATATGGTAGTTAAGGAAACAATTGTTCTATATTCAATAATAAATAGAACACCCAGCAATGAGATCAATAGGAAAACAGAGGGCTTGAACGCGATGGACTAAGTGGACCTGGTGGACACAAACAGAACATTCAGCCCCATGTTAACAGCGCACACCTCTCAAGAGTCAGCAGACTTTCTCAGTGGTCAGTCACAAAGGAAGTCTCAACACTGAAGAAATCTGATATCATATCAAGTGTCTCTGCCGACTGCAACAAAGCAAAGCTGGATAGGACTATCGTTTTTTCTCTTTTCCCCTTTGAGAGCCAGAAGTTAAAGTCTAGGATATTCAGAGAAAGAGTATGTGCGAGGGACATTAGACCGTGACCATGCATGCTCCAAGAAAGGCACAGGCTCGGGAATGTCCCAAGAGGACTACAAGTCTCAAGTTCATGTCTCAAGCTCATTTTTTGTAACAGGCAGACTAGAATAGCTTTAAAAAAAAGAAGAGAGACAAAAAGAAAGAAAGGAAGGAAAGAAGGAAGGAAGGAAGGAAGGAAGGAAGGAAGGAAGGAAGGAAGGAAGGAAGGCAGGCAGGCAGGCAAAGAGAAATAATAACACCTCACTCCCAGCTAAACCAACCCTGAGAAATGAAGAAATTCCAATTTACAGAATTACAGTATTGGGTTCATGTTTTTATGCTTTTTGTTTTTCAAGATAGGGTTTCCCTGTGTAACAGTCCTGACTGTCCTGGAACTTGCTTTGTAGACCAGGCTGGCCTAAAACTCAGAGATCCACCTGCCTCTGTCCCACCACCACCCTCCAATGCTGGGATTAAAGGCATGCACCATCATTGCTGGGCTCTGTATCTAGTTTTTAACAACGACAAAAACAAACCCCACAAGAGGCCCAAAGAAACAGGTTACTGACCGACTGAAAAGATAGAAAGGTGAATTGGATGAAAATATTTGGTGGCACATCTAATGACAAAGGATCTGAAACATCTGGTTTCAAGTTTCTCAAAGCATTAGAGAAAGATGTGGAGAAAGTCACGGAGACCATGTGTTGACAAATGGGAGTGTTTGTAGTAAAGAGACAGGAAAACTTATTTTAAAAAAGGAAATTCTGGAATAAAAGAGTATGATCATTGGAGTGCAAACCCCACCATCAGGATTCCACAGCAAGACTGCACAGGCAGGAGAGTCAGTAAGCTCTCAGATGGGAGAGCACGAGCCTAGCGGACGGTGCTTATGCAGTCAGATGCTCTGGAAGTTAAGACTGTGTAGTGAGGAGCTGCAGGCAGGCCTGCTTTTTGTCCCGCCCGGTTCCTGGCCACCTGGCTAGCTTTTGCCCCAAAGTAACAACACAAACTGTATTCATTTAAACACTGCCTGACCCATTAGTTTCAGCCTCTTATTAGCTAATTCTCACATATCTTGCTTTAACCCATATCTAATAATCTATGTAGCACCACGAGGTGGTGGCTTACCGGGAAGTAATGAAGTAATTCTAGCATAAGTCCATCTTGGGCCGGAGCTTCATCACATTTGACTCAGAGAGGAGAGGCATGGCGATTTACTAACTTCCCTTCCCAGCATTCTGTTCTGTCTACTCCACCCACCTAAGGGCTGGCCAATCAAATGGGCCAAGGCAGTTTCCTTATTAACCAATGAAATCAACACAAACAGAAGACTCTCCCACATCAAGACTGGAGGATCTCTTGAGCTCAGGAAATCGAGGCCTCCTTGAGCAACACAGGGACCGTATTTCAAAACATAAGCAATAAAGGCAAAACGAACAAACAGAACCCCTAGAGAGCGCAGAGAGAATTCTGAAACCTATGGAAGGCCTGGATTGGAAAGTTTAAGCCACATCAACAGAGCAGCACGCGCATGGTAGGCCTGAAGAGACAGATAAGACGGAGTGTTCGAAAGGAACAACTGAAAAAGTCCCCAAATAATAAAAGACATGAAACTGAAGAGATTCTGGGATAAACCCAAATACATCCATACCAAGACACACAAAAGTCAAGAAGAGCCGGGCGGTGGTGGCGCACGCCTTTAATCCCAGCACTCGGGAGGCAGAGGCAGGCGGATCTCTGTGAGTTTGAGGCTAGCCTGGTCTACAAGAGCTGGTTCCAGGACAGGCTCTAAAAAAGCTGCAGAGAAACCCTGTCTCAAAAAACCAAAAAAAGAAAAAAAAGAAAAAAGAAAAAAGTCAAGAACAAGCTCGAGAGCAGGGGGAGGCTTCTTGCATACAAGAGTCCCCAGAAAAGACATTGGCAGGTTCTCATCTGAAATGTCAGCTGCCTACAGGCAAGTGCAAACCTAGTCAAAGAACTGTTAACCAAAAAGCCTATAAGCAGTGAAATTTTCCCTTAAGAATGAGGGAGGGATTAAAATGTTCCCAGGCAAACAAAAGCCGAAGGGACTGTTCTGACGAGCTCCAGGGAGTCCTGGGGGTGTGGTGCGGCAGGACACTAGACAGCAACTTGAAGTTCTATGCAGAGAAGCGACCTCAGCAAAGGGAATACATGGAGACTTACAAAAGCTACTATTATTGTCAGAGTGGCTGCCATGGCGCTTTTTGTTTTCAACACTGAGACTAACACATTTTTAAAACACAAACATTGGTTTAAAAGCTAATGCTCCTGTAAGTGGTTTGTAGCTCTACCTTTGCTTTCTATGTCATCTAAAAGGCTTAATACTTCTCAAAGTATCACTAGTGTGCATTTTTAGGCACACGGCATATAAACACACCATTTTGTGACATCAGCTGAAAAGGGAAGAGATGGAGTTGTTAAAGACATAGAGCTAAGTTTACAGATGGCTGAATCAAGCTGGTAAAAGTTAAATTAGGATGTTATGCCTTTGTATTTAAGTGTGAAGTCCTAAAGAAAACAGCTACTTACTCGCTCATTCACCCATTAAAAGGGAATGGAAAAGTTTCACTGCAAGGTATCAGCTAGAGCCTGAAGAGCACAGCATCCAGGAAAGAAAGGACAAGAACTATAGGGCACAGAGGAGACACACAACAAAATGACACAAGCCCCTCCTTGTGCTCACCACTTTGAACTTTCTAGCCCAAAGACAGAGATTAAAAGTTATTTTTGTTTGTTTTGTATTTCAAGACTGGATTTCTCCGTGAAACAGCTTTGTCTGTTCTGGAACGCACTTTGTAGACCAGGCTAGCCTCAAACTCACAGAGATCTGACTGCCTCTCTCTGTCTCTGCCTCTGCCTTCTGAGTACTGAAATTGAAGGCGTGTGCCACCACTGGCCGGCAAAGAGATTTTTAAAATATGATTCATCTACACACTGTTAGAAGAGATTCAAGTTAGATCTAAAAGATAGAAACAGATATTCCACACAGATAACCAAAGACAGCAGAAGTACCCTAGGTAATATTGAACAAAATCTATTTTACATAAAACATTGTAAAATACATATATATATATATATATATATATATATATATGTAAAAAAGTTCAATACAGCAAGAAGGCAGAGTAATTGTAAACATTTCCATACCACTTCTCAAAATACACGGGACAAACTGGACATAACCAAAGGAAAAATGACAGAATTTTATAATCATTGAAAGGCTGCAGCATGTCACACTTAGTGATAAATAAAACAACTAAACAAAACGATGACTAAAGAAACAGAGGACTAAGGGGCTGTCTCAGTTTGGGTTTCTATTGCTGTGACGAAACACCATGACCAAAAGGCAAGTTGGGGAGGGAAGAGTTTATCAGGCTTACACTTCAGCATTGCTGTTTATCACTGGAGGAAGTCAGGACAGGAATGCAAACAGGGCAGGATCCCAGCAGCAGGAGCTGATGCAGAGGTCATAGAGATAAGCTGCTTACTGGCTTGCTTCTCACAGCTTGCTCAACCCACCTTTTTATAGAACCCAGAACCAACAGCCCAGGGACTGGGTCCTGCCCCATTGATCACTAAATGAGAAAATGCCTTACAGCTGGATCTCATAGAGGCATTTCCTCAACTACTGAGGCTCCTTCCTCTGATGACTCTAACGGGTGTTGAGTTGACAGGCAAAACCAGCCAGGACATGGACAAAGAGATGGTTCAGTTGGGGAAGTGCTGGCCACATGAATGTGAGGACCTGTGTTCAAGCCCCATCAGCACATAAAGAACCAGGCATGGAGGCTGGACTTCCAGTCCCAGTGCTGGGGACAGGTGCTGGGGCTCGCTAGACAGCCACCTTCCCAGGGAAAGATATTGTCTTATAAGAAACAAGATGACACCAAACAAAGGTACATGGCTCATGAGGTTGACCTCTGGGCTCCATATGCACGCAAATGAACGTGCACCTGTTTGTCCATTTGGAACTGCACACACATAAACATACATGCACTCTCACACACAAATACATGGAGGATTTAACACAATAAACTCACAGACATATACAAATGTTCTATCTAGTTAAAACAGTATATATATTCTTTTCCAAGTATACACGGGATACTTTTCAGAATAAAGCAGATTTTAACCCACAAATGAAGCATTGAAAATATAAATATCATCCAAAGTGTTTTTCTCTTACTAGTAGATAAAAAGAAATCAATTCCTGGAAAAGTTAAGTACTTTTTAAAAATGGATGAAAAAAGAAATCACCAATAAAAAAATTAAAATACCTATAGAAAATGAAAATAAAAACACCACAGCAAAAGTTAGGGACCAGAGAAGGCAGTGCAAAATCAAAAAAACGATAGCTACAAGTGCTTACATTAAGAAAGATGAGGGCTAGAGAGATAACTCTGGCTAAGAGCACCGCTACCCTACTAGAGGACCAGAGCTCAGCTCCCAGCATCCACATGGCAGCTTCACAACTGTCTGTAATTCCAGCTCCAGAGGCTCCTACACCATCTTCTGACCGCTAAAGCACTAGACACAGATGTGATGCACAGACATCTATGCAGTTAAAACACCAATACACACAAGATAATGAAAAAATGTCACGTTGATTTTATATGTAAGATACTAGAAAAAGAAGCAACGAAAAAATCCAAAGCCAGCCTAAGGAAGGAAATAATAAAGATTGGAGTGGGAGCACATGAAGTAGGAAAAAGATAGGTGTAGTGAGGAGCAGCGGGCCATGTTCCCGCAGCCCTGCACTCCCGGCTGCCTGGCTAGCTTATGTCCCAAAACAACAACACACAAACTGTATTCTTTTAAACACTGCCTGGCCCATTAGTTTCAGCCATCTTTCTCACACTTTCTGTGGATTCAGTTATCCACGTTGGCACCATTCTGTAGTGAGGAGCTGCGGGCAGGCCTGCTTTTCATCCCGCCCGGCTCCTGCATGGTTAGCTTTACACCCAAAATAACAACACACAAATTGTATTCTTTTAAACACCGCCTGGCCCATTAGTTTCAGCCTCTTACTCACATCTTGATTAACACATATCTAATAATCTGAGTAGCACCATGAAGTGGTGCCTTACCAGGAAGATTCTAGCGTATGTCCATCTTGGGCTGGAGCTTCATCGCGTCTGGCTCAGAGAGGAGAGGTATGGCATCTGACTAACTTACCAGCATTCTGTTCTGTCTACTCCACCCACCTTAGGGCCAGCCTATCAAATGAGCCAGGCAGTTTCTTTATTAACCAATGAAATCAACTCAAACAGAAGACCCTCCCACATCATATAGGCAATAGGCAAAAGTAAATTATACCAAAAGGAAGTTCAAATTGACATTTGGCTATGTATACTGAGGAAAAAAAAGAGAAGGCTCCATGGCTAAGATCCAAAATGAAAATGAGGTTTTGCTGTTAAACATAAGAGGACTGATTATTATACAATAAAATGATTATAAGACAATCAAAGGATCATGAGGCTGTGTTATAAACAATTTTATGCTAACAAATTGTATAACCTAAAAGAATTGGACAATTCCTAGAAACATAGAACTAATGGGCATTAAATGATAAAGAGATGGACAATCTGAACAGACTGGAAATGGTAAGGAGAATGAATCGGTAGTCGGTCTCACAACAAATTACAGTCCTGGGCTTACTGGCCTCATTGCTGAATTATATGGAACATTTAAAGAATGAGGAACCAAATATTTCTTCAAATTTGGTCAAGCAATGGAAGAGAAGAGAATAATCCCTTACCTAGACACCAAAGCCTGACAGAAAAACCAACCAATCAACCAACCAACCAAACAAACAAACAAAAAACCTATTGACCAATATCTGCTATAAGCATCAATGTAAAAACAGTAACAAATTACATTAATGTAAAAACAACATATTAAAATAGACTATACCATGACCAAGAGGGATTTACTCCTAGAATACAAAGATGACTCAACATATGATTTTTTAAAAAATCAATCAACAGAGCATTTCACATTAACAGAATGAAGCGCAAAAACTACAGGATTCTCTTAATTCATGTGAAAAAGTATTTGGTAAATTTTAACACTCCACAAACTAGGAATAGAATCAGCTTTAACATAATACAAGGTACCACGAAAAGCCCATCAGGAACACCACACTCAACAATGACAAACTGGCAGCGTTTCCTCCTAGGTCAAATACAAAGTGGGAATGTCTGCTTTCACCACTTCTAATACAGACAGTGCTGGAAGTGCCAGAAAAAGCAAAATAATAAATAAAGGCATCCAAATTGGAAGAAAGATAAGATTATCTCAGTTTATATATGATACACTCTTGTAGGTAGAAAGCCTTAAACAAGAGCATGCATGCATGAGCATGTTTGCACAGCACACATGTATACACATCCACTAAGGGCTCTTAAATGAATCCAGTGAAGTCAAGTACAAAGGCAAGAAGCAAAGGTCAGCTGTGTTCCCCTGTATCACTAAAGATAATTACAAATTACAAAGATAATTTCACTTCTAATAGCAACAAAAAAGAAAATGCTTAAGGATAAACCTAATCTAAAAGGGTCCACAGATGTGTATACTGGAAACTTCAAAATGTTGCTGAAAGAAATCAAAGACATAAAGAGATGGGAACCAATCCAACTCTGTGAACTGAAAGGCTGAACACTAAGATGCCAATACTATCCAAAGCCAAACCCAGAGAACCCCTATAAAGTCTCAGTGGGAATTTTGTACATAAATAGAAAAATTTATGTACAATTCATAAATTTGGAATTCAGCAGAGAATTCCAAAATGCACTTGATTGGAAAGAGTCAAAACAATCTTGAAAGAGAACAAAGTTCAAAGATTCCACAACCTGATTTCAAAATTGCTACAAGACTCAAGTGGCTGAGTCGTAACAGCCAAGAGGTAGGAAACTCCACCAGCAGAGGAATCACCCACAAAATGTGATGCACACATATAGAAGTATTATTTGGGGCTCAAATGAGAGGAAATCGTGGCAAATACTACAAGGAACCTCAAGGACATTAAGCTAAGTGAAATAACCTTTCTACTCCCCAAAAGACAAAAATGGCATTCTGCTTACAAAGGAACTTAAAGTAGACGAAATTTACAGAGACAGAAAATGGAACTACTGGCCAGAGGCTTGAGAAAGATAATGGAGCGTTGTTTCATGGGGGTAGAACTTCAGCTGTAGTGTAAAGAGAAGGTCATACAGTACCACAAACGACTTTAGCTCAGATGGAAATATTCCTGGGAAATATTTTCCAAGAACCCTGGATATATGCCTGAAACTCATTCTCCCCCTGCACATACATCAAGATATAACTTAATTCATAAAGTAGGCACAAAAAGAGATTAATAGTAGCAGTAACAAAATGGAAGAATTGTAACTATGTATTATGAAACTGGGTGGCTGCCAGTCCTCTCTCCCTAAGGAGATGAAGGAGCTAAGACAGTGAGCCTAGAGTGGATACGCTGGAAAGGGATGATTCATCCCTCGTGAGGCAGAACCAGGTGATAACGACACTCCAAGATGCTCAGAACAGGACACTGTCATTTAAGACTCACTGGCTATTTATGGAATTTACACTTAATATTTTAGCTATGGTTGACTGCAGTTAACTGAAAACATGAAAAATGAAACCCATGGATAAGAGGGGACTAAAGTGATTAGGATAGTAATTTTACTATGTGTATATTTTACTACAATAAAACATTGTTGGAAGGGGCTAAAGTTTTGTTTAAGTAATTGTATTTTCTATTGAAAACATTCTTTAATGAAATCATAATAACATTAGAAATGTAGTACGGATGTAAAAACACTAATGTTGAATCTATATTTTAAAATTAAACATAAAAATAAGAGTAGTGGCACAGTGTTTGCTAAGTATGAACAATTACATAAAATAAACACAGTAGCATGATCACAGAGAGTAATTTACTGTCAACACTTCTCATTTTGATCTTCCTACATATGTGTGTACAGACATGGTTGAGAGTGAGTTATGCATAAGCATGTATGCCTTTTAATTGTTTTAGATTATAGGGTGTGAAGGTTCTATGAGAACATTAAGCATGCCTTACAAAAAGATAATGTTCTAGAAGGAACTGTTGAGCTGCAGACCACGTGGCTGTGAGTCAGAGGCTATTAGGACAAGGCTTGTCCACCAGGAATATAGATTTGATTACATGTGACTCGTGTCAGCTTTGGAGAAATCAAGAGCAAAACGCAAAGGGAGGCGATGGAGGGGTTTCTAAATGAGCTGCTGAGCCTCTGAGGCAGGTCACATGGTGACAACTGAAACTCAAGGGAAAGCATGTCAGCTTTACCGTCTTTCAGTTAC
Organism: Arvicola amphibius; assembly: GCF_903992535.2. Classification (NCBI taxonomy): domain Eukaryota; kingdom Metazoa; phylum Chordata; class Mammalia; order Rodentia; family Cricetidae; genus Arvicola; species Arvicola amphibius. The sequence goes on along the minus strand of NC_052053.1, from coordinate 105,575,892 downwards.
ATATCAGGCGTTCATTCATTCCCTCTAAAGGTCAGACAGTTTACAGGGAGTGGTGGCGCATGCCTGAAAGCCCTGCTCAGGAAGCAGAGGCAGGATACAATGATATCTTAATGTTACAAGTTCGAGACACCTCAGAATACATAGTGAGACTATAAAAACTCACTGGGCCTGGGAGGACAGAAGTCACACAATAGAAGTGTGGAGGTGTGCACGTGCAGTGCCCGCACTGGAGAGCTGCAGCGAGGCTCAGTGGCCAGCAAGCTGGGCCTTCTTGGTCAACTCCAGGGCAGCAAGAGTCCCTGCCTAAAAAAGAATGAAGGAAAGGGTGTCTGTGTGAACCAACCTGGGGAACAACACCTGAGGTTCTGAGATTCTCCTTGGGCTTCCATACGCACATGCACATATGTTCACACGTATATACAATCATACTTCTAGCACCTGAAATCCTAATACCTATTCAACTGAAGTGAATTAAAATAAACAACCTTTATATTTCCATTCATCGAAAGGATTAGCAACCCTGAGTGGGCAGGGTAGTGAAGGCTCACGGCTTTTAAATTCCAGATGAATTTAAACCTGAAACTAGTGACAGAAGGGACCCTGAAAAATCTCCCAATTATATGAAAATAAACAACAAACCTTTAAATAATTCAAGAGTCTTCGGTAATTGTAAAGGAAATGTAAACATACTTTAATAATTATCTATTTTATTTTACATATGTGGGTGTTTTGCCTGCACATATGTCACAGGTGTGCCTGGTGTCTGTGGAGGCTGGAAGAGGGTGCCGGGTCCCCTGGGGCTGGAGGGTAGATGGTGAACTGTTACATGGGTGCTGGGACTGGAACCAAGGTCCTCTGGGAGAGCAGCCAGTGCCCTAGCTACTAAGTCATCTCTCCAGCCCTTAAACACTCTTTTCTATGAAAATAAGAATACAAAATTTGATAAAGTAGTAATTAAATATATAGAGAATGCTATATAGAGATATATAGAGTTAAAATCGTACCAAGAAGAAAATCTACAGCACAATGTAGTACAGAATACATCAACAATTATTCAATTATTAGAATTAGAGAATGCTCTCAAACAACTATCTTCCTGTAAAAATATTAAGACAGACAGATCTCTGTGAGTTCCAGGAGAGCCTGGTCACCATAATAAGTTCTAGGTCGGCCAAGATTGCCTAGAGAGACCCTCTCTCAAAACAAAAATTATAAGAAACTAAAGCAGGAGAGAAAAATAAACCTAAAACAAAGAAGGACAAGGTAGGGAATGATGAGTATAAATTTACGGAACTAAAAACAGAAAATAGATAAAGCCAATTAAATCAGAATCTAAATTTTCATGGGGTAACAATAACAAACTTGTAAAGCCCTCAACACTAAAAAGAAAAAAAAATCAATGTTAGTTGGGCTTGGAAGGTAGAGACAGGTGGACCTCTATGAGTTCAAGACCAATCCGGTTCACGTAGCAAGTTACAGGACAGCAGGACTGCATAGACAGCAACATGTCTTTAAAAAAATCAATGTCACTTATGATAAAAGAATTTAAAGAGGGGGATTGGATTGATACAGGAAAAAGAAAATTCAAAGTCATTCAAAATAAAAAATCTCTGCAAACTGCGTCTTGAGCTCAATGCAAGCCAGGCTGGCCTGGAGCGTGTGACCTTGCTGCTTTGGCTTTCAAGCACTACATGCATCACCACATCTAGTCAAACAGCATCGAAAACAATTTAAAACTGCTAATACTAAGTGCTGTCAAGGCTGGAATGCTCACACAGTGCTGGCGGGAACACATGATACGATCACTTTAGAGGACACCCCTGGGCACTTAAGGATGTGAAATAAACACTCATTGCTCAGAAGGCTTACATCCCTGTAACTTCCATGTACTGACATCTTAACCCTAGAGGTGATTGGGAATGCGGGCTCTCATCAGATTAGACAGACCTTCTCTACCATGTGATGACATAGCTAAAATGAATCATAAATGACTAGAGGGCCAACCTCCATCAAATCTCCCCATGTGTTGGATGTGGTCTTTTCAGCCTCCATAACTATGAGAAACAAGTATCTGTTTATACGCTTCCCAGCTGATGAGCTTCTAGAGACAAGTATCTCTTCCTATGCTGCCCAGTTGGTGGTCAGCTTCTAGCACACACACACACTAAGCTATCCACAGAAATCCTGAACAAGATATTTATAGGAGCTTTATTTATAATAATCAGAAATTACAAAGCCTCTCAACAGGCTGACAGATGAGCTATGTTACAAACATACAGTGGACTATATCTAGCAATAAAAATGAACTATTACTATGCAGTGTATTCTGCTATGTGAAAGAAGCCAGATTCCAAAGAATGTGTATTCTGTATTTCTATTATATGACATTCTGAAAAAGATAAAACTAAAGAAACAAAAAACAGATCTGTGGATTCCAGGCATTGGAAGTAGAAAGAGGAGTTGACTAAAAGGGACTAGGGGAGTAACCTTCACAGGAGCAGGTACAAGGAAGCAACTACCCAGGGAGCAGGCCCAAGCCAGAGACCTCTGTGGGACCAGGCCCATGCCAGGGATATCTGTGGGAACAGGCATGAGCCAGCAACCTCTGCTGGAGCAGGCCTGAGACAGTGACCTCAGCTGGAGCAGGCCAGAGGCAGTGACCTCCACAGGAGCAGGTATAAGGAAACAACTGCCCAGGGAGCAGGACCAAGCCAAAGTTCTCTGTGGGACAGGGCCCAAGCCAGGGACATCTGTGGGAACAGGCCTGAGCCAGCAACCTCTGCCAGTGCAAGCCTGAGCCAGTGACCTCCAAGAGAGCAGGCCCTAGCCAGTGACCTCCACCAGAGCAGTCCCCAGCCAATGATTTCCACTGGAGCAGGCCTGAGCTAGTGATCTCAGCCAGAGCAGGCCCAAGGCAGTGATCTCAGCAGGGGCAGCCCCAAGCAAGCAACCTCCATGGGAGCAAGCCCAAACAACCCCCAGAAGCACTGAGAAACCTCCGGGAATACCAAGTGACCTCCAGGGGAGACTAGAAACATGGCCCTGACTGCATCATGAGGAGCAACCATCTGAGCCTTGGATTCACTGACACCTGGAAAATTGATCACCAGAGACACAGCCCTAACAACACCAACCAGAGGAAAAAACCGGGTAGACAAGGTAAGAACACACTCAACACCACAAAGAACAACACAACACCAACAAAAACTAGTGTCCCTACAACAGCAAGACTTGAATACCCCAATATAGATGAAGTAGAATAATAATTTTCTCCTAAAAAATAACTTTAGGAGAATGTTTAAGGCCCTTAAAGAATAAAAAAAAATCCCTCAAAGAATCAAAGGAAAAAACAAATAAAAAATTGGAAGAAATCAACAAATCCCTTAATGAAAACCAAGAAAAAGCAATCAAACAGATGAAAGAAAGGATTTAAGGCTTGAAAACTGAAATAGAGACAATAAAGAAAAGACAAGTCAAAGAAATTATAGAAACAGAAATTATGAGAAAACGATCAGCAACCACAAATGCAAGCATAAACAACAGAATACAAGAAATGGAAGAGAGACTCTCAAGCACAGAGGATACAATAGAAGAAATAGACTCTGTAGCCAAAGAAAATGTTAATTCTAACAAAAACTTAACACAAAATATCCAGGAAATATAGGACACCATGAAAAGACCAAACCAAAGAATAATAGGGATAGAAGAAGGAGAAGAAGTTCTACTCAAAAGCACAGAAAATATATTAACAAACTCATATAATAAAAATTTCCCAACCTAAAGGAAGATATGCATATGAAGACACAAGAAGCTTACAGAACACCAAATAGACTGGATCAAAAAAAAAAGTCCCTTCACCACATAATAAATAAAACACTAAACATATGGAATAAAGAAAGAATATTAAGAGCTGCAAAGGAAAAAGGCCAAGTAACATATAAAGGCAGACCTATCAGAATTACACCTGACTTCTCATGAAGAAAATGAAAGCCAGAAGGTCCTGGTAAAGGGTTATGCAGACATTAAGAGACCACGGATGCCAGCACAGACTACTATACCCAGCAAAACTTTCAATCACCATAGAGGGACAAAAAAAGATATTCCATGACAGAACCAGATTTAGCCAATACCTAAACACAAACCCAGTCCTACACAAAGTACTAGAAGGAAAATGCCAACCCAAGGAAGTTAGCTACATCCACAAAAACACAGACAATAGATGATCTCACGGCAGCAAATTCCAAAGAAGGAAAAACCACATAAAATAACATCACCAACAACAAAAACTAAAATAACAGGAACTAGCAATCATTGGTCATTAATATCTCTTAATATAAATGGACTCAACTCACCTATAAAAAGACACAGACTAACAGCTGCATACAAGAAACACACCGCAAACTCAAAGATAGACATCGCCTCAGAGTAAAGGGTTGGGAGAAAATTTTCCAATCAAATGGACCTAAGAAACAAGCTGGTGTAGCTATTATAATATCTAACAAAATATATTTTAAATTAAAATCAATCAAAAGAGACAAAGAAGGACATTTCATATAAGTCACAGGAAAAAACTATCACAAGGAAATATCAATACTGAACATCTATGCCCCAAATACAAGGGTACCCTCATACATAAAAGAAACACTTCTAACGCTTTAAATCACATAATAAACCCCAGACACTAATAGTGGAAGACTTTAACACCCCACTCTCACAACTAGACAGGTCAGGTCAGTCAGACAGAAAATTAACAGAGAAATAAGGGAACTAAGGGATATTATGACTCAAATGGACTTAACAGACATCTACAGAACATTCCATCCAACATAAAAGAATATACCTTCTTCTCAGCACCTCATGGAACCTTCTCAAAAAATGACCACAAACTAGGTAACAAAGTAAACTTCAACAGATAAAAAATTTGGAATAACCCCATGTATCATTTTTAATTTTTTTGTTGATTTTTATGGAGCTCTACATTTTTCTCTGCTCCCCTCCCTGCCTCTCCCTTCCCCTTCAAGCCTCTCCCAAGGTCTCCATGCTCCCAATTTAATCAGGAGATCTTGTCTTTTTCTATTTCCCATGTAGATCAGATCCATGTATGTATCTCTTAGAGTCCTCATTGTTGTCTAGGTTCTCTGGGATTGTGAACTGTAGGCTGGTTTTCTTTGCTTTATATTTAAAAACCACTTATGAGTGAGTACATATGATGATTGTCTTTCTGGGTCTGGGTTACCTCACTCAAAATGATGTTTTCCAGCCTGCAAATTTCAAGATGGCGCTATTTTTTCAGCTGTGTAGTACTCCATTGTGTAAATGTACCACATTTTCCTTATTTATTCTTTAGTTGAGGGGCATTTAGGTTGTTTCCGGGTTCTGGCTATGACAAATAATGCTTCTATGAACATAGTTGAACACATGTCCTTGTGGCACAATTGAGCATCCTTTGGGTATACACCCAAAAGTGGTATTGCTGGGTCTTGAGGAAGGTTGTTTCCTAATTTTCTTTTTTTTTTTCTAGCTTTTATTCAAGTGCACTGATTTTAGATTTTGTTAAAAGCAGCCACATCCATGGATTGTACGTAGTCCTCAAAAGCAGTAATCTGCTCCTCCAGCATATCCGTTCCAACCTTATCGTCTTCAACTACACACTGTATTTGAAGCTTTTTAATTCCGTATCCCACTGGAACCAATTTGGAAGAGCCCCACACCAGGCCGTCTGCCTGAATGCTTCTGACACACTCCTCTAACTTCGCCATGTCTGTCTCGTCGTCCCAGGGCTTCACATCCAGTAAGATGGAAGACTTGGCAACAACCACAGGCTTTTTAGCTTTCTTTGATTCATACTGTGCAAGGCGCTCTTCTCGGAGCCTCTTTGCTTCTTCACTTTCCTCCTCGTCATCTGACCCAAAGAGATCAATGTCGTCGTCATCTTTAACATCCGCAGCTGCACTTCCTGTGGTGTCTTCCACACTGGCAGGGCCATATTTGCCCAAGGATTTCTTCACTCCTGGCAGGCTGGCTTTCTCTTTCTCATAAGGCTTGATGTGATTATACCAGCGCAGGGCATGGAACAGGTCAGCCGGTGGTGGGCCAGAGACCGCTTCAAAGACTGCCACATCGGCCTGTGATGGCACATACCCCTCGATGTAGCTCTTGTCCGCCAGGTAGCCGTTGAGCACCTGGAGGCCAGCGGGGGTTCTGAGGTCTCCGAAGCCCATGGCGTAGGCGGAGGGAGAGAGCGCCAGGAGCCCGAGGCCAGTGCTGAGGGAGAAAAGGGCTCCTAATTTTCTGAGAAATCACCACACTGATATCCAGAGGGGTTGTACCAGCTTGCATTCCCACCAGCAATGGAGGAGTATTCCCTTTACCCAACAACCCCTCCAATATAAGTTGTCATCAGTGTTTTTGATCTTGGCCATTCTTACTGATTTAAGATGAAATCTCAGCGTTGTTTTGATATGCATTTCTTTGATGACTAAGAATGTTGAGCATTTCCTTAAGTGTCTTTCAACCATTTTAGAATTCCTCTGTTGAGAATTCTCTGTTTAGGTCTGTACTCCATTTTTTTTTTATTGGATTATTTGCTCTTTTGGTAACCAATTTCTTGAGTTCTTTTATATTTTGGAGATCAGACCTCTGTCTGATGTGGGGTTAGTGAAGATCTTTTCCCATTCTGTAGACTGTTGATTTGTCTTGTTGACTGTGTCCTTTGCTTTACAGAAGCTTCTCAGTTTCAGGAGGTCCCATTTATTAATTGTTTCTCTCAGTGTCTGTGCTACTGGGGTTATATTTAGGAAGTGGTTTCCTGTGCCAATGTGTTCAAGTGTACTTCCCAATTTCTCTTCTATGAGGCTCAGTGGGGCTGGCTTTATGTTGAGGTTTTTGATCCATTTAGACTTGAGTTTTGTGCATGGTGATAGATATAGGTCTATTTTTATTCTTTTACATGTTGATATCCAGTTATGCCAGCACCATTTGTTAAATATGCTTTCTTTTTTCCATGATTTTTTTTTTTTTTGCTTGTCAAAAATCAGGTGTTCATAGATGTGTGGATTGTTATCTGGGTCTTTGATTCTGTTCCATTGGTCCTCCTGTCTACTTCTGTGCCAATACCAGGCTGTTTTCAGTACAATATCTTTGTAGTAGAGTTTGAAGTCAGGGATTGTAATGCCTCCAGAAATTCTTTTATTGTATGGGAATGTTTAGGCTATCTTGGGTATTTTGCTTTTCCATATGAAGTTGAGTATTGTTTTCAAGGCCTGTAAAGAATTTTGCTGGGATTTTGATGGGCATTGCATTGAATCTGTAGATTGCTTTTGATAAGATTGCCATTTTTACTATGTTAATTCTACCTACCTAGGAGCATGGGAGATTGATGGAGGCGGGTCTTCTATCAATCTGTTGATTTCATTGGCTAATTAATAAAGAAAACTGCTTGGCCTAATAGGTTAGAACATAGGTGGGTGGAGTAGACAGAACAGGAAGAAGGAAGTGAGGTAGATGGCTCAGTTAGATGCCACTCCTCTCCTAAGTTAGACAGACCGCCATGCCTCTCCTCAGGGAGAGATGCGATGAAGCCAGCCACCAGGTCAGATGTGCTGAATCTTTCCCGGTAAGACACCGATTGTGGTGCTACACAGATTATTAGATATGGGTTAGTCAAGATGTGAGAAAGAGGCTGGAATTAATGGGCCAGGCAGTGTTTAAAAGAATACAATTTGTGTGTTGTTATTTTGGGGCATAAGCTAGCCGGCAGCCGAGAGCTGGGCAGGATGAAAAGCAGGCCTGCCCGCAGCTAATCACTACAGGAGATCTCTCCATTTTCTGGTGTTTTCTTCAGTTTTTTTCTTCAAAGATTTAAAGTTCTTGTCATACAAGTCTTCCACTTGTTTGGTTAGAGTTACTCCAAGATATTTTATGCTATTTGTAGCTATTGGGAAGGGTAATGTTTCTCTGATTTCTTTCTCAGCCAATTTATCGTCTGTGTACAGGAGGGCTACTGATTTTTTGAATTAATCTTGTGTCCTGCTACATTAGGGAAAATGTTTATGAGTTGTAGAAGTTCTTTGGCAGAATTTTTGGGGTGGCTTATGTAAACTATGATATCATCAGCAAATAGTGAGAGTTTGACTTCTTTTCCAATTTGTATCTACTTGCTCTTCTTTTGTTTTCTTATTGCTCTAGCTAGGACCTCAAGAACTATATTGAACAGATGTGGAGAGAGTGGACAACCTTGTCTTGTTCCTGATCTCCGTAGGATCACTGGGAGTTTCTCTCCATTTAGTTTGATGTTGGCTGTTGGCATATGTTTAGGTATGTTCCTTGTTTCTCTGCTCTCTCCAAGACCTTTATCATGAAGGAATATTATATTTCGTTAAAAGCTTTTTTTTTTTTTTTGGCATCTTGCCACTCAGAATACCTGTAACAGCTAGCTCAGAAGGAGGTTATTGAGCTCAGCTTGGAGGTTCCAAGTTCAAGCCCAGGAGAACTGTTTTATTCTCTGGTGGGGGACACAGATAGAGAAACCATTAAGGAGCACATGTAGATGCAAATGATCATATCTTGATCAAAAGCATGAATATAGGGTAGCAGGGTCCTACAATTCCTTATACCACAATGTCCCAATAACGTTCCACTCTTACAACTTCTATCATCTCCTATAGTCTCCCTGGGGACCAAGCTTTTAGCATATAGACTCCCCCGAGATTTAACACACAAACACTCAGCATCCAAACCACATCACACAAATGAACCGTGTTGCTGAATTACTTGTATAAACTCATATTTCATTTTTATCAGATAGACACTAACAAACATGTACACAGGTAGAGGTGTGTGTGTATGTGTGTGTGTGTTCCTTCAGCACTGATATCAAATAAGTTATTGTACACTTGTGCTTTGAGAATGTGAATCTTGCTGGGTGGTGGTAGTCCACGCCTTTAATCCCAGCACTCCAGAGGCAGAGGCAGGCAGATCTGAGTTTGTGGCCAGCCTGGTTTACAGAGTGAGTTCCAGGACAGGCTCCAAAGCTACACAGAGAAACTGTCCACTTCCTGCTGCCTGCAAGATGTAGCACTCTCAGCTCCAGCACCGTGTCTCCCTGCATGCCACGATGTCCCATCATGATGATAAAGGACTGAACCTCTGAAACCGTAAGCAAGCAATGCCAATTAAACGTTTTCCTTTATAAGAGTTTCCATGGTCATGGTGTCTTTTCCAGCAACAGAAACCCTAACTAAAGCACCTGATCCTATTAAAATACTTTTTTCCTTAAACAAAATTAGATACCTGGGCAGTGGTGGCTCATGCCTTTAACTCTAGCACTTGGGAGGCAGAGGCAGGCAAATCTCTGAGTTCGAGGTCTACAAAGCAAGTTCCAGAACTGCCAGGGTTTCACAGAGAAATTCTGTCTCAGAAACAAAAAAAAAAAGAAAGGGAACGAAAAAAATGACATACAGTGATTATTTTTCTTCCAAATGTATTGGTAGACTCTGGAATTTGCACCCATGTCCCTAAATTTTATTAAAAATAGGAACAGTTGTTGGAAGTGGTGGCATATGTCTATATTCCCGGTATTTGGGAGCTGGATAGGAAGATCAGGAGTTCAAGATCATCCTTGGCTAAAAATACCAAACTCAAGGCCAATTTGAACTATGTAAGACCTAATCTCAAAAAAGGAAAAAAATGTAAACAAGTCTGTAATTTGAAGACAACAGCAGATTTATCTCAAAGGAATACTTTCCTTTCAGAAACTGATCTTAAGTGGACAGCACTTAGGAAGACACCTACCGCCAAGCTGTAGCCTCCACAGGTGCTTGCATACATGAGCAAGCACACCTGCTCAGTCATTTTTAAATTAGAAACACTGCACATGCTCCTGCTATTGAATGACCTGATAATTAAATGGAACACAACCTACAAAAGGTATTTTTCTCTTTTACCTTATACCAAAATGGTATTTAGTCAAATATATTTCTTCTAAATTAGATACATTTTTCTAATTTTTGGTGCCAGTGGACTCAAACACAGGACCATTAGCTATAAATTTCATGCACCTGGACAACTGCAACTGCCTTCTAAGTGGTTTGCCTCTAGCTTCTCTCAGCACTGCCTACATTGCCAGTTTAACTACCTTGCTTATTCCATCTTGTGAATGTGTGTGTACAAACGTGAAGTAAAAGAGCAACCCTGGATATTTTTCCTCAGATGCCAATACAACTGATAAATCTTTACAGTGTATAAGAGTATTATTCCACAGTTTAATTTTGAGTCAGGATCTATTCCTTCCCTTGAATTTAACCATTATGCTAGGCTAGGCTGGCTGGTCATTGAGCCTCAAGGATTCCCATCTCTGCCTCTCTGGTGCTGGGATTACAAGCACTAGGGGCTTCATGTAAAATCTGAGGATCAAACTCAGTTCTTAATACTTGCATGGCAAATACTGATGGCATATTTAGCTCTGTCTTCTCCTCAGGATACCTGCTTTCTGGTATTTAAAATACATGTTCTTTATTGTCCTCAATTTCAAATATATCATGACCTACCAAATATGAGTTCTATCATACTATTAAACTCAATTTCCTGTTTTTCTTTAGTCCAGTAAGACTTTTTATACACAGTATTTTTTTCATTTGGCTGACTGTTTTCCCTTTACATAGAAAGCTTTCCCTGTCTATTCCAATTTAGTTCAATTCTATTTATCAAGTATTTATTGGAATCCTGCTAAACATTAGCCATTAGAAATGGCCAACAAAAACTGCAATGCCCAAATGTCATCGATTGGGAGTAGCCTCGGGAATGACTCAGTGGCTAAGAACATTTGCTATGCAAGTTTGGGGACAGATGTAAGCTCAAATCCCCGGCACCCATGTAAAAAGCTAGGTGTGGCTGCATGTGCCCTGTAACTCTAACATTTCAGGGAGAAGACAAAGAGGATCCTGGGAACTCAGTGGCCATCCATCCAGACTAGCCAAATCCAAGAGCTCTAGGTTTAGACCCTGTCCCAAGACAATTCAATAGAGAGAGATAAGGAAGGCTTCCGCACATGCATGGGCATATGACCTGAACACTCATTTATGTATCATTACCCATACATAATAATTTTAATTTTATTATTATTTAATTTTAAATTATTAATAATTTTAATGCATTTAAAATTACATTATAAATACTCATTATGTATACATGCCATCAACTCAGCGCTGTAGGTACAGTTTAGAGACTACATGAGCAAGATTCTGGACCCAATCCCTGAAGGTTGATGATATGAAGGCCTCAGGTGGAATGAGAAATTCCAGACAGAAAAGTTGACTGATAAGACTTGTGTAAGCTCTGACAAAAAGATCAACATAACAATCCCCACTGTATCTACCACTTCAAGACTGGAGGGGAAGTGACCTGCAGATGGAATCTTCCATCCCTTTTTCTTTTCCGTACAACCCCAAACCCCGATACTACATGAACACAGTCTTTAGGCCATTCTGCTACTGGAGATGCCTGTCTGCTTTCTATTATTTCCATGTTGCCTCCATCAGTCGTGATCTAACAACAATCCCCAGTGCTCAATTTATTAGCTAATTAACTAATATGTATGCTTAGTGGCATCAACTTACTGTGGAACATTTTATAATTTACATACCTTTACAATCCTAATTAAAACCTACTTCTTTAATGAATCATTCCGGTCCATGCCTTAATTTTTTTTTTAAAGAAACCAGTGTCTTCTACAATATATCAGTATAGTCTATGGAAATAAAACATAACTGTGTAGAATATTATTTGAAGACGTGTTACATTCATTTATACTGTGGAACATTTGTTTAATGATGCAAAGATGTGTTGCAGCCTTTTACATTGCATTTGCTTAACTCTGTGGAGCTGTGTTAATTTACCTGCCTGAAACACCTGCTTGATCTAATAAAGCGTTGAATGGCTAATAGCAAGGCAGGGCTGACAGGCAGAGAGAATAAATAGGAAGAGAACTCTGGGAGGAAAAGGAGAAAGAGCAAGGGAAGGACGGGCAAGAAAAGAAGGGCTCAGCAACACAGCCAGCCATGGACTAAGAATGAAAGTAAGACAGAAGTAAAATAAAAGGCAAAAGGTAGATAGAATAATTTATGATAAGAAAAACGGGCTAGAAACAAGCCTAGCTAAGGCTGTGCTTTTATAGTAAGACTCCACATATATTTATTTGGCCGCTGCATAGTAGAACTCCCTGCCCCCGCCCACAAGTCAAAAGAGCCAAAGAGTGAAAAAAAAAAAAAAACTAACAACAGATAACTATTTCATTGTAGAGTTTTTTGTTCCTGCGTTTTGTCTTTTTCAATCATGATTTTGAGTTCAAAACTAAACTATTTGTATGCTCTCAAGATGACATGTGCACTTAGATATTTTTAAAATACCATTTTTGTCTTGCTTCATTTATTGACTTACAATAAATTGAACCATACCAGTATGCTACATATTATTAAAATAAAAACAAACTATTAAATTGTGACTCAAGGCTAAAATGAGTTTTGAGTATCTTTTAAAACAACCCAATCCCAATTCTTTTTTCTTTCTCATACAGTCATTATCTTTATCATATCTAATCTATGTCATGTCATAGAAAAAAACAAAACAAAAACCCTAGATTTTTAAAGTATATATGAATTATACAAATGACTCTCACTATGACATTTTCATCTGTGGATATAGTGTGTTTTGATCATAGTCATACATACACCAATTATCTTGTCTTGAAAAACTCTAACTTTTAAAAAGTACTTTTAAAAAAAAGATTTTCATTCATGTCTATTTAGTTTCATATTTATTCAGAGAATGTCACATAACTGTAAAACTCTACATTTTAAACTAGAAGTCCTTTTCATATTTTAATCAGTTATTGAAGGTTTAGATATTAAGAAAGTTTATAGTCTGGGTCTGGATAGAAGGCACAGAGGTTAAGAGCACTGGCTGCTTTTCCAGAGGATGTGGGTTCAATTCCCAGCACCCAGATGGTGGCTCACAACCATCTTTAACTCCAGTCTCAGGGAAATTTGACACCCTCTTCTGATCTTTGCAGGCACCAGACATAGTGCACATAGTTACATATAGGCCAGCAAACATTCATACAAAATAAATAAGTAGATATTTTAAAATATATAAACTAAAATGTTTTTAAATTCTATCAGTAAATCAGCCTCCTGAAGTCTTTAGAAAGACTTAAATACACTGTGAATGTTTTGGATATTCTGAAGAAGCTAAACAGACCTTCACTCAAATTTTGTTTTGCATGTTGACAATGATGATTCCACACACAAACTCCAAAATACATTAAGAAATAATTTTCTGTTCATATTGCAGATTTCTAGAGGGAATTCCAAGCTTGAAATGACTTGAAAATGACTTTAGAGATCATTTGAGTTTGAAACAATGACTAAGGATGAGGGTTCCAAAAAAGGCTTTGAACTTCCTGTTGGCAGCAAAAAGAAACCAAGAGGATTTTCTCTGAAGTTTGATCAGATTTAAGGGAAAAAAGTGAAGATTTAAAAATCTGTCAGCAATTACACATTAAAATGTGGAGCCATACTCTTTATTACTTGATAACTCAATTTAAAAAGCACATAAAGATATTGAGTAAAGTATATAATTTCACCAAATTTTAAATATCTTAATTCAAGCTATATCTAATTGACAAATATGGAATATAAAATATAAACATGAAAGCCCTGTCTTGAGCCCCCCCCAAAACCAAAAAACTACAAACATGAAACAAAATATAAAATATAAAAACTAAAAATGTTAATATGAAATGTTCCTTGTTGAACATGGAAAACAAAATAATTTTTATTAATCAAAAAAGCTTTAACCAAAGCCAAGCAACCAGAGATGGAGCAATACAATTTTTAGATATTAGTCTTTCTTCCACATTTTAGTAACATAATTAGCAAAAGTAGAATTTTACTGTTGTTGCATTTAAAAAAAATAACATAAACCTTTATTGTCACTGACATGAATTTTTAAAAATTACTATCAGAATTTTGTATCCAGCAATAATGAAGCATAAATAAAACCCAGTGATTCCAAGACTTTTAATTGCTAAAGTATGAATTCTGCACAGTTATCCTTAAAAGGTCTTCTGATCATTTGAAAATATCCTTGTTACTATCAAAATAACTAAAATACTACCAAACTAAAACTCAAATTCCAGGAAGAAATGGACTTAATATTATACAAAATTAATGAAAAAATATTGACAGAAGGACTGTCTGAAAGGGCTTACAAAGTCAAAATCAAATTAAATAATGATTAGCTTATACCACAATAAAAATAAAACATTCAATACTTAAATAATTTCATTTTTTGATTCTATTCAAAAGAAAATGGAAAACTAAAGTCATCTTTTCCAGTTCCAAATGTATGAGTTGAAGAGTCTGAGGGAAAAGAAAACGTGAAGGTATCGTCTCCTTCTGATTTCCCAAATAAGTTTCCTGAAGAATATAAATATTAAAATATCATTGTATTCATGTTATATAAAACAATCTACTAGACTACAGAGTACTGCACACAATAAATAGATGAACATTGAATCACTTATATATTTAGCATATATTTAAATGTATTCTTTATATACATAGGGCACTGTTTGTAGTACTATGGAAAGGTACATTCTAACTTAAGACCTACTTACAAATAATCTGAACTCAAGTATGTAAAGAACTTGTATAAACAGCAGGAAGTAGGGTAAGCCATCTCAAACAAAGAGAATAGTACATAGGCCCAAAAACAGCCATGCATAGGAAACAATAGGGTAACATAAATCCATTCAACTTAGCAGGACACTGAAAACAATAACAAAGATATATTAAACAAGAATTAATGAAGATGAGTTTGCAAAGACTACTGAATGTCTCACTAATGTAGACTTAGATATCAGGAAACCATTAATATATTTTCAAGCACAGATATAACATGACTTAAACTGCTTTATAAGGTTACTTTGAAAAATATATACAGAATCAGTAGAAAGGAGCAATTATAAGTAGTGATAGATAAAAGGGGAAAATACATTATTCAGCTATCATTTATTGAGTAATTATAAAATATGCTGATAGTAGCATCCAAAACCTTTGACAAATCTGTGAAGAGTTTTCCATAGTTTTGAAAGAAAATTTATAAATCAACTTTATGTGTATGTTTGCTTTATGTACACATAATGAATTTTCATTCATTACTCATTATTTAAAATAGAAAGCAAAAAAATTTTTCAGTTTCTTCAATATCAACTATTACTAAACAATTTAAAATCTACAGCAATACAGTGGCTTAATTGAAATAAGTGGCATAAAACAACCAATGTTAAATGAACTCACGATGAACAGATTAGCAGATATTTGTGCTCCTCCACTTCCCTTTTTATTTTATTCTTTACTAACTTCATTTCATAACCGTAAGAATTAAACAGACAAGAATTTACAAACTCAGAAAGAAACACAGCCTTGAATTTCTTTTTGCATAAAATGCGTTATATTTTCTTTTTAATTTAAGACGTTCCTATGAAGTCTTTGTAAAATTCCTAAGCATTCTATAAATAAGTTTATCACTGTGTAAGGCAGTATTTTAGGTGCTCTGAGAAATTCAAAGGTAAATATAAAACAAGTCCTTGCCTTCAAAGTTCCAAAGGATACTTTATATTTATTGGTAAATGCTTAATGATATTATGTAGAATATAAACATTATTTTAAAAAGAAGAGGCTCAGAAAAGTAAAGAAGAGATTTTTTTGGTGGGATGGAAGGTAGAAGGTGGAATAAAGCTTTTATGGAGGAGAAGGTAGTCTTTAAAGATAAGGATGGAAGCTGGAGGTTGTAAAAAAAAAAGCAGGAAAAAGTGTCTAGGCATATGAGATATGCTGAACTCTTCAGTCTGATGAAAGCACAAATAATTTGTGTTTAAAAAGCTTCAATGTTATATTGAATTTAAAAATTAGAAAAATATGAAGATGATACATAAATGACAGTCAATGAGAGCCACTTAAGAATTTAACTATGGCAGAGGACAGAGTCAACATTATGCACAAAGAAGATGAAACTGATCTAGAGGTAAGCCAAGAAGAAAAGACCAATTAAGATGTCACTGTAATATCCCATGTGAATGGTTATGAGTTGGAAACACAATTATCTCAGAAGGAATAGAAAAAGAAGTATTTCCAAAAAAAGAACTGATAAACTTGATGACTAGCTGAATTTAGTTACAATAGCAGAGAAAAGCTAAATTTATCACTGATACTCTGAATCTTGACAAGCAGAACAACGGAGATAACCATTAGGGGTATCAGAAGGAGAATAGCTTTTATTTCAGATACTGAGTTTTTAATGTCAAAAGATATCTTATATATAAAGAGTTTATCACTAGCCAATCAGAAATAAGGGCCCAGAATTTAGGAAAAAACTGGTAACAACCACCAGTTTCCACTTGAATTATTTTAATCATTTATTTAATTATTTGAATTATTTAATGCCTGCTAATCATCTCCCTGCATTTACCCTTGTTTTTATATATTGTTTTTTCCATCTAACAATCCACAGTAATCCTTAAAACAAACAACAAACAAAATCCTGTCACATCATTTCAGTCATTTGCTCCAAACCCTCTGGTAGCTTCCTATCTCACTTAGAAGATCATCCAAAAATTTCAATGATCGAAAGGTTGCATATGATTTGTTCTTTCTCACACTTCTAGTTTTCTGCACTATTCTTTCTCTTCAATTTAATCATGCAATTTACCTGCTTTTCACTGAACATACCAAGCACATTACCATATCAAGACCTTTTCACTCTTTACCTAGAATACTTTTTCCTCCATCTCCTTCATGTCTACGTTAAAATGACATTCACTGATGTGTTCCTGAATGCCCGTGTGGTACAGCAATCATTTTCCTAAACCAGGAATTTCCTAGTCTTTTTATTTTGGTTTATGTAGCACAAATTCTAATTGTTCTTAATAATAAAAACCTGGAGTCAGAAATAGGCGTGAAAGCTGAGAGATCAGAAAAGTAAAGCAGACAGCTACTAGAGAGACCTTTTACATCTACCAAATCCTCAGACCAAAAAGGGCAATCCCGTCCACCAACTGCTGTCTCAAACTGCACAGAGCTCCCGCCTTATATTCCTCTCACCATATCACATACGTCCCCAACACCCTGGTCCTAGGATTAAAGGTGTGGGCCACTACTGTCTGGCTCCATTTCTCTTAGAGACGAGATCAATCTAGTATAGCCCAGGGTGACCTTGAATGCACAGAGATCCATCTGCCTGCCTCGCCTCTGTCTCACAAGTGCTGGGATTAAAGGTGTATGCCACCACTGCCTGGTCTCTAATGTCTAGCTCTGCACTCTGATCTCCAGGTAAGCTTTATTTGTTAAAACACAAACAAATGATCATTACAGGTTTATTTTCCTTCCTAGTAGTATGATCAATAATAAGGGTTAACTCAAGCCAGAGCTGAGTCAGGCCCACATGGAAGGATGACTTAGGAGTTTTACTTCTCTTAATACCATTTTCTTAGAAAATACAGGATCAGGGCAAATGTAGAATGTTGTGCCAGCCAACTGTGCTGTGTAAAAATATACCTGAATTAGAGAAGTTATGAATTAGCATACAGGCCTTGAGCCTCATGACTAGAATGGGATAAATGACTGACAGAAAAATAATAGTGTAATTTTGTGGGTCAAGATCACCTGCATGCACCATGTATCTTGTTTATGGCAGCATGACATGTTCCATGTGGATGAGGTAGCAAAAGAAATCTTATTACTTGGGTAGCTGATGGGCTTTCAATGAGACAAAACACACTATATGTGCTTGTTATCTATTATTTTGCATCCTTCTACAAGGTAAATATATTAAAAATTATAATATGAATCTGACTACCACTTCAAGTCTACAAACTATTTTGTGCACTAATACAGTATACATTGATTTATCTGTCTGTCTTCTGTCACTCCCAACAGAACATAAGCCCTATGAAGATTTTGATTCTCGCCTACTGTTCTTTGATCAAAGCCAAAAGTAGTACCTGATAACTTGATGCACACAGTTGTATCCAGATTGTATGTGTGTTAAATACACACACATATACAAAGATGACTAATCAAATAATAAACGAAGAAAGTATTTCAATAAAAATATGCACCAGAGAGATAGGAGATGAATTTTTTCCCAAAAAGATGGGAATAGTTAATGGTAAATTATTAAAAGTTATTAAATATGATAACAAAAGCGAGATACCCATGTTTGATATACTGACTTCTCAGTAATACAGGAGGAAACAAGTTTGGCAAGTTGTGGAAGTTGCTGAAGTGCTCAAAGAATGAAGAAGGAAGAGGGACAAAGGGCAGGAGGACAGGAAAGAAAACACTACTTTCTGTGTGATGAGATTGCAGCACTATCTCCTTAGTTAACATTGTCTAGAAGTAAGTAGTTTTAAATAAATACATTAAGGAGCTAAAAGATCAACTGGAGATAAACCAAGTACCATGAAGGAGAATTAAAATGTTTTTGTATGTAGAGAACTTCAAATCACTTACCAATTTCTTGTTGTGATGAAGGAGGATTTAGGTTTACTGCAGAGTAATGTTCATTAAACTGGAAAATAATTTCCATTAACTATTACTTGTGAAATCTAAAGTATAATTTATATAACATTTATATTTAACATTAGAGTCTGTACTTTAAATATATAAAATTAGAACAGACATGACAGTAACTTTTTATATAGCACAGTACAAGACTTATAAAAAAAAAAAACAAACCTCTTGTCTTTGGGCCTGGGATGTAACTCAGTGGTAGAATCCTTGTTTAGCATACATGAGGTTTTGGTTCAATCTCTAGCACTGGATGGATAAATTTGTCATTTACTTATATTAAAAAAAGGTCTGGTCTGGAGGGTGTGACTCAGTGGTAGAATGCTTGCCTATAGAATTCCTGAGGCCTAGGGTTGGATTTCCAGCATCGCAACAAATAAATAAATGAAGCCTAATAACTTGATTATAGCAATATATAAAAATATTTACCCCTAGAGAATCATCTCTATATTTCTTTTGAATATTTTATAGTTAATATTTTTAATTTAATTTAATTCATCTGTTAAGTTTTATTGGTGTAATGTGTAAATTCTTAATTTATTCTTAAAACAAGTGGTCCCACCTTTATCACATTCTAAATTCTTTTGTTTCAAGATTTTCTAGCCTATACCACTGATTATTTGATCAATCCTTATATCTTTATCAATAATATCCTATTAATTTCTAACAGAGGTAAATGACTTTTTGACAATCTAAGTTGGTCAGTTTCATTAATCATTTTCAAAGAATTAACTTGGAATTTCTAATTTTCTGGTTTTATTTTTTTCAGCTTGTTGACTTCTGTTTATTTCTTCATTCTCTTTTGATTTTTCTTTGTTCTTTTTAGTATCTTTTCAATAGAAAATCAAAGATCATTAATTTTAGACAGTTTTTTTTATTAATTATCTGTCTTATAACTAAATTAAATAACTGCCATTTTGCTCTGGCTGTGTCACTACTCTACAATTTGGAATGCTGACTTTTCATAGTAATTTCAAAATCTTCTCTGGTTTCTCTCACGACTATTTTCTTGCCCCACAGCCTAACTGTTAGAATTCTTCTAGATATTTTATTCCAATTTAATTACATTGTGGTCAGAGGATATACAATACTCTGATTCTGATACTTATATATTTATCAAGATTCATTTAAAGAACCTAAACATCGTCTATCTTGTAATTATACCATTAGTGACTGAAAACTTAAGAGTTTTGGATATGGTGTTCATTAAGGCCAATGAGACCAGAGAGACTGGTTATATCATTCAGATTTTACAGGACATGTTTATTATGTTATCTAATTTTAACATCTGTTGAGAAAGGGGAGTACAAAACCTTCATAGTTGGGTAATCTGTTTACATTGTATGCAAAGTTGGTTAATTAAATATCCAATTGACTCATTAATTTTATAACTTGGAACTGAACCCAAGACATTGCAAATGCTAGGTAAACACTCTACTAAGCTCAATACATAGCTCTCTCTGTTATATGTTTTAAAGCTGTTGCTAGACAGAAACCATAATTGTGAATGTTCTATCTTCCTTATGAGTTGAACTTTTCAGTTTTATAAATTATCTCTCATTTTTAGCAATGTCTTTATAATGAAGAGTACCCCAAATGATAATCATATAGCTACTGTGGCCTTCTTAAACTTAGAATTTTCATGAAATCTAATTCCCATCTATTAATTTTCAACCTATCACCAGCTCTATATTGAAAAATATATATATATATATATATATATATATATATATCCTTTCTTCTTTCCTTCTTCCCTCCCTCTGTCCTTCTTTTCTTTTTATCAAGAGAGGGTTTCTCATTCCAGAGGGAACTCATTCTACAGATCAGGCTGGCCTCAAATTCAGAGATCTCCCTGCGTCTGCTTCTCAGTGCTGGAATGAAAGCCATGAGTCATCACCACTGCCTTTATGCTTTCTTATTCAATTCCTTCTTTATTGTCTTCTTTTGGGTTAAATACTTGTTTAGAATTCCATTCTATTACCAATTTTACTTTTGGGCATTTTCATAATGCATCATGATGCTGTACTAAGAAATATATTAATTGAGTGGTCTCCTTTCCCAACTCACCACAACAAAACAAAAATTAAAAATACATAGTTCCCCAGGGCTTTTTTTGTTTTTGATTTGTTTTAATTTTTAGAGACAAGGTTTCTCTGTGTACCCCTGGATGTCCTGGAATTCACTCTGTAGACCAGTCTGGCCTCAAACTCAAAGAGAATCACCTGCCTTGTCCTCCCAAGTGCCTGTATTGAAGGTGTGTGCCACCACTGCCCAGCTAATTTTCCAGATTTTCAATTATATTAAAATTATATTATATTTAAATTGCATTAAAAAGAAACAGATTTACATAATATTTTCTTCCTATGTAAATACCTCATGTATTTATGCTTTCAATTATTCAGTGGTTTTATAGTTTTCTTTAAGCAAAATGTATATGCTTCCTGCTAAAGTTACACATATTTAAGTTCATGTTACTATTGTAAAAAACAATTTAATTTTTATGGTCTGTTTTTTCTTGTCTAGATATTCTTTTTAGAAATTACTTGCTTATTAAGTAAATGTGTAAGTAACAAAAGCTAAAAACATTAAAATAATATAAAATGTATAATACCATATCTTCTATCAATAAATGTATAAGCTTTTCAATTTAATATACTGTAACAAAACTTAGACCACATAAAATGCTAGGTATGATTATTTAAATGAACAATAACAAGAATAACAAAAATTTACATTTGTACTATATAGCATTAGTAAGTAGCACTTTTGAAAATACTTTTTATATATAAACTCATTTAATAGTCATAAACTCTATGGCAGTCACTGTCATCATTTCTATTTAACAGATTAGGAAATTAAATTATTTTCAACTTCATATACTCTACATGTCCAAATATTGAGAGGATTACGTCTCTTATTTTAACTACTATATTTTATTGTATACTCTTAATTTTAAAGCATGAATTAATATTGGGTTTTATTGCTAAATTCAGAAGTAAACAATTTATAGTGATTTGCATCACTGAAAAGCAGCAACACTCCTGCAAACTATTTAGGTCTTTTAAATCTAATTAATGAAAGAGTTACCATATACATACATAACTAAAAACACTAATGTAACACAATAGCATTATGAATTAAGTGAGAATGTGTAGTTTATTTTTACCCCAAAAATGTGTAACACGTTAGTTACAAAACCAAATTCATTTTAATCTGCCTTTAACTACAATTTAGATCATCCCTATCTTAAGGTTTTTGTTTTTCTTTCTTTTATTTACTTTGATTTGGGTGCTGGAAATCAAGCTCAGGACTTCAGGAATAGTAGGCAAGCACTCTACCATTATGTGAACCATATCCCAGATGGAGATTTTCTCTCTCAAGATTTATTTGTATTTCTGTGTATATGTTTGTGTGCTATGTACGCACAGATGCGCTGGGAAGCTGGAAGAGGCTGTTGGCTTCCCCGAACTGGAGTTACAGATGGTTGTGAACTGCCTAACATAGGTGCTAGACACTGAACTCAGCTCTCCTGGAGGGCATCTAGTGATCTTAACTGCTGAACCATCTCTCTGGCCTCAATGTTTTCTTTTAAAAAATAAATCTGAATCAGTATTGTCTGAAGTTAAGAATGAAAAAATACTCAGAACTCTTTCTATGTTGGAAGTGGAACCCAGGCCTCAAGCACTCTATCACTGAATTCTATAATAGCACTGTGTTTTAAGCTGCCTCTGTACATATTCTGTCCCAAGAAAGCTTGGTACTAAAGAACTAAAACTGCCTAAAGCTCCGATGTAGGTTTTTAGAAATAAATCACCTTACCTGATCTGATGAGATTTCTGAATCAGAAACAAAGGAATCAAATAAATTTAGTCCAGGTGATCTAGAAGTATAACTCGTAAGAAATGAGAATCCAGGAGAATCCTTTTGTTTTTGTCCATCAGGTACTACATTTCTTGTTCTGTTACAGAAAAGATTTAAAAATCGCCAAAATGTTACAAATGTTCACTATAGGCAATGGTATAAAGGTAAGAATTTGTAAAGAAATAGCTGGAAGTAGGCTTTAAAGTAACAAACTTACAGAGAAATGATGATTTGAGTAGGGAATATAAAAATCTATCTGGGGATAATAACTGAATTTTTACCAAGAAATGCTGTCAGCATTATTCTAGCTACTTGTGTAAGTGTAATTTACTTCTTGCAACAATCAATCAGAACAAGTATTGCTGTTATCACTTTCATTTTACAGCAAATAATTTTGAAGTTTAGAAATGTTAAGTGATTTGCTTAAAAGAATAGTGAGTACCAAAGTTAAAACTTAGATGCAGCAATTCACATTCAAAATCTAAGCTCTTATCTCTGACACTGTCTTCAAGATCTTGAAAATTATTCACAAGACATGTTTTAATGAGAAGACATTACAGAGTGTTACATAAGAGAAGATAAACTATAAGTGATCTTGAATAAATAATTAAATAAGACAGTATATAATATAGAGCCAGAATGGTCTGAGTTTAAAATTTCAACTTTAAGCCAGGCGGTGGTGGTGCACTTCTTTGATTCCAGCACTCCGGAGGCAGGGGCAGGCAGATCTTTTTTGTTCGAGGCCAGCTTGGTCTGCAAAGCGAGTTCCAGGACAGTCAGGACTACACATAGAAACCCTGTCTCAGAAAACAAAACAAAACAACTCAACTTTAACACAGACTGGATGTATCACCTATGGTTCTGTTTCCTCATCTATAAAATAAAATAGTGTACCAGTGATTCACAAAGTAAAATAAAAGGAACAATATTATAAAATACCCAACAGTTGCTTATATACACAGCACTATAAAGTGTTTTTGTTTTATTTGTTGGTTGGTTACTTTTTCAAGATAGGGTCTCACTATGTAGCTCTGGCACAGGTGTGCACCACCACCATCTAGCTTATAAAGTGTTGGGTTGGTTTTTTTTTAAGATGGAGTGTAGCTTTGGTCAGTGTGTACTTAGCAAGAGTGAGGCCTTTGGTTCATTTCCCAGCCACCCCAATCACAGATAAATATATATAGTTATATATAAGTCTGACAAAACTGTCACAGCAATCTCTATGATCATAAATGATTCATGTATCTTTACAGATCATAATGTTCTCACCCAGAGTTTTAGTGTACAATACAGCATTCATTCACAATTTTAGGATTTGATGTTAAGTTCTATTTTGAATACATTTTACTTAAGCCAAATGCATGGCATTCATATATAAAATTCTTAGTAGTAATTTAAAATACATGAGTAAAACACAGGTGAGAGATACCCGATAAAGCAAAATCTGATTTAGGTCTAAGAGGAACTTAGGGTTCTGTTTTAAGCAACAGAATGAACTAAACCCAAAGGCTAAATGCAGCTTTGCTTTCTTGGCTGAAAACTCTCAGTAGGTGGTTTCCAATGTTGTATATATTAGAGACAATCTTAAAAAACGTGAATTCTATAGCCAGGCGGTGTAGGCGCACGCCTTTAATCCCAGCACTCGGGAGGCAGAGGCAGGTGGATCTCTGTGAGTTCGAGGCCAGCCTGGTCTACAAGAGCTATTTCCAGGACAGGCTCCAAAGCTACAGAAAAACGCTGTGTCAGAAAAAAAAGGAGGGGGGGTTTCTTGCTTCAGACACTACATATATGGAAAACTGACTGCTGAAACATTATTCAATAAGTGGTCCACAACCACTACATGTATAAGTAGTTCTTGAACTTGATTTTTTAAAAATTTTCCACATTTTTATCCTTTGTAAAATATGAAACCTATATATTGTCACACTGGATACTCAGAATCTTTATCACTTTACGAACAAACCACAAACAAAAACTAAAAACAGGGAGGAGAGTCTATGAAACAAGAATGGCAGAACACTAAGAACTGTACAAATGTGGTACATGGTCTCTTCCTTGTTTTCATGACTAAAATCTTTTCAAGTTCTAAATAATTAGATATTTTACTACTCCTATAATTTATATAACTCAATGCATAAATAATTCAATTAGAATTATTAATAGAATTCCTACATTTCAAAGAAGGTGCTGTTAGGGAACTGCATTTTCTCTACAGATTCAGGTGTCTTCACAGCGTCCAGAGTTTTTAGAAATAAAGGAGTTTCAGGAGTTTTTGGAAAATTCTCAGCCCTTTCCTCATCTTCAGCACTTTTATTTTCTATTGGCTTTCCAAAGTGTTCTATGTATATGGCCTGCAGAGGGAAAGCAAGAGAACACTTTTCACAATGACTGTTAATACCTAATAAAAGAACACACATATAATGCATAAGATAGGATGCATTAGCCTGTTATCACTTCATGATAAGGAAAATAAGCACTGGTGAAGTGACACATGTTCTTAAAAAATAGAAAACCAGTTATTTTGTCAGTAAATTCTTCTCTTCT
This sequence comes from Arvicola amphibius, assembly GCF_903992535.2. Taxonomy (NCBI): domain Eukaryota; kingdom Metazoa; phylum Chordata; class Mammalia; order Rodentia; family Cricetidae; genus Arvicola; species Arvicola amphibius. Next base: position 105,550,861 of record NC_052053.1, on the reverse strand, counting down.
TCTCAGCCCCATCTCTCTTATCTCTACATGAAAAAGTAAATGATAACCAAAATGTACTAAAATCAAAGGAAAATACTGAGGAATGGTTTTTCTTTTAAAATTTCCACATTATATTCTGCTAACTCCATGAAAAGGAGATTTTCTTTTAATCAATTTTGTTTATTGCTTTATGCTATAATCTTGATGTGTTGAAAGCTTAATCCCAAACCTGGAATTCCTGGGCGGTAGTGAAGAGTTTAGGAGGTGGATCTGAGAGTTCTTTAGATCATGGTGGGTGGCATGCTCTAAAAAGAACCGTGAGATCTCTTCTTTAAAAACATTCTTGGTCAAAGATGAGGGGTTTGACTCCATTGTGCACTCTGCCATGATTTGTACACTACTACTGGCCTAAAGCAATGGGACCAACTAATCATGAACTCTCAGATTATGAACTCTCTTATGAAGTTATTCCAGGTAACTGTGCTTTAAGGCGAATATTAACAGACAATTGCCTATTTTTCTATTTTTTGCCATTATAATTTTATACTACTTTATCTCTAAAGATTGAGAACCTGAATACTAACTTTTTAACCTCATTTTTGTACACACACATATGACTATACCAAATCCTACTACAGAAAGAATTGGGGTTTGTGTAAAAAAAAATAATGTGCTCATTATCTGTATTTCCTTTACAATAGAATACTACTTTATCATTTTTCATTTTAATCCTTGGTACCTTAGTCTGTCATCAATAAAGTTTTCCATATATTATAAAGTATGTTTTACTATACTGTCAAAATACTTTCATGGCAATCACTGTTCTGAATTGCTATAACAAATCATTCAATCACATCAAACAAAATTATTTTCTTCAGTCATGAATTGTTTTCCATCTCAATACGTATCCTCACTTATGAGTGAAAACCTACTGGTATTTGTTTATATAAATTTTTATGGATTTTTTTCAAACTGAAAAATAAAATTTCTAACTTTCTAGAACCTGACTTCCAAGCTAATAACATCTTATATAATTTTATTTGTAAAAAAAAAATCTAAAAAAATAAATGGGCACAGATTTTTAAATTATGATGCTACGCTTAAAAATTAAAAACCTAACATTTGACTTACCTGTGGAGTATATTTTGATTCTCTTAGTTGTCTTATTGTCTCTTTATTTCCACACCCAGCACCTATTTGTTATACAAGAATGAACTACTTTATTTATGCGATTTCATTATAAAATTAAACAATTTACTTTTCTGCTTTAAAATGTCATGGCAAATTATACATACATCTTATGTCTCTCTTTTTGTTTTGCATATGCTTATGCAATTCCTCCATATCACTGCATGCAGGCACAGTTTTCTCATTACTTGTATAAATATTCCAATATATCGATGCATTCTACAACAAATGGCATTCTTTACATATAATCCATATTTCTCCAAGTATATATTTAAGATGTAACTATGAGACACAGAGTATGTATGTGTATCTCCCAATATCAGGTATCAAACTGTTCTAAAATGACTGTACCAATTTGGCTGAAAAAAACTAGTCACTGTAAAAATCATGAAATCTCAGAAAATTTGCTCTAACTTAGGTGGTTTCAATATACAGTGACCTATTAATTATGATTCATATCACCAGCTTATGAGAGCACCTATTGCTCAACACTCTCATGAATGATAATATTGGCAGATTTTTAGATTTGCAAATCTGGCAAATGTGTAACAGTACCTCACTGTAGCTTTTCACTTCCATGATTTGCTAAGCATCATTTCATGTTCATCTGCCAGAAGTTTCTTTCCAAGTGTCAATTCACATATTTCTTTATTTTAATAATTTATTTATTTTTATTTTATGTGCATTGGTATTTTGCCTGCATGTTTGTCTGTGAGGGTGTCAGATCCTGGAGTTACAGACAGTTGTTAGCTGCCGCGTGGTTGCTGGGAATTGAACCTTTGGAACAGCAGTCAGTACTCTTAACCAATGAGCTATCTCTCCAGTCACAAATAACATATTTCTATTTACCAAGTTTTAATTTTCTTTTCCTGTATGTCTGTTTAGATATTCACATGTATGTGAATATGTGTGTGTGCACATGTGGAAGTCAGAGACATTGTTGATTCTCAACCACTGCCTTTAATCTTGTTTGAGACAGGGTTTCTTGTTTGTGGCTACATATGCCAGGCAAGCTGGCCTACAAATTCCAGGAACTGTCCTCTCACCACCTTCCATCTCATTATAGCAGTACTGAAATTAAAGACACATGTTACTGTGTCCAGCTTTATGTGACTTCTAGTGATCCTAACCGAGGTCTTCACACTTGGATACCAAGTAGTTTACCTACTAAGTCACACCCAAGCCTCTATTCTGACATATTCTGCTTTTATCTGCTTGATTTGTAGAAGTCCTTTACACTTTGTGGAACTATTTTGGACAGATTTATGTATTATGAGCATATCCTTTGGCTTTGTGACTCATTTTCTTCCTTTTTTTCTGTATCTCTCTTTTAGATATTTTATTTTACATGTGTCTTGCCTGTATGTTCGTCTGTCTACTGAATATGTGCAGTGCACACAAAGGCCAGGAAAGGGTGTTGGATCCTCTGGAACTGGAGTTACAGTTATTAACTGTGGCAATGTGGATGCTGGGAAACAAGCCCAGATCTCCTCTCCAAGAGCAACAAGTACTCTTAACCTCTGAACTATCTCTACAGTCTCCTTTTTATTATATATTTGGATAAACAGAATTTTTATTTAATATAAACCAATGATCAGTTTTTATTAATTAGGCTTTTAGTTATTATTTGAGAAACCTTTTCTCGTGAGAGTTAGAAAGATGGCTTAGCAGTTAAGAGTGAGTATTACTCTTACAGGAGACCTGAACTTGTTTCCCAGCACCCATAAAGGCCAGCTCACAACTGCCTACAACTCTAGTTCCAGTAGATCCAACACCTTCTGGCCCCTGTGGGCACCTTCATTCATGTGCACACGCCCACACACTCTGATACAAACAAATACATAATTAAAAATAAATCAAAAGGTAAATAAATCTTTAAAAATTGGAAATGCCTCTCTTGAAGTCATAATTGAAACCTATTTTCTGAAAGCTTTGTACCTTTTGCCTCTTGCACTTAAATCACAACTATTACTTTTTACCACATATTAATTTCCTCAAATTATGGTTTAGGGATTGCTGAAAGTCTGTTTTTTCTAAATAATTACAGGTCTTCTTAAGTATGAAGCTTCATTACACATGCTTAACACAGGTAGTTCTATGTCAATTATATACATTTCCCAACATCTCTATGTCAAAGGTACATTGTTCTTAAGAGATTAATTATATTTTCCTGTCTAATGCAATAAGCTTAGCTCATGCAGAGGATTATAAACAGCTGGAGCAGATCATAAGCACAGGAAAGGCATAATGGTTTTTTTTTCTCTTAGAGGAAAGTAAAGAAAGTATTCAGCCGTATAGGGTACACATGTTGCTTCAGTTGAACAATGGAAGTGAGAAAAACAGGCTGATAGAAAATGACAATTCTGAAAAAGAATGTATCTAAAAATATTTTTAGAGATTTATTTTTCTTTATGGGTATGTATCTACGTGAATGTATGTCATATGTGTGCCAGCCTAAGGAAGCCAAAAGAGATCAACAGATCTCCTGGAGCTAGAACTATGGGTGGTTGTAAGTCGTCATTGTGGGTAACAGGAACTGAACTTGAGTCCTTTGGAAGAGCTGATGTACTCTTAACCACTGAGCCATCTCTCCACCCCCAATTTACAAAATTGTTTAGAGTATCAGAATGACTCATTGGAAACTTCAAAAAGGTAAAAAAAAAATGATGACTTCAATATAAGCATGATACAGGGGATAATGTTACTCATTAATAGGTTACATATATATGTAAATATATGTACGTGTAATGATATTTTGTTTATGTTTTAACAAATAATGTTTGCCTGAAGATCATACTGCAGAGTTAAGCCACTAGAGGCCAGGGAGTGGTGGCACAAACCTTTTATCCTAGGACTCAAGAGACAGAGGCAAAAAGGATCTTTGTTAGTTCAAGGTCACCCTGGGCTACTTGAGATTGAATCTGTCTAAAAGAGAAACAGAACACACACAAAGGTGATCCCAGCACTGGGGATCACACAACTTTAATCCTAGCACTAGGGAGGTGGAGACAAGAGTGATATGGCTGGGTGAAGAGAATATAAAGCAGGAGGAGACAGGAGCTCAATGTAGTCTGAGGACACAGTCTGAGGACTTTTGGTCTGAGCACTGGTAGAAGTAAAAGATCTCACTAGTAGCTGGCCACACTGCTTCTCTGATCCTTCAGCTTTCACCCCCTAATATCTGACTCTGGGTGTTATTTATTAAGACCCATTAGTATTTGTGCTATATTTGGCACCCAACTTTTGGGGTATGAATTCACAAAAAAATACGTGCTGTGGCTTTGCAGCCACTGGCATAGGCAGGAGCTATCACGTTCGCCAGCTAGGTTTTCCTTTTTTCACTCCTCATGGGCTTTCCCTGGATCCCCTTCCTGGGCTGCTGCCAAACTAGATAGCTGCCTTGAAATCTGGTCAGACTTTTATTGTTCTATATAACAGCAGTCAGCCTCATATTGTCATCATTGGCAGATGTGGTAAGAAAATTGGGAATTCTTAAAAGGAGGAATTATTTAAATGAGGGAGTTTTTTTCCCATGTCAGAAAATGGGAAACACAATTATGATAGAGAAAGTTAAGTTTCTGTATAATTATGTAATGCATGTTTCAAAAATGGAACAATTAAATAAAGAGATAATTAACTGGGATTGACATACTATAATTATCATTTTTATAATCCTTATTGTCATTTTAATAATTCTTGGTTTATCTCTTAAGAAGTTGTTTGGTATGAGTGCCAAGATACAGGTCTTAGAAAAACTTAACAAAACAGATTATTGAGATATTCAAATCCAGACAGAGAAATTTAAAGAGAATCAATTTCAGCATTGCATTATAAAGTTAGAGAGGAACAGCCTAAAGTTTTCAAACAACCAACCTTAATATATCCAGTAACTTTACAGGACTTGCCAAATGAAAGAGGCTCTGTAAGAGCTGACTGGAGTCCTGTGGCAATGTTAGATTTAAGGAGATTCAAGGAAGCAACAGTCTTATATTGCATACATTCACCATTTGTGAAGCAGATGTTAAGTTTGTGGTGAACTTCTAACAGAATTATCCCTCAAGACTGGAGAGACTTGGTTACAGCAGTCTTGGAGCCTGGTCCACAATGACAATGAAGGACCTGGTGGAAACAGGAGGCTAAGATCACTGAACAATGGAATAGAGCTAGAGGTATGAAAATCTCCCAAGATCAACTTGTTGGAGAAGGAGATTATGCTAATATAGAAAGACAATCACAGTATGATGGCTACATCCTGGCTTTATGCCATGCAGCAGCTTTGAATGCTTGCGACAGAACTGAAGGACTAGGAAAGAACATTGAGTCATTTATGAAAGTCATATAGGGTCCAAAAGAAACCTTCACTGATTTCTTACAAAGATTGACATTAGCAGTAAACAGTGACACCAAATTCAGAAGCTAAAACAATAATAATTGAATCTCTAGCCTTTGAAAATGCTAATTCTCAATGCAAAAGGATGATTAGGCCTTCAAAGAGAAGATCAGAGCCCTTGGAGGAATGAATCCAATATACAATCATTATTGAATCCCACGACAATGATGATGCTTGGATAGGAGAGGTGATTTTTTTTTATTTTTTTTTATTTTTTTTTTTTTGGTTTTTCGAGACAGGGTTTCTCTGCAGCTTTAGAGCCTGTCCTGGAGCTAGCTCTTGTAGACCAGGCTGGTCTTGAACTCACAGAGATCCGCCTACCTCTGCCTCCCGAGTGCTGGGATTAAAGGTGTGCGCCACCACCACCCGGCGAGAGGTGATTTTTTGAGAAAAAAAAAATCAAAATGTTATGTGCTTCAATTGTGGCAAACAAGGTCACCTTAAAAAGGACTGTAAACAGGGTATTCCTAGAAACAATGTTTTCTCTAAGCATAATCCAAACAGAACACCCCTCTGTTCTGTATTATGCAGAGGGTGTGGCAAAGGTAGACATCGGAAAAATGAATGTAGATCAACAAGGGACATTCAAGGTAATCCTTTGTCGTTGGGAAACTCGATGAGAGGCCTCTGGCAGGCCCCTATGCCAAATTCAGTTCAGTTGTTTCCTGTCATTGTGAGGTAAACTGCTTCCCAGAGCAATTAAAGAACCTAATGCCTATAGTAAGAAACCAAACTGGTCTGGATGATAGAACAGCTATAGAAGAGAGAACAAAAAGTTTAGGAGAAACCATAAAATGTGTATTTTGGCAAACTTATATTAAATGAACAAAGACCAAAATTAAAAATATGAATAAATTATGTCATTGAAGGTCTGGTAGACACAGGTGCAGATGTAACAATAATTTCATCAAAATCTTGGCATCTAAATTGGCCTCTTCAGGAGGTAAATGTTTAGCTTTTAGGAATTGGAACTTTATTTCAGGTAGAGCAGAGCATGAAATTTGTCGAATGTATAGGGCCAGAAGGACAAAGAAGAAAATTAAAGCCATATGTGGCTAACATACTAACGAATTTGTGGGAACTTGTTTTGTTACAGCAATGGAATACCCAGATTAACTGTGAAGAAAAAATTAACATGTTTCTGGGGAAAATATAAGAAGGAATTATAAAGAACAGTCACCGACCATTCAGATTGTACAAGAACAGACCACAACAGCTGCTGATCTTTCAAAGGCACCAACAGCCCTACCTTTAAAATGATTAATAGACTAACCTGTGTGGGTTAAGCAATGGTCTTTAACAACAAAGAAACGGCAGGCCTTAGAACACCTAGAACAGGACCAGTCAAATGCTCAGCATATTGAAAAATCAACCAGCCTTTGGAATTCTGTTATTTGTTGTTAAAAAGAAATCTGGAAAATGGAGAATGGCAACAGATCTAAAAGTTGTTAATAAGTTGATTCAGCCAAATGGGCTCTCTACAGTCTGGCATTCCTTTGCCTTCTCTGTTACCTAAAGGATGGCCTCTTAGAGTTATTGATTTAGAAGACTGTTTCTTCACTATACCTTTACAAGAAAAAGACAGAGAAAAATTTGCCTCACAGTGTTCAATTACAATACTTCTCAGCTTGCTATGAGATATCAATGAAGGGTTCTCCCACTGGGAATGTTAAATAGCCTCACCTTGTGTCAATATTTTGTGCATCAACCATTGGAAATAATATATAAGCAATTTCCTGAATCTATACCTTATCATTACATGGACAGTATTATGTTATCTGATTCAAATGTAGATACTTTAGAAAAAATACATAAAGAAGTAAAGAAAATTTTGCCTTGTTTGGGATTACAATTGCTCCTGAAAAAAAATACAAAGAGGAGATTCTATTAATTATTAGGCTATAAAATAGGTTTACAAAATATTAGACCTCAAAAATGCAAATTACGAGAGATCAATTACAAATTCTCTCTTTTTTTTTTTTTTTTGGTTTTTCGAGACAGGGTTTCTCTGCAGCTTTTTTAGAGCCTGTCCTGGAACTAGCTCTTGTAGACCAGGCTGGCCTCGAACTCACAGAGATCCGCCTGCCTCTGCCTCCCGAGTGCTGGGATTAAAGGCGTGCGCCACCACCGCCCAGCTCAATTACAAATTCTCAATGACTTCCGAAGATTGTTAGAAAACATTTCCCATCTACAGTGCACTATTGAGAGAGATCCTGGTGACCTGATTAAATTTAAACAAAACCTTAGACAGGGAATTAAATATTACCAGAGAATTATCAGCTGAAACTGAGAGAGAATTGGCTTTGATTGAAGAGAAATTACAGAAGGCACATGTGGATCATGTGGATCTGAATCTTAACTGCATTCTGGTCTAGTACCCTCCAAACATTCCCCTACAGGAATTTTAAAGCAGAGGGAAGATATTATCTTAGAATGGATCTTTTTACCATATAAACCGAGTAAAAAATTAAAAACTTATGCGGAAAGGGTCTCTGAGTTAATTCTAAAACAAAAATTGAGACTTCATCAATTAGCAGGAATAGACCCAGCTGAAAATATTGCAATAATTTCTTTAAATAATGATGAAATTGACAAATTATGGGCAGAAAGTGAACTCTGGCAAAGAGCTTATATTATTTTTTGAGAGAGATTAGCAATAACTATCCCCAAAACATGAGAGTTCAACTTTTAATGAGAACTAGCTAGATCCTTCCTCACATTTTATAAGACAGACCAATAACTAGAGCCCCTAGATTCTATACTAATGAAAATAAATCAGGAAAGGCACATTACAAATCAGAAAACTTAAGTGGACCCTGTCTAAAAGTCAGAATTATATGCTATTCCCATGGTACTAAGGGATTTTAAAGAACCTCTCACTATAGTTACAGATTCGCAATATGCAGAAAGAGTTGTTTTGCATATTGAAACTGCTGAATTTATACCAGATGATACAGAAGTGACTTCATTATTTATTCAGTTACAAGATATAATCAAAAACAGGCATCCTTCCATATATATATATATGTATATGTATATGTATATGTATATGTATATGTATATGTATATGTATATGTATATGTATATTCCATAATAGACATCTGATCCATACAGGTCTGCCAGGTTCTCTAGTATAGCAGGCATATACCAACAAAGCAAAAAGCAAGCTCATGCAGTAAAAATACTTCTGCAAAACTAAGGCGCTCCCACAAAGCTAGTTTCATAATCTGCCCAGAAGCCAACAATGACTGACACAAGCCCAGAGCCTATCACACAATGCTAACATGACAGATGAGAGCACAACCTCCAATCACTGTTATTTCTGCCCTATATAACTTATCCCCTTTTGTAAGAAACTGAGTTTTGCTCACCAACTCCTGGCGTCTGTGTCGCAGTACTCTGTTTTGACTCACCCTCTGCTCCCAGGGAGGTTAGATGCAGTTGGGAATAACGGTTGCACTCTAGTACAAGGTAATGCAGAAATTGATCAATTATTAATTGGAAATGTGCTGGAGGCCTCAGAATTTCATTAAAAAAATCATGTCACTAGCAAAGGTTAAAAAAAAAGACTTTTCTATCATGTGACAAGAAGATAAGGAAATGTCCTACTTGTTCTTTATACAACCAAACACCACTACATGCAGGAAGTAACCCAAAGGGTACTCAAAAAATGAAATATGGCATATAGATGTGTTCCATTTTGTAGAATTTGAGAAACTAAAATATGTACACAACACAATTGATATCTATTCAGGTTTTCAATAGGCAACTGCTTTGAGTTTGGAAAAAAGCTGATTTGGTAATCACACATTTGCTAGAAGTTATGGCCATTGTGGGTAAACCTGTCCAAATAAAAACAGACAATGCTCCAGCATATGTCTCTAAAAAAATGAAATGGTTTTTCGCTTATCATAATATAAAGCATATTACATATACACCACACAATTGTACAGGCCAGGCAGTTATAGAAAGATCAAATCAAACTATAAAGGATATGTTAAACAATCAGAAAGGGATAATAAATACTGCCCAGAAATAGATTGCATAATGCTTTATTAACTTTAAATTTCCTAATCGCTAATGATAAAGGAACAACAGCTGTGGAGAGGCATTGTATAGTAGAAAAAAAACTACAGAATCAAATCAGTCAATATAAAGATGTACTGACCTCAGAAAGGAAACCAAGACATGTGTTATGTTGGGGAAGGGTTTTTGCTTTTGTTTCCATAGGAGAAGAAAAATTATGGGTACCATAAAAAATGATAACGATTTGATTTGAACAAGAGACAACTCTTAATTAGAGGAGATGATAGTTCATCAAGCAGCATGGCCATTTAAACTAACCTATAAAACTAATAAATGCTTTTCATTTGATCAGATATAACTTGCCAAAAGAGAATCTTCCCAAAATTAGGGTTGGAGAAGGGTTTTATTTTAGTCTTTTCAGGAGAATGAAGACATCCAGCTAAGACATCTGAAGACTACTGGACAAATGAGATAGCTGAAGAAAAAGGACAAATCTAGAAAAAAGTCTCAAAGTTGGCCAATTGGTGTATCACATTTCCAACAGGATAAAATTTCATAAATCTTCCCAAATGTTTGTTTCTGCTGTTCTCTACGGACATATAATGCAAATGGTCGTTTTGTAATTCTAGTCCAGTTAAAAGATTAAAGCTGACTTTGGAGTTGGAGTGTGGCTCTCTCCTTCTCTAAACCCAACCACGCTTATTAAAGTGAAATTTAAAATCTCTGTCTCATGCCAGAAGAGCCACCTAATATGGGACAGAAGAAAAACAATTTTAAGGACTATTTTATTGCTATCAATCTCATAATCCTTTAGTTTTATATAGATTCTTTAACAGTTTTTCTTAAGGTATAAGATTTATAAGATATATATATATATATATATATATATATTCATTTAAACTTTTTGTCATGATATTACTGGTCATATAAAGTACTAATTCTAGAAAAAGGTTTCATCTACCTTCCTGTATATGATTTTGGGTTTGAGTCTCTATCAGTTTTCTTCAGTGAACCATGAGCATGCCTAACAGTGATCTTTGAAGTCTCCAAAAGAAAAATGAGGTCCCACATTGATGATTCCTCCAGAACTATGATAACACCACTAAGCTGAAAACACCACCTAAAGTTCAGTTTAGGACTAAAAACTGCTCAGAACAATTTCGAGGTGACAAGTTGAGATGGTCTGGCTTCATAGACTACTCTAGCTAGGGCTTGAGACAATTTGTGCACCTTCCCATTACACAGAAACTAGACAACAAATGATAGAGCTACCTGTCCCAGGACTTGACAATCCATTTTTTTCTTTTCAGAATTCCCTAAAGATGCTGTCACCCCCAGACAGCAGGAAGCAAATTTAAAAACACGACGCCCACATTCCGAAGAGGTGGGGTGGGTGGTTTTTGTCATTGGGTTATGGATATTTGTTATTGTTTAGGGGGTCTGGTTAGAAATTTTTATTGGTATTGGTCAGGAAAAAAGCTAAACAAAGACAATTAGATTCAAGATTCTTGTTCTTAAAAAGGAAAAAGGAGGATAAAGATATGCTAGGGAAAAAGTGTAGATTATTGAATCTACTTTTAAAAAGCAATTACTGGTTTTAAATATTTTACATTGGATGGAATTTTTGTATATTGTATGCAAATTTTAAAAATTAATACAAATACAGATTCAACGCAATGCCCATCAAAATCCCAGAAAAATTCTTCAAAGACCTCGAAAGAACGGTACTCAACTTCATATGGAAAAGCAAAAAATCCCAGAACAGCCAAAACAATCCTATACAATAAAAAAACTTCTGGAGGTATCACAATCTCTGACTTTAAACTCTACTACAGAGCTACAGTACTGAAAACAGCCTAGTATTGGCATAAGAACAGACAGGAGGCCCAATGGAACCAAATAGAAGACCCGGATATAAATCCACACATCTTCAAACACCTGATTTTTGACAAAGCAAAAAATATCAAATGGAACGAAGAAAACATATTTAACAAGTGGTGCTGGCATAACTGGATATCAATATGTAAAAGAATAAAAATAGACCCATATCTATCACCATGAACAAAACTCAAGTCCAAATGGATCAAAGACCTCAACATAAAGCCAGCCACACTGGACCTTATAGAAGAGAAAGTGGGAAATACACTTGAATGCATTGGCACTGGAGACCACTTCCTAAATATAACCCCAGCAGCACAGACACTGAGAGAAACAATTAATAAATGGGACCTCCAGAAACTGAAAACCTTCTGTAAAGCAAAGGACACAGTCAACAAGACAAATCAACAGTCTACAGAATAGGAAAAGATCTTCACTAACCCCACATCAGACAGAGGTCTGATCTCCAAAATATAAAAGAACTCAAGAAATTGGTCACCAAAAGAGCACATAATTCAATAAAAAAGTGGAGTACAGACCTAAACAGAGAATTCTCAACTGAGGAATCTAAAATGGCTGAAAGACACTTAAGAAAATGCTCAACATTCTTAGTCATCAGAGAAATGCAAATCAGAACAACTCTGAGATTCCATCTTACACCTGTAAGAATGGCCAAGATCAAAAACACTGATGACAACTTATGCTGGAGAGGTTGTGGGGGAAAAGGGAACACTTCTGCATTGCTGGTGGGAATGCAAGCTGGTACAACCCTTTTGGATGTCAGTGTGGTGATTTCTCAGAAAATTAGGAAACAACCTTCCTCAAGACCCAGTAATACCACTTTTGGGTATATATCCAAAGGATGTTCAATTGTGCCACAAGGACATGTTTTCAACTATGTTCATAGGAGCTTTATCATAGCCTGAACCTGGAAACAACCTAAATGCCCTTCGATCGAAGAATGGATGAGAAAAATGTGGTACATTTACACAATGGAGAACTATGCAGCAGATAAAAATAACGACAGCTTGAATTTTGCAGGAAAATGGATGAAGCTAGAAAACATTATTCTGAGTGAGGTAACCCAAACACAGAAAGACAATTATCACATGTACTCATTCACAGGTGGTTTTTAAACACAAAGCAAAGAAATCCAGCATACAAACCACAATCCCAGGTAACTTAGACAACAATGAGGACACTAAGAGAGACTTACATATATTTAATCTACAAGGGAAGTAGAAAGTAGAAAAGGACAAGAATTCCCGAGTAAATTGAGAGCATAGGGAACTTGGGGGAAAGGTTGAAGGAGGAGGATAAAGGCGGGGGGGGGAGCAGAGAAAAATGTAGAGCTCAATAAAAATCAGTAAAAAGTTAATACAAATTTGAGATTTTGTTAGAACATACTGTATATGTTTCTAATCTTGTTCAAAATATTGTACCTATACAGCTCATTTAACAATGTAATGCAAATTTCTAGTCCTTCAAAACTGTTACTACCAGCTATTTATGATAATAAGGAAATGCAGGTCAGTAATTAGTCACCTATAACAATTGAACTTGTAATCATATTAGGTATGTTTACATAGAAAAATCTGTTGGATATTCTAAGTCTTTAGGCCAAAGATTGGTGTCTCAATGTTGCAGAGAAACCTTGGGTGACTGTCCAGGCAGTCAGCTGTTTCTGTCATTTCTCACATTCTTTGGAAGTTGCTTGCTCATACTTTCTGCCTACTCAATTAATATTATTTCCTTCTCAGATCTCTGAGGGAGTTGAGGACTTTATAGTTATAATCTTCCTTATTTACCAGATCCAGAAAAAAATTTCACTAAGTAAATTCAAAGTATATAAGGTTCAGAGACATAAAAGATAATTTTGAATTGGTAATACAAGTTAGAATAGAAAGTGAATTATGTACAACACTTTGGACTACCAAGATAGGACAGATAATGGAGTATTTTCTCTGAATTTGTCAAATGCAAATGGACTAGACATTGTTGATATATATATTATATTGTATATATTATAGTTATTTACTTAATATATATAGTCTTTCTTATATTCATTGCAGCCTTTTTATTTTAGAAAAAATGGAAGATGTAATAATTTTTTTATGTTTTAACAAATAAAGCTTGCCTGAAGATCAGAGTGCAGAGCTAAATCATTAGGAACCAGGGAATGGTGGCACAAACCTTTAATCTGAGGACTCAAGAGACAGAGGCAGAGTGATCTGTATTTGTTCAAGACCACACTGGGCTACACAAAATTGAATCTGTCTAAAACAGAAACAGGTCACACGAAGGTGATCCCAGCACTCAGGATTCCACACCTTTAATCCCAGCACTAGGGAGGTGGAAACAGGAGTGATATAGCTGGGTGGAGAGAAGAATATAAAGCAGGAGACAGGAGCTCAATGTAGTCTGAGGATGCAGTCTGAGGACAGAATTACCCCTTTCAGTCTGAGCATCGGTAGAGGTAAAACGTCTTTCCAGCAACTGGCTGCTCTGCTTCTCTGATCCTTCAGTTTTCACCCCTAATATCTGACTCTGGGTTTTATTTATTAAGACCAATTAGAATTTGTGCTACAAGTACATGCACATGGTATACAATATACAAACATATAATCATTTGTGTATGCTTTAGTAACTACACATCCACCTGTATATACCCATATATAGATATTTGGAAAAAATTAATACTTTCTATTGTATGCTATAGCTCCAACAGTTAAATTGATCTTGGAGAAATAAATTCATATGTGTGTGTATACATATATATATACATACATATCCAGTAACATTTCTATTAAATTCATCCAAATAAAATAGTCAAAGCAGCAAAATTAATATAAAATAATATTGGGAGCATTATTTATATTAGCAAAAATACTTGGAAACAAGTAGATATGAGAATAGTTGAAATCTGCTATATTCATTCAATGGAATACTATGCAGTCATTACAAATAAAATTAATGATATGAAAAATAACCTCATGTTATTTTTTATTTGTAATGATTGTATATTGTTGAGTAGAAAAATGATATATAAATTACATATATAATTCAAATTGTGGAGACTAGAGAAAAAATATACCCGTGTTATTAAAAAAAAAACGACTATGAGACTATGTAGATGAGACATATACATCAGGATGTATTATCTCAGTTATGTCTGGTTAGTGATATTTTGTTTCCTTTATATTTTTCTGTTTTCCAAATTTTCTATAAGTCAATGTATTCATTTTATTTTCTGATAAAAATATATCCTTAAACCATATTTGTGTCCATTAACTAGAGATGAAAAATTCAGATAATTTTTTTAGTATAAAACTGATAAAACTTGTATTAGGAAAATCATAAACAGTAAATACCTGTATGTCCTTGTTCAATCCATTGACTGCAATTTGATTGATTCAACCTAAAATGCGACAAATATAATTTTTATTGTTTCAGAGTCAACATTTACAAATTATCTCAGCTATGATAACATTTCTTTTTTGGGGGGGGGAGGCAGTGCTAAGAACATACAGTAGCACTGAACCATACCCCGACCCTTTGAGCATTTTCTTATTTTAAAAATTACCTGAATTGCATAAAACCTTGAGAAGTTTTAACAGCTGTAACATGTGAACATTTTGAACTACTATCCATATCAGAGTCATTAAATATCTGAAAGAAAAAATTAAGTATTAGATTACCTTACAAATAATAATCATGTATCATAGTTACACTGAAGTCTCTAATTACATTTGCATTTCATTCTCATAATCATCACCATTATCACTATCTACAACTACACACATTAACTGAAATAACTACATAGGAAACATAAAGGCATATATGCTGAGAAACAAAAGGATTTAGGATTATTACATAATTTGATGTTTTTGACAAGTATGGTAATTTCTTGTGGTATTTTTTTACATTGAAGGTAAACTTTTAAAATTTTTGATGGCTGACAGTCTTTGGAGTATCCTCTCTTTTTTTTTTTTTTTTTTTTTTTTTTGTTTTTTGAGACAGGGTTTCTCTGTAGCTTTGGAGCTTGTCCTGGAACTAGCTCGAACTTACAGAGATCCACCTGCGTCTACCTCTGGGATCAGAGGCATGTGCCGCCACCACCTAGCAAGGATAGTGGTTTTAAGGAAATAAAGCAGGAACTGGAAAGGTAGCTAAGTGGTTGTGAATACTGTCTTGAAAAACAACACCAGTCAGGACCATCATTCTGATGCAATCCCGAAAGCTTTCTGGAGTTCACCTGGATCTAGGTCTATATGCTGAGAGGAGTGGGGAGAAGGGAAAGACTCGCTATTAGAGACTGCATTTGTTCTGCCTGGGAGACTATATACTTGTGGTTTTATTTGTTTTTTTCAGCCTGTTTATAACTTAAATTGTCTTACAGAAATATCCATCTTATCCCAAACTTAGTGCTTAAAAGGTCTTTATGTAGCATTCTCGCTGTTTTTTTTTAAATTATCTTCCATATTTAGGATGATCTTCTGTTTATCCAGAAGATAAACATACTTATCTTTTCTTTTGCTGCCATTGTTTTGCAGGGACAAGGGTATTTGCTTAAACTCATTAACCAAACCTTTTAATATCACTAATTTTTGCTTTTCTGTTTACTAATCTCTATTGTGTACATTTTGAAGTAAAAATGCTTGACATCTAAATTTTTTCACTTTCTGCTGTTTATTTTTAAAATACATTTTGCTCTGAGAACTAATTTGTTTCACGTTTTATAGTACTTTGTTAAATCTTATAAATTCTATTTTCTTTTATAAGCCCCCCAAATAATCTGAAATGTAAATTTCTTTTCCCTTGGCAGCCTAGTTTTTCCAGGAAAGGGTTCTTTTTTTCCTCCCTAAGACAAGGTCTTACTATGTAGCCCTGGTTGGCCTAGAACTTGCTATGTAGACCAGATTGGCCTCAAACTCACAGAGATCTGTTTGCCTCTGTTTCATGAATACTGCAATTAAAGATATGTACCACTATAGTGAAAATGGTTCTTTTTGTTTGACTTCTATTTGTCATTACGACAAGGCAGCAAATTATTTAGAATTAGTTAAGTGGTGTTTGTGTGTGCATGTGTGTTTGTGGTCGTGCATGCCTATAATCCCAGTACTTATAAGACAGAGGCAAAAGGAAATATCTCAAGACCTTGTCTGTCTCTCTGTATATATACATACTTTTTAGGGGCTAGGGAAATGGCTTTTGGTTATGCACTTGCTGTTCAAGCATGAGGACCTGAGTTTGAATTTCCAGCACCCAAATAAAAGCTGGGCATGGGATGCTGGCACAGGCAGGTCCCAGGAGCTCAATGGGCCAGCCACCTTATCTGAAATATCAAGCTTCAGGTTCAGTGAGAGACATTGTCTCAATGGAATAAAGCAGAGAGTAATATACACCTCTTTGTTGTGGGTTCATAGGCCTTATTGGATTGTAGTAATATTATTTGTTTTTCTCCCTTGGCAGCTTAAATAGCATCTTTGAATACCAAGAAAACTAGTTTTCAGCAGGGAGACTTCCAGGCCAGATCAAACTCAAATCTTCTAAGTCCTGTATTGGAAATGTATGGTATCTTCAGCAATAGGGTCTTGAACCTTTGGTAGTGAACCAAAATCAAGAGCAACAATCTATACTTTGTAGGAGTCACATTTTTTTCTTTATAGGTAAATTGTCGCCAGGCCTGGTTGCGCGTGCCTTTGATACCAGCATTTGAAGCAGAGGCAGTCAGAGCTTTGTGAGTCCAAGACCAGCCAGACCTACAAAGAGATAGCAAAGACTGTTACACAGAGAAACCCTGTCTTGAAAAAACAAGAAAAAAAAGTTAATTGTTTCTGATATTTTGCTAGTGACAGAAATCTTTATGAAACAATGTTGGGGGGGCTACAGCCTTTGCAATCAGTACTGTAATGAAGGGTTTAACAGACATTTCTCAAAAGTTTTGATCTACTAACTACCAGGTTTGGTATTTTTAAAATTTTTTTTATATATTTAGTCACAAGGGGAAGTTTATACTGAATGCCATACTGAAACTCTTACATGTTTTAGACAATGAGGTAATAGTAGTGGCTAATTTAATATGTACATACACGTGTACACAAGCACGCACATACATCCTTGTATCCTACCTACATTTATTATCTCACTTAATGGAAACATTTATGATATTAAAAACAGAAAAACGCACCTGTGAATCATTTTCTTTTTGTCTCAAATCACTACTAGAAAACTTTGACTGATTGACTGAATTTTCTTCTTGACTGACTGAATTTTCTTCTTCTTTATCTAGATTAAATATATTACTTCAAATTAATTCCAAAAACAAAACCAAACATGATCTTAAACTCACTGCCTATATATGCTAAGCTTACACTCTGTCATTGAGTACATACCTGGACCAAGCCTTCACCTCTCCAACATTAAGAGTATTTATCCTAAAATATGAAATTATTTCAAGCCTTCTAATTCACTACTATATACTAGTTATTACAATAATTATGAATGTGAAATGACAAAATGGCCAAGTGACAAAACTACTCTTAAAATTCTAAAGAAGACAGAGTAGTGATATTAATGAAAAAAATTAAAATAATACAATGTTATTAATCTGCAGACCCTTGAATGAAATTGATTTAAACATTTCAATGACCATCACTATATTACAACTGTCCCTTTAGTATAGAGCTAATAATCATCCTCGTCTGACATTCGTGCTACCAGACTATAACACTTTTTAGCATTACACAAATGATTTCCTTTCCTAAGATGAAAAGATATGTGTACAAGTCATATGCTGTTGGCTCTCAAGAAGAGTTAAAATGTTACTTTCCCATGCCTACAGATCTTCAGTATTGTTTGCCATTGCTTACACCAAGTGATAACTAAAATTACTTTTTATTTCCTCTCTGTCAAGTAAAAAATGAGGTTTCTAAATGATAAACAAATTCTGTACCTTTAACTCTTGGTTCTGAAGATTGCATCTTTATTAGTCTTACAAATTTCTGAGACGCACAAGGTGATAGTAACTGGCTACTCTGAGACGATCTGTTCAATACGTGCTCATCTTTTTCAAAATTCTGAAGAAAAGAGTTTTTACATTCACTATTAGCTAAGTAAAATTAAATTTAAGTATCCAGAAGGGATACTTCAATACTCTACAGTTAAAACTCTTCATTTTTGCAAATCATGATACTGGTTTTGCAGAGCATTTAACAGATTTATCACAGAATTAAATCACTTGATAATGGTATAATTAATAATAATGATAATGCCAGAACTGTCCTGATTAAGTACAATGCTCTTCTCAGTGTACTATATTCTTCCTCTTAAACACAAACATTTTTTAAGAGACCAAAACCATTTTATACACTTTCACTATAAATAACGTAGATTTCAGAGTACTTCAAATTTTAAAAAGATTTATTTAGAAACAAATCAACTATCATGAATACAGAAATTAGTAGAACAATACAATATTACAGCCATAAATGTGTCTTTTAACCTTTTTTCTGTAAGAATAACTTTACTGAGTTTTTTCTAAATCAATAAGTATAAACACTATCAAAAATATATCATTCTCCTTTGGTGAACAGAAGATACATTCTATGGCCCCTAACCTTCAATGACTGCTTAAACAACAACTAGTACCAAAGCTTACATATTTTCTTATACATAGTAGCATACACATTCTTAATATCTTTTCCATCTTAACTAAGAAATTATTGTACTCTGTAGGTATAACTTCTGCATTAAAGTATGAGAATAAGCCGGGCGGTGGTGGCGCACGCCTTTAATCCCAGCACTCGGGAGGCAGAGGCAGGCGGATCTCTGTGAGTTTGAGACCAGCCTGGTCTACAAGAGCTAGCTCCAGGACAGGCTCTAAAGCTGCAGAGAAACCCTGTCTCGAAAAACCAAAATAAATAAATAAATAAATAAAATAAAAAATAAAGTATGAGAATAAAAGTGGTATTTATTTCTTCCTTCTTCAGAGTTTCACAAATAAATTTGATATCACAAATCTTAACAACCAAAGTATATTGTTGTTTTTCATCCCTTAAGTTGAAACTATCACCTAAAGAAAACACTTAATAGTCTCTCTCTGACATATCACAATTGCCAGCATTGCTACTCTTCTATGTAGGAGCCAATTTAAATATAAACACCACAGTTGATTTGATAACTGAGATGGATACTAAACAATCAACAGGCAGGTAGTGCATCTAACACTGATTCACTGGACAAAGGAATGATTCACAATTTATGTGGAAAGGAGGAGCATGGAATAAGACTTCATCATTCTATTCAGAATGGTGTTCAATTTGTTTATTCCTGGAATGTCCCATTTAATATTTTTAAACCATGATTGGGCATGAGTAACTGAAACTATAGAAAGCAAAAACATGAGTAGTAAAGTAGTATATAGTGAGTAAAAACCACTAACTAATTATATAAGTTCCTCTAATATAAAACATTTTTATAATATTATATTGAAGTGTACACAAAATAAAATTCTATATATTTGCAAATACATAGAATATATAAATTAATATATAAACATATAAAACTAATGACAAACTGACAAGAGGTAGTAAGTAATATGTAGGAGTGGTGGCATCAATATAACAGTGCCAAAGAAGTAGGATCATGGAATAACTCAGGAGGAAAGTATGTTGGAAATATATTAGGATAAAGGTAATAGAGTCCAAGAGTGAAATTTAAGAACAAAAATAGGCTATGTGCCTTTTTCTTCAAAAAGAAGAAAGTTGATTAGAAACAGCATCAGTAAGTAATACAAGTATTTTCCTCTCTTATAGTAACAGGTAAAACCATTGTGTTTTTTATGCCTCATTGATCCTTGTATTATCTCCACAAGTATCAATAAAATACACAATGATGCAGATTCAGAAGAATTTGGAGTCTCATCTTCACTCTTTAAGGTAAGGAAGAACTAGTAAAGCTGGTAATGAGTCAAGTTTTAAAAAAGGGTAAAAACACTGCTTCTCTATTGTGTAACTGTTACAGTCCTACCAAAGAAACTGGATAAATTTTTTTGTATATTGACAGGCTATAGAACAGATGAACCTGAGAGGCAGAGGCAGGCAGATCTTTGTGTGTTCGAGGCCAGCCTAATCCACAAAGCAAGTTCCAGGACAGTCTGGGCTGTTATAGAGAAACCTTGTCTCAAACAACAACAACAACAAAAAGAACAGATGAGGTGTTCTTACCCTATTTCTTGTTATATGCTATGTTTGGTCTTCCTAAACAATAAGCAGTTTTGGATATTAGTTTATAACATTTACAGAAATAATAATTTCATAAAATTAATAGAAAAATTGCTTGCATAAAATAATATCAGATACAGACTCAAAATTTTAGCTATAGAATTCATATTAAATTCAGTTTTAAAGTTTACCTATACCTTTCTTTAATTTCTTTTCTCTTTTCTGTATTTCTATTCTTTTCTTCTAGTGCTTCTGAAAAATTCTTACTTTCAAAAAGTCTTGCAATCTGCTAAAAAGAAAAATGAGAAAAACAAAATAATTAGCTTCATGACAGCTCATACAATTCTTAGAACTTGGAAGACTATGGTAGAAGCATTGCCTGGAATTTAAACAGAGAAAATTTAGTGGGCAAGGAGTTTGTCCTGAAAGTATACGGATCTCAGTTCAGATCCCCAGTACCCACATACAAGCTAGGTAAGGGGATGAGCCTGTAATCCAGTACTGGGGAGGTGGAGACAAACAGATCTCTCAAGCGCACTGGCCAGTCAAGCCAAATGGATAATTTTCATTTTCAGGTGGAGATTAGAGGAAGATACCCAATGTTGATCTCTGGCCTTATGTGTACACACACACACA
Organism: Arvicola amphibius; assembly: GCF_903992535.2. NCBI lineage: Eukaryota > Metazoa > Chordata > Mammalia > Rodentia > Cricetidae > Arvicola > Arvicola amphibius. The sequence continues at coordinate 105,529,540 of NC_052053.1, read as the reverse complement.
CACACACACACAGAGAGAGAGAGAGAGAGAGAGAGAGAGAGAGAGAGAGAGAGAGAGAGAGAGAGAGAGAGAGAGAGAGAGAGAGAGAGAACAGAGAGAGACAGAGAACCCTCAGTGCAGTCAGACATATATACTTTTCTTAACTAATAAATATACTTTGGGGGTTTTTTGTTTGTTTGTTTTTCCCCTAGAAACTCAGATTTGTACTTTTGGTAGTATTTAGTGAAAACTGCTGTGTCATAGATGGAGAAATGGCTAATGATTAAGCACACGGGCTGCTCTTAACAGGGGACCTAGGCTCAGTTTCCAGCATTTATATGATGGCTCACAACCACCCAAACTCCAGTTCTAGGTAATCTGATGCCTTTTTTCACCTCCACAGGCATCAGTGCATATATATGTAGGAAAAAAATACTCATACAAATAAAATAAATAAATCTAAATTAGTTAAGAAAATCAACAACTCAAGGGACGACACAGAAATTACAGAAAAATTCTAAAAACTATTTTTATCCTAGATTTTTAAATGTTATAAACTATAATTATAAGTTTTTCCAAATCGCTCAACTATTTACTATTTTGTTTTCTCTTTCAAAAACACTGTTGTTCTTTAAATTCTGGCTGAGGGTGCACCCAGTAATGCAATTGTCTAACAAGCACTGGTGCCTAGGTTTGATCCTTCACCGAAAAAAAGAAATCAATTCTTATAACTAAGTTATATCCTGTTCTCTCTTCATCTTCTTTCCTCATACCTCAAAGAAATCCAAACTATTCCCCCAAACTAAGAGTTACATAAGTTCAGAACCTGAAATAATATATTTTGGCTTCACTAAGGCAAATAAATTGGCCTCTCTCTATACTTAAACTGTCTTTTAAAAACTGCTCCTCTAAGACTGTAGACTAATATAATCATCATATTTATACATTAACAATATATTAAAATATAATATATACCTTATTTAAAGAATTAATTTCTATTTCCATATCATTTGCTTCTTTCTCCAATTCAAGTGATCTCTCGGTAAAATTGTTGGCACATTTAAGAATGTCTTGTGTTTTATATCTCAAATTAACTCTTTTTATGTTAAGGAACAGGCACAAAATAACTTTTACATTTATTATATAATTAATATATACTATTTATATGTATTTTCTACAAAATTGATAATTAGTATCTGAAAAGACAGGTAATGCTATAGCATATTAATGAACTTAAAATTTATATTCTATCAAGAATACTTGTTGGGGTTTTTTTTCTTTCAATGAAATATTTTTACAAGGTACAATTCTCTTCTTTTTCTATGCAAGTTCATTGTGTCACTTGGCATAACTAATAAAATATAATCAATTCAATTACAAATTTAACTTAAATTTCTATCATTTATTTATTCCAAAGCCAACATTAAAAACCCACTCAAATTTTCCTTTTCTTTATCCATAATGTTCATCAGTGTATCCTGTATAACTGAAAAGAGCTCCTCATCTGGTCTTCCTGCTTGAAATAGTTTATACCTATAGAGTATATTTCCCAGCTATTAACATAGTTTATTAAATTATTGTATAATCCACTTAGGAAAACTAGAACTGATTATAATAATAAACCATGAATAAAACTCTTAGGAAACTTTTTAAATCCTTTCCTATCTTGCCTTATAATATACATGATTTGTATGCTACAACCAAAACTTCAAGTGAATGGTCTATCAAATGTTATTACCAAAAGTAAACCAAAAAAAAAATTACATATAAAAACTTAAACCCTAATTTTTCAATTCTTCCTACCTCTACCTACCTCTTTGTCATTCAAACTTTGTATGTCCTCCCAAATCATACTCAACCCCTTAAACTCTAGCTGCATCTTAAATTACCAAATTCTGATCCTTCCCACTGCGAATTTAATGCACAGCAATTAAAAAGCTAAAACAGTCTAAAACCAAAACATGGAGAAAGCAAGTAGTAGAGGCATTAAAGCAATGGCTTTGGAATGGGAATGGGAACAATAATGCATGGATAAAAAAAGACACACAGTGGAATTATAATCCAATAAAACAGCATATAAAGGATTCTAAGGGTTTAGAGAAGATTAAAGTTTTAAGCTCACCATCACAGAAGATCTTTTTGACAAACAGGTGAGATTTAAACTATTTAAGAATCACTTAACTATCTATTATAGTGGTATTTATCAGATTTATTTATGTGTCTATTTCCCATGCTAAACTCAAGTTCTTTTCAAGGGAGTTCTGTAATTGCAGCATTTCCCAGCACAAGACAGCTACCCAACACATTTCAAAATGAATAATTATGACTCACTTTCTTACTACCTTCTGTCCTAAAGCGAAATTAAAAATCAATTAATCTGGAACTTTTTAAAAGACAGAGAAAGATAACATTTTTCATTTGGTTGCTACTTTAAAGCCAGATGCACATACTATTTTATTTTCTCTTAAGTTATTTTGTTTTGATCACATGGGTATATAAGGAACCTAACCACCGAAGACTTTTAAAGTGATTTTTAAAATTTGACTTAAACTGAAAAAACAAACCAACAATTAATAACAGAAATTATACTTATCTAATAAAATTATAAGTGAAATCTGTTTTGGATACATGTGTAATGTCCATTTAGTAAGTGATGGGAACGGAGCAGGAACTGCAAAACAAATTTGTAGTTGAGAATGATTATATTCTTTTCATTGTAAAAATGCTGTAACTAAAGCAATATATAATAAAAATGTTAATACCTAGAAGTTCCATAAGTATAGTTTCATAATGTTTTAGTTGTTCAGTACATGCCAACACTCTGTTTTGAATTTCTTCGTGTTCTTTTTTCTTCTCATAATATTTACATGAAAAACGTGTTTCTGAGTATTTTAGTTGGTATTGTTTCAAAACATCTTCATACTGACATATATAGCCATGATACATTTTTCTGTTAAAATTAAAAGAAATTATATAGAAATCTAAAAACTTAGCAAATATCATTAAAGTCTATTCCATTAAACATAAGTGGCAGTCATTTACTCATCTTTACTTCCCTCTATAGTCTGTCTTTCAAGCTCTCTTTAACTCCTCCACCATACTTCTGTTTTATTACCTGAGTTATTCACGCACTCCTAATCCTCTTCAATTACCATCCCTTCTCATCATTTTAATAACATTATTTGAGAATTTTATGCAATGCATTTTGATCATATTCACGCTGAATTCCTCACAGATCCATTTCCACCGTCCTACCAACCCCAACGTTGTGTCTTCTTTTTGTTCATTATCGATGCAATTTGTACTGTCCATAGATTTCTGGCTGTGCAGCCATCCACTGGAGCATGGTCAACCTACCAGAAGCCACATGCTTAAAGAGAATGGACTCTCTATACCCAGAGAAGCCAACTATCCATAATTCCTCAGCAGTGGGAGGGGCTCATGAACCTCCTTCTGACTCCATGCTAGAAAGCTGTCTTGATAGTGTGCAGACAACCACAGCTATTATTAATAACTGTGGCAATCCTGTCATGTCCAGAAGACACTATTACTAAACTCTGTCCTCTTTAACAAGAAATGAAAGTTGAGCCTCTAAATAAGCTTTTTCCAAATTGTGTATTTGCTAATTAATCACTTATCACTTGGAGTAACTTGGAAAACAGTAAAAGGGAATAGAGAAATACCTTTAAGAAAGCTAACATACCATATGAAATTAGCATCCATCCATCTTGTTCACTACACATTTATTACCAAACATACTCCATATAGTAATCCCAGAAGACCACATAACTTCCTAAGTGATGATTCAAGAAAAGTCATCATTATCTATCAAGTAGTAGCAATATTAGTTTTCATGAATGCGTTAGGCAGGAATAAGAGATTAGAAGCCAGCAACTGGTCGAATGAGACTAGCGAATTTAAAGTATGAAGCAAGGGTGGGCTATATACCAAGTTGAAAGCTAGTTGAGAATACATAGTGAAACCATGTCTGAAAAGTGAGGTAGAAAAGGAAGACAGAATGGCTGGTGCATTATTTCATTTCCCTTTATTAAATGTTTGATACTGAGTCATCAATTCAAATTATCTGTATGACTGGTTTAGAAAACAACTGATTCCACTTAAATACCTCTGTTTAACTTAAAAGGTTAGAATAAATGCTATTTTTAAAAGACACATGTTTGGATTGATTTGCTTTAGCTTCTCACTGGAACTTTTTTCTTTAAAAATTATATATTTGTGTGTGTGAATGTATACATATATATACACACACATAGAGGGGGGCTAGAGAGATGGCTCAGCAGTTAGGAGCACTTAACAACTCTATAATTGCGACTTCAAGGGAGCTGATGTCTTCTTCTGACCTCCAGAGACATTGGGTACACCTGCAGTACACAGACATACATGCAGGCAAAAAAACCAAAAAAACCAAAAACACGCACATTAAATTAAACATTTTAAAAAATCTTAAATGACCATGAATTATATTTAAATGATATAAGCACACATGCAAGTGCATGCACACATACAAAATTCTAATTACTCCATTCTCCATTTCCTCTTTTTTATGACCCAGGAAAGAAATTTGTTTGAAGCTTCAGGAAAAGTTACTCATCTTAGGCAACGGAACTGTTTTTTACACGAACAGTTTGAGTCCCAACCTGATGATATTTCTATATTGCCTTGACCATTAGGAATTTCAAAGTCTAATCTGCACCTATACCAAATAAAATATGTAGGGCCACCTGTGTGAGTTTCTAACTCAGTTAAAGGTTTCCTACATAATTGTTTTGGAATATTATTTAAAGGTATGTTATGTTTGTTTATGCTGTGGAACATTTGTTTAATGATGCAAAGATGTACTGCATTCTTTTATGGTGCATTTGTTTAACTCTATGAAGCTGTGTAACTTTGCCTGCCTAAAACACCTGACTGGTCTAATAAAGAGCTGATGGCCAGTAGCTAGGTAAGCAAAAGCATAGGTGGACTGGCAGACAGAGAGAATAAATTGAAGGAGAAAAAGAGGTACTGGGAAGCAAGAGAGGATTGAGGAGCAAGAAAAGGAGGAGGACATCAGGGACCAGCCACCCAGCAAGCCATGTAGTAAAAAGTAAAGAAGGACCTTGGGAGCTCAGTCCGGTGCTCCAAGGTGGGGCTCTGTCATTTTCTTCATCTATCGTCAGGTGGAGGTTCTATGGTGATATGCAAGAAATTCATCAGTATGGCTATAGGAACTGGCCTTTTCAGGCTCCCTCTCCTCAGCTGCCCAAGGAACTAACTGGGGGCGTCTCCCTGGAAACCTGGGAACCCCTCTAGGGTCAAGTCTCTTGACAACCCTCAGGTAGCTCCTTAAATTCAGATATATGCTTCACTGCTCTCATATCCACCCTTCCTATATCCCAAGCACCCCATTCCTCCGAGCTCCCCCCGCTCTCCCCTTCACACTTTTCTCTCCCCATCTTCCCTTGGAGCAGAAGGAGAGAGAACATGAGAAAGAAAGTCAGGACCGTGAGGGAACCTCCAGCTGGCGACAGATGGGGAAGGTGACTGAGCCCCACATTGGAGCACTGGACTGAGCTCCCAAGGTCCCGATGAGGAGCAGAAGGAGCGAGAACATGAGGGAGAAAGTCAGGAACGAGAGGGGTGCGTTCACTCATGGAGACGGTGGGACAGAACTAATGGGAGATCACCAACTCCAGTTGGAATGGGACTGATGGATCATGCGACCAAACCCGTCTCTCTGAGTGTGGCCAACAGCGGGGGCTGACTGAGAAGCAAAGGACAATGGCTCTGGGCTCTGATTCTTCTTCATGGACGGGCTCTGTGGGAGCCTTCTCAGCTTGGTCGATCACCTTCCTGGACCTGGGGGGAGTTGGGAGGACCTTGGTCTTAGCATAGAGTGGGGAACCCTGATGGCTCCTTGGCCTTGAGAGGGAGGGAGGGGAGGTATGGGTGGAGGGGAGGGGAGGGAAGGGGGAGAAGGAGGGGAGAGAAAGGGGAGAAGGAGGGGAGGGAGGGGGGAGGAGGAGGGAAGGAGATGGAAATTTTTAAATATAAAAAAAAATAAACCATGAGAAGAAAAAAAAAAAAAAAAAGTAAAGAAGGTATACAGAAATAGAGAAAGATAAAAGCCTAGAGGCAAAAGGTAGATGGGATAATTTAGATGGTATACTCCAGCCTCCTCCTTGTCTTACTTTTCTATTGCTGTAAAGAGACAACATAACGAAGGCAACTTATAGAAGAGTTTATAGGGGGATGACAGTTCCAGAGGGTTAGAGTCCATGACGACGGAGACAAAGAAGAAGAAGAGGGGAGGGGAGGAGAGGGGAGAGAGAGCTGACTGGAAATGGCATAGACTTTTGAAAACTCAAAGCCCACCCCTAGTGACATACCTCCTTCAACAAGATCACAGTTCTCCATCCTTCCCAAACAGCCCACCAAGTATTCAAACATATGAGCCTGTGGAGCCATTCTCATTCAAACTATCATGTTCCTGGTTTTGCTCCATACATTTCCTTGAGACATCTTACACATTTTCATGATTTCTAATGACAGAAACTCCAAATATATAACTTTCATCCCTACTTCTTTTAGGGTTCATCTTTGAAAATAAAGTATTACAGGTTTTTTATATGTATGCTCCATACATTTCCTTGAGACATCTTACACATTTTCATGATTTCTAATGACAGAAACTCCAAATATATAGCTTTCATCCCTACTTCTTTTAGGGTTCATCTTTGAAAATAAAGTATTACAGGTTTTTTATATGTAGAACCTAGATTTAATCTGTATGTGTATTTTTATATAAAGGTGTGCGTGGCTAACAAAACTAGAAAGGGGAGGAAGAAGTAAGAGAAAAGGAAGAGATCTTAAGAGAGGAGGGAAATAGCAATGACTTTATAAAGTAGGAGGGGCGCTAACGAGTGAAAGGTGGGGAGGGAGCACAGGGTGGATTAATGAGGGAAGGAAGCAAATGAGAGCAAGGAATGACGCATATGTGTAAACATGCCATGATGAATACCGTTATTTTGTATGCTAACCTAATTTTTTTCAAAATTCTTGCATGTGTATTTTAAAATTAAAGTATTTAAATACATTTAAAAGTATTGCTTCCACCCAATTACGTTACTGTAATTTCCAAAAAAAGTCAATATCCCCAAATTTTCATGAGCTAGCTCTACATGTATTTCTTTACATGGTTTCCTATAAGAATCATTGAATAATTCTGCTACAATAGTTGCTTCTGAAAAATAGTTTATATCTGAGGCAGTAGCTGAACACGCACAAAATAGAGATTTACAATAAATAAATAGACCTACAATAGAACACAGCATTCGTTTACTTAAAACCTTCAGAATACAAACTTGCTCCATTTTTCAATTACCATTCTTACTAATACTAATTATTAGTAATTATATAATTAATAATTAATATAATCCATGACAATACTAATTTATGGAACTGATATATTTAATATACTATATATAAATGTATATACTGTACTTGTCTTTTTCATTGGTTTCTTGGTAAACAGTAAGTTGATCTTGTATATAATCTTCATGTTTATGAAAAACATCACATGTTGGCTTCCAGCTATGAAAAAAAATATAGTTGTGATTACCATTTCAATGTGATTACCAACTCAAAGTGATAAATGAATACAGTTGGATGTCAATAGGAACAAAAAATAATGTAATCATTTAAAGAACAATGAATCTCCAAAATAAACCCCCCAAAAAAAAAACAAGAAAACAAAGGCCAGGCAGTGGTGGCACATGCCTTTAATCCCAGCACTCAGGAGGCAGAGGCAGGCAGATCTTTGTGAGTTTGAGGCCAGCCTGGTCTACAAGAGCTAGTTCCAGGACATGCTCCAAAGCCACAGAGAAACCCTGTCTCAAAAAAACAAAAAACAAAAACAAAAAACAAAGGAAAAAAATCTAAAATTACTGAATACCATGTCACCTCTGTTCTAAGTAGTACGTGAAATTTTCTGTTTTCTTATATTTTTTAACTTCAAACTTAAGCATGCTCATTCTGTAAGTACAGAAAAGTTATATAGAGCCGGGCGGTGGTGGCGCACGCCTTTAATCCCAGCACTCGGGAGGCAGAGGCAGGCGGATCTCTGTGAGTTCGAGACCAGCCTGGTCTACAAGAGCTAGTTCCAGGACAGGCTCTAAAGCTGCAGAGAAACCCTGTCTCGAAAAACCAACAACAACAAAAAAAAAAGTTATATAGAAAAATAACTATCTACATTCTCTCCCCCCCCCCCTTTTTCTTAGTTTTTTCTGAGACAGGGTTTCTCTGTATAAAAGCCCTGACTATCCTGGAATTTGCTCTGTAGACCAGACTGGCCTCAACTCAGAGATCTGCCTGCCTCTGCCTCTGCCTCCCGAGTGCTGGGATTAAAGGCCTGCAGTACCAGTATCTGCATTCTTAATATTAAGTAACTAGTATTATTACTTTAATAAGTAATCTCCAGATTTTACTACCATTTTAACAATATTGAGGTCATAATCACACATAACTTATCCTCTCTTATCATTTGCTGAGCAGAACTTATACTTAAACATTCATTTGTCTGTATTTCTGATCAATCCTTAGAAAATTTTCTCCAGAATAGAATTAGAGGTTCAAAGATTACATATACATATATTCTGTGCATTTAAAAATGCTCACATTAGTCACTAAGGAAATATTCACTACAAACATTTTGATATACAACCTTTGGATCTTAATTTTGGAAATCCAGATATATAATTATTAGTTGGGTTCATACTATGAAGGATGTTTTATTATCTGCTTTGTTCTATTTCTAATGTACTTTTAACTTCTTTCCATATCAAACATGCATGTCATAATTCTATTGACTGTTGAGTAATAAGTACATACCTAAATTAATAAGACCACCTAATGTTGGATATTGGCAGTTATATACAGTGTTTTCCTACAGCTAAACCTTAAATAAGAAATGCAATTTAACTGCAACCAAGTAAGATATGAGTGAATAAATCCAAAGACATATTTCTTAAAAGAAGTTTTTATATTGAAAATTTTTAGATTGATTTTTTAATGTATGGGTGTTTTGTTTTCATGTTGATTTATGCACCAAATGCATTCAGTGCCCATGGAGGCCAGAGAAGATATTGGAACCCCTGGGACTGGAGTTACAGCCTGTTGCGAGCCACTATATGAGTGCTGGAAACTCACCCCTGGGCCTCTGCAAGAGCAGTGAGTGCTCTTAACTCTGAGCCATCTCTTCAATCCCTAGCTTAAATTTTTACAGAAATCTAAGACCTTGAAAAGTCAAAGATCAATAGCAATTTTACATACCAAGCTTACACCCAAAATCATTTATTTGTTTATTTGTAGGCAGAATCTTATATCTCAACTTGGCCTGGGAATCTATGTAGCTAAGGACAAACTTGAATTTCTGATTCTTCTGCCTCTATCTCTCAAGTGCTAGTATATAAGCATGTGCTAACACTCTCAATTTACAAAATTCTGTTTAGACTATTAGTGAGATTATAACTCTTATTTCTGATTTTCTGTGGAATCTTCTGTAAGTCCTTCTGCAGTTGCATATAACTAGACAATTTAATTATTTTGCTAATATGGATACTAACTTGGGAGTTTGGGTTTAGTTCAGTGTGACGGAAGAATATACAAGGCCTTGAGTTCAATTCCCAGTGGGAAAAAGAGAGGGAAAAGAGAATCAAGAAGGAAGACAAGGGAAAGAAGGGAGAGAAGGGGGACAGAGAAAACACTGTTACTTTAAAATAGGATTTTTGTCGGTGGTTGTCAAAAAAAGTCCTTGCACATGTTAGGCAAGTGCCCTACCATTGAGCTATGCTCCCAACTCAACATTTCTGTAATAAATGGAAGTTCATTTCTGTCAAATACTTACTTACTATAGCAGGCTTTCATTTCTTTACTATGTTTACAGTAATAAGCAATTTCCTCCTCTGTTTTGTTTATAGCTTCACATATGTTAGAAACATTTGCTTTGTTTTCTTTAATACTTTCAAGGCATTCTGAAAAAGAATATGTTTGTTTTATTTACCTAGAAATCATAAATTCAAAATAAACAGACATACCAGAAAAACAAAAGTATATGGGAACTTACCTAAAAGAAGGAAAATCAGAAAGAGAGACAGGCTTCTATACTAAAAATGAAGAGAACCAAAGCCAGGTCTAGTCCTAGATCCAGAAGCTAAGAAGGACATAAGACTAAAGAAAAACAAATGGCCCTGCCCCCCATCTTTTACAATGGAGGGCTAGATTAGATGGCATTTAAAGCTATAAATGCTTTAAATGAAACATGTAAACATTTATTTAGTAATGATACTACCAAAGGCTTTCATTTTTGATAAATGTTAAATTTTATCCATTGCACATCAATTGTTTAACACATTAACACACTTTTTACTCGTGATTAAATAAATGATAAAAAGATACAATTTTAATTGGGATAATTTTTAAAAATTTATGTGTATGAGTATTTTGCCTGACTGTATACACGTGGCTGTGTGCATGCCTAGTGTTCACTGAAGACTGGAAGAGGTCGAGACTCCCTGAAACTAAAGTTACAAGAAGCTGTGAATCAGTGTGGGTGCTGGGAACAGACCCTGAGTCTTTCACAAAAGCAACAAGTGCTTTTAACTACTGAACCATCTCTCCTGTCCTGAAATAATCAATATTCCATTTTTTATTGCAGAAAAGATAATAAAATTCTTTTTAGAATACTAAGAAATTAACAAGTTGTGTTTTCAAAACTAAATAGAACTATTTTAAAAATTAAAAGCATTGCATTTATTTACTTAATTCTGATATTTTACTTATTATTTTTTCGAAATCATTATTCCTGAAAGCATACCATTTATCAACCTATGGTTTTCTGTTATTTCAAGAGAAAAAAATTCAAATATTTGAAATTACCTTGTTATTTGAAGGGGAAAATGCTGTATATAAAGGATTATTTCTGAGAAATTCTTAACAAAATGTTGAGTACAAACATTTATCATTGCCAACACTTGTCACAACTATTACTCCTAAGATAAACAGCTCATTGTTACTCAAAAGAAAGATCTCTCTCACACACAAACAACTATAGGTTGCTCTAGGCACTGTAACTATAAAATTAAAAAAATGAAAATATTTATTTCATACAAAACTACTTACTATTAATTCTTTGAATCATAGCTTCTTTAGTACTTTTGTCTTGTTCATACTGGAAAACTAAAATAAACACTTCTTTTGTAATTTTACATCATGGTTAAATGTCAAATGTTAATACAAAAGGGTTTATTTTCATTTTATACCTACCAAATTCTAACAAAAGCTTGTCCAAACTGACAAACAGGCTGTCAGCCATCTTGGATCCTGGGCAAAATAAATAACAAAACTTTCAGAAACCATACATAAAATATCATATATAAAGTAACCTTTCAAATATAGCAGTCTGTAAACCAGGCTGGCCTTGAACTCACAGAGATTCCCCTGCCTCTGCCTTCCACGTGCTGGGATTAAAGGCATGCGCCACCACTGCCTGGCAAATATAGCATTCTTACAAGAAAAATAGAGGTGGATTAAGACATGGGGGAGGAGAGAGCCTCTTCCAGTCAAGGACTGAATTCGTAGCCAGCACTTCCAGAGTCCTAATGATCAAATGAATGGGCCTTTGAAAGGCGCTGCAAGATGGAATGTTCTGGAAATTGCCCTTGTGGTAGTTTGTGCTGGGTATGGCAAGAAGTCCTTGAATACTTGAACCCACAGACCTCCAGACATCTTGACCTAGATTTTAAAACTTCTGTAACAACTGTAAGGGGAGGCGGTGTGGATTCTTAAATCCTTCACAGCACTGGACCTGTGTGCGGGGCGATTTGCCGCATCTAAATTCGCCACCACGGCTCTTTCTTTTCCTTAAAGGTTTTCCACAGTTTTTCGTCCTAGACCCGCCCCAGGCCGGCTTCGCCTTCCCGGGACCCGCATTTATGGCAGGAACGCGTTCACGGATGACGACAGCCCTCACAGTCGCTCTCCTCAGCCCAGGCCTCTGTCCCTCAGCACCAGGCCGAGGCGCATGCAGGGCACGGCGTGCAGTCTGTGGGCCCTGCGCCATATCCTCCCCAGCCTGCATCCGCCCCGGGCCCGCACCTTCCACCCAATGGGCCCCAACGGACCCCCAAAGGTCACTCTTCCCAGGGGTCCCCAACTCAAGGTCCGGTCGACGACCTAATCTTCGGAGTCTAAGCCCTTTGGCGCCGGGCTTGGGAGACCCACACGCAAGGGTCACGTGGTCAGCCGCAAATCTCGCGAGATCACGTTGGAGCGGGAACACGGTAATCAGGCCTTACGGAGGTGGAGGCGTCAAAAGTCCCAAGATGGGTACTGGGGTCAGAAAGCGGCGCCAAAAGGGGTTCATGGCTTTCTGGTGACTAGCTGTGGTCTTTAAACGCCACCCAGTCCTTTAGTGCGAAAATGTCTTGGAAATCAGCCGGAAAATGAATGTTAACACACGGAGAAACTTAAATTCAAATATCCAGCTTGAATTCAGAACTTCTCAAAACTTCTTGGAAAGCAAATTTTAAGAGTTTTTCATTTGATTAAAAAAAAAACGAATTTTTTTTTTAAAACTACTGTCCCTAGATGTAGGAAAACGCCCTGACCCTGATATGACCCCAAACCCAACCAAACTAGGGCCAAGAAACAGAACTCACTAATCCCTGTGCTTCTCTCAAGATAAAGTCACAAAAAAATGCTCACCAATTTCAGAAACCCTGCCTTCTGCTCAGTTCCCTCTTGTGTGAGGTTTGGTGTATGGAGTTATTATTATTATTTTTTTTTTTTTACTTTTTTCTCTTTTTTTTTTTAGGGGGCAGGGGTTCGAGACAGGGTTTCTCTTGCAGCTTTGGAGCCTGTCCTGGAACTAGCTCTTGTAGACCAAGTCTGGAACTCACAGAGATCCGCCTGTCTGTGCCCCCCAGAGTGCTGGGATTAAAGGCCTGCGCCAACACCAACACCGCCTGGTATTCCTTGGCTACTGGCTGCCAGGATGTCTCTCTGTCTGAGCTGTAACACTCTCATTGGGGAAACCTTACCCGCAGGAGCAGAGCGTAGCACTTCTGTTGGGGAAGCCTTTCCCCTCGGAGTTGTAACACACTAGATAATTTATGCTTTTGAATTTATGTATCTAAAGTGAACATACAGGGGGAAAAACAGAATCCCCTAAATTGCCCCTGGGTGTCCTGGAACTCACTCTGTAGACCAGGCTGGCCTTGAACTCACAGAGATCCACCTGCCCCTGCCCCCTCAAGCGCTGTGATGAAAGGGCGTGTGCCACCACAACCGGGTCTGTTTTTATTTTTTAATCTCTTGGTGACAGGGACTGAACCCAGGGACTCATGTTTGTTAACTGTGCCTTCTACCGCTGAGCTATGCCACGTCTCAATTTTATATTTCTAATACTTTTATTACCATCCTAAATGATCTCAACAATTGCTGTTTTCATAAATTATTTAAATGAAAAAGCAAACTTCCAAAATTTTTCTTAAATGTCTCAAATTATACACACACATACACACACACACACACACACACACACTCATGTATTCAATTTTGTTATAACACATTATATTGTTCTTTGGTGTTAATGATAGTAAGCCATCAAGGCTAATAAGTTTTGATGACATAAGAATTTAGCTAATTTATTCTTTTTTGTGTGTGAGAATCTTGTTTTTCCAGGTTGATTGGAGTATAACTTATGAATGAAAGTTGTATATATTTACAGAGCATAACACGTGGACTTGAATGTGTTAATGGATTCGCCGTCTATTGCTAATAACACAATACTACAGACTAGTAACTTTGCCTTAATGATATGTTTTGGTTCAGATTTCCTGAGGCCCAAGACTGAAGGGCCACATTTCCTGGTGGTCCTCTTGGCAACAGTGCCCCAAAGCAGTGCAAGGCATCACACCCCAAGATGTCGATCAACCATGCATATCAGTCAACCGTGTCTCTTCTGATCCCCCACCTTCTTTTTATATATCTATCAGAATTCAATTATGAAGGTTCTATTCTAGTAACTATAGCTAATCCTAATTTGATCCCCAAATCACCACTTCTAAACAAAACTACCACCTTAATATCTCAAAACGGGGATTAGATTTCAACACATGAAGCCTTGAGGGAAACACACTCAATCCATAGACAAGCCATAGCAATTATGAAATCACTACAAAATGAAATCAAATTAATTTATGTAGTATATCCACCACCTCCTTGCAATTGTTATTTGTGTGGATGGTGAGGCTGTTTAATTTCTACTCTTACCATATATTAAGTACAAAACGCAGTATGATCGTCTCTAGTCAGCAGGATGTACACTAGTTTTCCAGAATTTTCTCATCCTGCCTCGCTGAAATCATGCGCCCTTTGATTTAAAATGCCCTGCTTCTATCTCCCATCTCTCCTAGTCAACCCTCAGCAATTCACTGGTTGAAGAACATGCAGGTTGTTTCCTAATTGTGAAACAGATGTGAAGTGAGCAGAAATGAACATGGCTGAGCGAAGAACTGTGGAGTAGGATGTCAAATCCTTTACCCCAGGGAGTGGAAGAGCTGGGTCATATGGTGGATTTGGTTTTTCTACACTGATTTTCACAGGATCAATGAATTTAGTATACATTTATACGTGGAAGGATGAGTGGATGGACGGACGGACAGACGGACGGACGGACGGATGGATGGATTTGAGATAAGGTTTTGGTGGGCATCTCAGGCTGGCATAGAACTGGAGATCCTTTAGACTTAACCTCTGGAGTACTGGAACTGTAGGAATGTGCAATTGCGTCAGGCTCCTTTTTCAACTTTCTTTTTTTTTTTTGGTTTTTTCGAGACAGGGTTTCTCTGCGGCTTTGGAGCCTGTCCTGGAACTAGCTCTTGTAGACCAGGCTGGTCTCGAACTCACAGAGATCCGCCTGCCTCTGCCTCCCGAGTGCTGGGATTAAAGGCATGCGCCACCACCGCCCGGCCTTTTTCAACTTTCTTGAGGCACCTTCTCATTTTTTTTTTCTAGGGCGACTTCACTAATTTATATTTCCACCAATAGTATATACAACTTTTCATTTTCTACACATCATCACCAGCACCTGCTATCTTTCCTTTGAAAATGATAATTTTAAACAGGTGTGAGGCGAGGTTTGATTTCAGTTACTTGGGGACTAGTGACGCTGTACCTTTTTTCATGTGCCTGTTGTGATGTGTGTGTCCATGCAAAAAAAAAAAAAAAAAAGTCTACCTAGGTCCTTGCTCATTTTAAAATCAGATTGTTTGTTTTCTTGTTACTGATTTCCTCCTTCCCATTTTAGAAAATTAACCTGGTTTTGTTCCTATCATACTTGCTGTATTCTGTTTATTAACTACCCCCTCCTAGGAAAGTTTATGAAAATAACTATGAAAGACAGATGCATTGAGATTTCTTGGCACCATGTTGCTATAGCTGCCAAGAAAATGTATTCAACTCAATACTAGACTTCCTAACGAAATTTTGTAGAAAACTAGAAACATTACATTAATGTGATGTAAAAAAATCAGATTATTTGCATTGAAATTCACATCCATGCATATCTTAGTTACTGTCACACACACACACACACACACACACACGGTCCAGAGTTTTACCAATACCACCATCACCTGTCCCATTCAAGAGTAATGAAAAAATTATTTGAAGTTATCAGTAGACAGAGTATCTTTCTTGCCAGAGCATCTTCAAAAGAGAATTTTGGAATGTGGCAGACACCAGGTCAACACCAGAGGCTCCATCGTGGGTACTAGCCTGGGAACAAGGCTACCTGAATCTGTCAGATGCTGCATTTACCAGCTTGGTAGTTAGATCCAAGGTAATAACCTGTACTGACTTTCCTACGGTATTACACAGCAGATGGAGTTTCTCTCCACGATGTCTGGTTCTGGGAGGCGGAGACAAAGTCCTTTGGTCATAAGCCGAGGCTCCATTCATATCTGGTCTGGGGACAAGTGCCATCGGACTCTGCTGGGTGCTGGGTTTTCCTCTGCTTGGTTCTACCTCTCTGGCTTGGACTTAACTCCTACAGTTCTCCTTTCAACACAGTCTCTCTCCACATTAGCCCACTTGAAATTAGGGAAAGAGTACAATCAGCTTCTCTTTTCTTCTTGACTTCTCCAACATGTTTTGCTAAAACAGACTTTTCACCTTGTCCTCAGCACCCCTGAAGGTAGTTTTAAATTTTTTTATACAAATCGCTGTTTGAATTGGCTTCTGGAGACTCTTACTCCACAGTCAATTTGCTTGACCTCCAGCCAACACATTTTTAAACAGTCATTCAAGCTCATATTGTCTCCTCCTAGCTGATTTCTCAAGTGACTCCAATCTGCCTTCCAATTCCATAAGCTTTGTCCTTACTGAACATTAAAATGACATTCTATCATTGTTTTAGTTCAGATTTCTATTGCTGTGATTAAAAAACCCATTACCAAAAGTAACTTGGGGAAAGTATGGTTTATTTGGCTTACATGTCTGAATCACAGTCAACTGAGGGAAGCCAAGGCAGGAACTCAATCAGGGCAGGAACCTGAAGGGCAGGAGATGATGCAGAGGCCATGGAGGAGTCCTGCTTACTGTCTTGGTCCTCATGGCTTGCTCAGCCTGTTTCCTTTTTTTTTAATTGATTTTTATTGAGCTCTACACACTTCTCTGCTCCCCTCCCTACTTCTCCCCTCCCCTTCAACTCTCTCCCAAGGTCCCCAGGCTCAGCCTGATTTCTTATAGAACCCAGGACACCAGTCCAGAGGTGACCCCCACCCACAATGGGTTGGTCCCTCCCCATCAATTGCTAATTAAGAAAATGCCCTCCAGGCTTGTCTGCAGACTGATCTATCTTATGGAGATATTTTCTTAATTGAGTTCTCTTCTCTCAGATGACTATAGTTTGTGTCAAGCTGATAAAACTAGCCAACCAAGTTAGTAAATCTACTAAACATGTTTAGTCCTCATGTGACCTGACTTCTCCACAGCATTTTAGCACATGCTCAGTTTCCTCTTCCTCCCAAACATCTACAGCAGGAATTCTGAAAACAAAAGAAGTAGCATTATTTAGATAGTCAAAGTGAGTAGCAATTTCCCCATGTTACCTATCTCCTGGGTTCCATGTCTATATATGTAGCAACATGGCAAACTGTCTTATTTCATCTCTACTGTTCTAATATAACAACACACACACACACACACACACACACACACACACACACACCAAATGGCTTCCTTTTGTTCCAGTAAAAATAACAAAACTCTTACTATAGTTTATAGGGTCCTTTATAGATTTCTCTCTCTCTCTCTCTCTCTCTCTCTCTCTCTCTCTCTCTCTCTCTCTCTCTCTCTCTCTCTCTCTCCATCTTTGTGTCATATTAACTCCATCTGTCTTTTCACAATGCCTCTGTATTACAAATCTTTCGATTTTTAGTATACTCTTTTCCACCACAAATCCAGTTTCTAGTTAGGTCCTCAGCTTATTCTTCACTAAATAATCTATACACCCTTCAATTCTCACCTAGCAGTGCCCATTATAAATGCTTATTTCATGCCCTTAGCCTTCATAGTCATTAGCACACTTCCAATTCTCTATTACTTGTATAACTGCTACATAATTTTCTGTCTTCCATTGTACTATATCCTTTCTGCCATACAGTTCTCTAATTTTACTCCTCTTATTTTGCCCACCACTTTTATTTTGCACCAAGCAGAGGGGGAACACTGTGGTAGACTGGAGATAGGCTTTTAATCTTTTATCGGCCCTATTCTTTCGATTCCATACAATAACATACTGATTTTCTTTTCGGTATGATTGCTCTGTCTGCATTCATGCCTGCATGCCAAAAGAGGGTACAGATCCCATTATAGATGGTTGTGAACCACCATGTGGTTGTTGAGAACTGAACAAAATCATGTCTGTCTCACATAAAGATGCCAGTGTAGAGAGATAGAGGAATTTTTTAAATTGCATCCTTTGGGTATATACTGGCATTGCTGGGTCTTGAGGTAGATTGTTTCCTAATTTTCTGAGAAATCACCACACTGATATCCATAGCAGCTGTACCAGTTTGTGCTCCCACCAGCAACACACTTTCAGGTATCAAAGTAACTTTAACCTTATAAAAGGAGTTTGGCAGTATTGTTTCTGTTTCTATCGTGTGGAATACTTTGAGGAATACTTTGGTGTTAGCTCTTCTTTAAAGTTCTGGTAGAATTCTGTGCTGAAGACATATGGTTCCAGGCTGGGGTTTTTTTTGGGGGGGGGGAGACTTTTAATGATTGCTTCTATTTCCTTAGGGGTTATAGGTCTATTTAAATTGTCTATCTGGTCTTGACTTAATTTTGGTATGTGGTACCTATCAGAAAATTGTCCATTTCTTTTCAACTTTCCAATTTTGTGGAATATAGGTCTTTGAAGTACGACCTGATGATTCTCTGAATTCCTTAATGACTGTTGTTATGGCCCCCTTTCACTGCTGATTTTGTTAATTTGGATATTCTCTCTCTGCCTTTTGGTTAGTTTGGATAAGGGTTTGTGTTTCTTGTGAATTTTCTCAAAGAACCAACTCTTTGTCTCATTGATTCTTTGGATCACTCTCTTTGTTCTATTTTATTGATTTCAACAAATATTTGATTTATTGAATATTTATTCAATATCAATTTTATATTCAAATATCAGTTTGAATAACTTGATGATCAAATATCAGTTTGATTACTTCCAGGCATCTACTCTTCCTGGGTGAGTTTGCTTCTTTTTGTTCTAGAGCTTTCAGGTGTGCTGTTAATTTGCTGGTATGGGATTTCTCCAATTTCTTTATATAGGTATTTAGGACTACAGACTATCCTCTTACTACTGCTTTCATGGTGTCCCTTAAGTTTGGATATGTTGTACATTCATTTTCATTTTCGTTGAATTCTAGGAAGTGTCTAACTTCTTTGTTTCTTCTTTGATCCAGGGGTGATTCAGTTGAGCAATATTCAGTTTGATTTGGGAAATCAGAGCAGAAACTCAAGTCAGGAACCGGAAGGCAAAACTGAAGAAAAGCGTGGAGGCCATGGAGAAATGCCGCTTACTAGCTTGCTTCTGTGACTTGAGACAGCTTTCTTTTACAACCCAGGACCATCTGCCTAAGGGCTAGCACTTCCCATAGCAGGCCACATCTGTCCACATGAATCCTTAATCAAGAAAAAGCCCTTCTAGATTTGTCTACATATCTATCTTCAGTTGAGTTACTCTTCACAGATGACCCTAGCTTGTATCAAGTTGACACAAAATCCACAACAACAAAGATACTAGCCAGAATAATTGATCCTCTGTCAACTTGGCATCAAACAAACACATCACTATTAAATCATAACCTTTCCTTTATTGTTTTTTCTCAAAACCTAATATTAATGTCATAGTCTAAAATATAGTATGATTTTAAAAATCCTATAGTCTTTAAATACATTCAACATTATAAAAGTCCAAGTTCTCTTCAAACATCCAACACCTCATCATTGTGGTCCCCTTTAAAGCCTAAAATATGTTATATACTTTCTAATTACAAGAACAAAGAACCAGCAAAGCCTACAGGTAAATCAAATCAAGACAATCAATCCAGCAGTATAATCAAATCCTGCAGGCTAATGTCCAGCATCTGGGATTCATTCATAATCTCTTGGGCTCTGAAAGGCTTGAGCAGTTCTGCTTCTCCAGCTCTTGACATCCAGAGCACATGTAGCTCGTCTCTTAGGCTCTGACCGATCCCACTCCATACCTGCCATTGTCCCTGTGGGCATCCTCTAGTCCTGGTATCTCCACTATCCTGGGGTTTCCACTGCAACTGCAGCTGCATCTTTACCAGCGGCCTTTTCTGGCCTCTCGCAGTGCCAAACTTCAGCTGCTTTCTATGATTCCTTTTATCCTGTACCTCATGACCCACTACCAGCTCCACATGGAAGACTCTCACACATTACCAAGTTCAGCTACCGGCTTAAGATTCAGACCTTTTCTCACAGCTTCTCTGCGATATTCCTGAGTAAACACTTCCTGGCAGATGTCACCTCAATGATGCTGGCCTCTTATTAATCAACTTATTTTTCAGCCTCAGCTAACCAGTATTGATTGTGAGGAATTTTTCCTAACGTGAGCTCTCTGCCGATGCAAATTCCCAATCAAGCCAAATCAAACTAAGCCAAATTAAGAAATATCCATGTTTAATGGGATTCCTGCGCTCTGGTGTGTGTGGGGGGGGGGGGGGGGGGGACCGGGAGGCTGCAAATGTGACCACCAGGAAGAAGGAAAAGGGACCACATGTTTCTCTTTTGGGAGTTCATTTAAATATTCTGTGTGAGTGGTAAGGACCTGGTCTGCTGGGATTTGGAGTCCAGATCAATACAACTCTCAGGCCTGGGGGCTGGGATAGATGCGAGGGGCTGGGGCCTATGCTCCCAACTTAACATTGATGGTCCCAGTAAATGTTTCACTTCTACAGATTCTTAACCCAAAATGTCACATAAATGACCCTGATAAAGTCTTCGCTTCTGAAACTTCTCCATCCTGGCTTCCACCATCTGCACTGCTCTCAACCATTCTTGTCTTCCAAACTCCCATAGAACAGCCTGTTATGATTAGAGCCATGACCATAAGCATCCTGAGGGGGAAAGGGAGCTTATTTCATCTTACAGTTTACAGTTCATCATAAAGGAAAATCAGAGCAGAAACTCAAGCCAGAAACCCAAAGACAAGAGCTGAAACACAAGCCATGGACGAATGCTGCTTACTTGCTTGCTCTTCAGAGCTTGCTCAGCCTGTTTTCTTACACAACTCAGGATCAGCTTCCTAGGAGTGGCACTGACCACAGTGATCTAGGCCTGCTCTCAGCAGTCTTTAGTCAAGAAACTCTCCCGCAGGTTTGCCTATAGGCCAATCTGATGGGGACATTCTCTCAATTGAGGTTTCCTCCTCTAAAATGGCCCTAACTGGTGTCAAGTTGGCACAAAACTAATCAGCACAACCCCAAATCATAACACGTTTCAATTCTCATATTTGCTTTTCCCACATAAGGAAACCCCAACATTTTACTGATGAGCACAAAAGAATACTTGAATAGGGTGTGAAGATGGCCCAGAAGTGAAGAGCACTTGCTGCTCTTGCAGAGGACCTGAGGTTGTTCCCAGCACCCACAGCAGGTGCTCACAGCCACTTATAACTCCAGTTCCAGAGGATCTGCCATCCTCTTCCGACCTCTGCAGGCGCCTATACACATATGCTACATATACAGAAAAGCAGACATATACATGTATGTGGCAGGAAAAATAAAAGGGAAAAGAATTTAATCACTTGAGCCATGCCAAGGGGTACTCTTTTGATTCAAGTCCCCAGTTTAGAGATAAGCAGGGTTTTTGACATCTGGTTCTTTTCCATATGGTGAAATCTTAACGGGAGAGGCTTTGCTTGAATAATAGTTTTCACCCCTCTACTAAGAGGGGAAAGGAAAGACTGAGTAGCATAACAGAATTACAGCTGATGATGGATTTCACCAAATCCAGAGAAGCAGCTCATTGTTATATGTTAATGATGTAAATTATATTGAAGAGATAACTCAAAATTCTGCTATAAGATTCTTCCATGATATATTAATGGAAATCAATTGCACGTATTAACGTTTACGAAAGGGTAGGCATTCTCTTCCAACTCTCTGAAATATAGTACAAGTGGACTGCAGTTTCTTCTTATATTTGTGCATTATTCTTAAACATTCCATGTTTGAATAGAAAATGCAAAGAGAGATGGAATCTTTTCTCATTTATTTAATTTCATGACATAAATCTAATACCTCAGCTATTTTTATATCTATTATTGTCCTAAGGAAAATTAACAGTTTCAAATAAAACAAAGAAATTAATGAAAATCTGATTGGACTCTTCCTAATCTTGATATTGACTAATTTGAAATGAAGTAAATAATTTATTTTAAGAATATTAAAGCCAAAAAATGGTTTTCCTACTTCTAGATCAATTAACTGCAGTGTTCTATCTTTCCATTTACAAAAACATTTGAGACTGGCATGTATATCAGGTAACCGGGGAAGTGTGCTGGAAGAAAGAAGATTGCCAAAGATAAATTCACTTCTTAATCCCCAGAATCTGCGAATCTGACTTTATGTGGTAAGACCAGTGATTAAGTTAAAGATCTTATAAGGAGGAAACTCCCTAGATTACCCAGATGGTCCCTAATACAGTCTTCTGAATCCTTACAAAATATGGAGAGTTCACACACACGCACAAACACACACACAACGACTGTGATGTGAAGATCAGCGTGCAGACTAGAGAGAAGCAGTTACACGGGAAGAAATAGCAGCAGCCTATAATAGACACATTCTTCCCTAGAGCCTCTAGAAAGAGCATGGCTCTGCCGACATCTTGATCACATGTGTGGCCCCTGGACCTGGGAGAGAATACATTTCTGGTTTTGGTTTAAGGCACATTGTTACAGCAGCCACAGAAAACAAGAATAGTAAGGCTCTAAGGAAATTCATGGAAGTTATTGTGAATATTATAAATTAGTCATTGCAACAACAAGGAATAGGAAAGCCGACCTCAGATAAACCTATTGTTTTGGACATTTCCAAGGGGCTGAAAGGATGGCTCAGTGGTTAAGAGCATTTGTTGCCCTGGACCTGGGTTCGATTCCAGCTCTCACACAGTGACTCAAAACCATCTGTAACTCCAGTTCCAGGGGATCCAGCACCCTCATCTGAAACTCTGCAGGCACCAGGCAGGTGTGTGACACACATACTTAACATGTAGGCAAAGTTTTCATATGTATAAAATAAAGTAAAATCTTTTTTAAAAATCAAAGAATGTTTCTAGGGAGCCAAAGACAACACCAAAGGGTAGCAAAACCAAGAACAGAAGCCGGGCGGTGGTGGCCCATGCCTTTAATCCCAGCACTCGGGAGGCAGAGGCAGGCGGATCTCTGTGAGTTCGAGGCCAGCCTGGCCTACAAGAGCTAGTTCCAGGACAGGCTCTAGAAACTACAGGGAAACCCTGTCTCGAAAAAAAAAAAAAAAAAAACCAAGAACAGAGTGGAAAGTGAGACACCATGCAGACAATACTTAAGGCCCAGTTGCTAGATTAAGTCTGGCTGGTCACAAAAGGGGAACTAATTCTTGTTGAGATGCACTATGTCAGGCACCGTGCAAAGGATAGTCGTTCATATCTCATTTAATCTTTGTAGTTACCACCTAAGGGTTACTGCATTTGTTAGAAGAGAAAACTGGGGCCCCAAAACATGTGGTTAGTGCAATGACATAAACTTAAAATACCTGAAGTCCCCTTGCACCTACTACTTCCAAGGCTCTTGTGAATTTTAATGTAAGAAGCATCACCGTCCTGAGACATCATATGGTGACTCTGTTTGTCATCTCTGAAACTCACTCCTTCATCCCATCTTCTTTCAGGAGTGAGCAGCTTGTCTTTGTCTACCTTACAATTTAAGCTTAGTCTATGGAGGAGATACTCAGCAATGGAGACTAGGAGACAGGTGGAAGGAGTCACGGATCAGACAAAGTAGAAAAGAGAGAAAGCAGGGCATTAATTATACTACCAAAAAAAATTAGCACTCATTAAGGAATAAGACAACGGCGAAACACAAAAAGGATAATATAGGTTTAAAAAACTGAAGAAGCTTAAAAGATAGAGGAGAAAGTTTACTAAGGGAAGAACAAAAATAAATACAAAAAATTTCTAAAACTCAGTTTGACCCCAGTGTTAATAACTGTCTTAATAAATTTTCTTATTTTTCCCAAAACAGAAAATAAGTGGATTTAATATCGTGCAGTCTGAAAGGCCCGAGGGGGAAAATCTGTTGTTAGAGAAACACACACAAACACATTTCTCCATCCCTTCTTTTTTTGCAATGCTTTTTCCCCCTGTCTGCCTATATAATTCCCTGACAGAGCTTTGCAGCTGGTCCCACTGTGGCTTAAGCAGCCTCCTCTCTGGGTTTCCATTTAAAAATCTTTATTTCAATAGGTGGGCCTGAAGCATCTGCACTTCCAAAATTACCACACAACTGATCCAAAATGATTGAAACAAAATTGGTTTCAAAAATTGCCCCTAGGTTGAAAAGAAGATGAAGGCTAACATTTCAGACCTAAAGAAACATTTATCACAATTCTGAGCTCTGTAATCGACTTCTGTAGACGTAATAGAAAATGTTGACAGCTTGTTAATTATAGACGTGCACGTGAGCATCGCTGGTATTCTTTTGAAAGACCTGACAAAAGAGTTCAGAGGTTTTTCACTTAAATCCAGCCTTACAACACCACCTCAAGTCCAACCCCCTCTCCCCTGAGGCCGCATTCAGTTCAGTTTTCCTGTAAGTGGACAGTGTGCTGACTCAGGAAGGGCTCTTCAATAGTGCCAGCCCCGGACTCCAGCAGGTTCCCAACTCCAAAGAGGACAATGGGGTCCCAAAGCCACATTTTGATTCAGGGACTCTTGCAAGAGTTACATCCAAGACAGTTTAAATCTCCCTGAGCCCTTTGAACTAGAGGATTCCAAATGCTAGGGTCATAGCTGCGTGAAACAGTACATTTGCACCCAGAGGGTCAGTAACTACCTGTGTGTGGTTCAGATCTTCTGCCCCCAACTCTGCTAGAATTAAACCATCTCTCTTGAGTGGGGAAAGCAAGGTGTACAATGGATAGACATGTGGATGTGTTCTGTTCCTCTGTCACTATAGATGTGTAATGGGGGTAATCTTTGGTCTCTGTAAAATGAAGAGAGACTGATGACCATTGATATCTGTCCTACCAACTGTTCAAAGACCATACCTCCATCATGCTAAAAAAGAAAAACCCATCTTGTTCTCAGGTTTTAGGCTTACAAATATAACAACTGGTACCAACTACAGTAAATTTTAAGAAAAAAAATAGGTCCTAAGAACTGATTTTATTAATGTGGTCTACAAACAAAGTAAAATTAAAAGTATACTGAGCCCAAGCCTGGAAAGATGACCCAGGGGTTAAAAACACTTGGTGCTCTAACATGACATAGGTTCAGCTTTTAGCACCCATATGATGTCGATAACCATCCCTAACTCCAGTTCTAGGGAATCCAGCATCCTCTTTTGACATCTTCAGGCACCAGACACGCACTTGGTGCACAGATATACACATACGCAAAACAGACATACAACTAAATAAAAAAACTGTACTGATTCTTTTGCAAACAATTCACCTCTAGGGTAAACAGAATTTTAACAAGGCTTCATACCTTCCTTGTTTATTTGAAGTTCTTTGATGCTGGACTACTTAGTAGCAATGCTACTGGTGTTTACTATCAGGGATTGCTCTGCTCAAATATTAATATGTTAGCATCTTGGTTCAGTCACTAGATGGCAATTTTGGCAATCAAAAATGTCTCTAGGTGCCGGGCGGTAGTGGCTCACGCCTTTAATCCCAGCACTCGGGAGGCAGAGGCAGGCGGATCTCTGACTTCTAGGCCAGCCTGGTCTACAAGAGTTAGTTCCAGGACAGGCTCTAGAAACTACAGGGAAACCCTGTCTCGAAAAACCAAAAAAAAAAAAAAATGTCTTTGGGTATTGCCAAATGTCTCCTACAAGTAGGAGAAGGGAATGGTAAGATTGCCCTCGGCTGAGAATGGCTACTTTGAAGGTAAGACGTTATATATTTTTTATAATGCAATTTATTTTTTTTAAAAAACTCAGAGAAGTTAAGGTATTTATCAATGATGTGTGTGTGTGTGTGTGTGTGTGTGTGTGTGTCTACCACAGAACATGTTCATAGATCAGAGGACAACTTGTAGGAATTGGTTCTCTCCTTCTACTACGTGGAATCTGGGGATCTAACTTAGATTGTCAGGCTTGGTAACAAAAATTTTTACCCAATCAGCACTTTAACTTTCCTGTATGAGTATTTTAGAAAGATACTTTGATCTTGGTTTTGAAAATTGCTAGAAAAAGAGAAGAAATAACGTTAATGATAATGGTGGTATGTTAAATATAGTGTTAAATTATAACAGAAGGAGGAAATAATGTCCCAGTAGAGAACTATGAATTAATCATTCTTTGAGTCAATCAATTAATGTTTTATTACTGATAATAATGTGTTTCTATGTCTTAGGCCGGTCTTAATGCTTATAGCTAAGCATTAGTCCTTCAGATCTATTGAAGTATAGCCCTAAATGAGCAATGAGATTGTATGGTTAGCCCTGTGTACTTTGAGACCTGCCTTAAAGAAGCAGGAGAGAGAGAGAGAGAGACATGTGCATCTAAGATCATAGTTTATATTACGGGATGATAATATAAAAATGCTCCAGGGCAGATTCAAACTGTTTAGATTTAGATAGTATCACACTTCTGTGTGTGGGGGGCTTGCCAAGGCTCTGAGCTTATCTTTTTTCCTTTCCAGGCAGATGCTCACAGTAGCCCACACTGACAGAGTGAGTGTTTAGATACAAATTCTCATGCAAAGATACTGAATCCAGCACAAATGGGAACCTACAATGTGGTTGGATAGGCAGCACATTTTTTAAAAGATTGCTACTTGTTACTTTAAAAATAATACATTTATACATAATTTTTCTCTTCTTAAAAACATAAGCACCTTTGAATCATCTGAAATGCCATTTCCACAACAGCTGGTGAATAAGGAGATAACAAGAGTCCAACGCTTCAAATTAGATCAAAAGTTTCATTGTAATGTTTCTCTTGCGTGGAGTTAAGTTTACAATGCTAGCACAGCTACCAACCATGTCAAAGGGAGGGTTTGTTTGTTCTCAGGAGTAGGCAATAAAGGGATCTCCCTGTTCTTTGTTACAAGGTGCTTCCTTAGAGAAGAAATGCCAAGATGTGTGAGAAGTAACAAGAGCAACCTACCGTGGAAGGTGTGTGGTTTTTTTGTTTGCTTATTTTAGGCCAGTGTGTATTTTAAAGTAAGATCTAGAATTCATTCCACATCTGAAGATCTGGACCACCAAAGACATCCACAAACGCATACCTCTATGTGGACAGTCTCACCAGGAACTCAGAATTAAGTTAAGGAATAAATGAAAGGTATGAAGTTTTCACACGGCCATTTAAAAGACTACAAAATACCTTTTTTATTTTTTGCTATAAATAAGCTATTTTAAGTAAATATTTTAAAATAAAAAAATAAATCAGAGGTATAAACGATTAAAAAAAACAAAAAAGTCCGACTTTTTTTTTTTTTTTGCCAACATGAGGCTTTGAAAGGAAGACAAAAATCTCCAAAAGTCTAAAGGGACACACAAGAGACTGTGGCCTCATTGTCTTTCAGTCTGCAACTCTCACATGCGGCACAACGCCTTTTTTAAAGGAATTCAGATAGATTCAATGACTACATTCTTAAAGCCCCTGACCATTCAAAATGTGGTGAGGGAGGGCGGGGACGACGCACCATTATTTTTCAGGCTTTGCAGTTAGGAACAGTTAGGCACAGGCAATGAAAAGCTAAGACTGGAACTCAGTAAAAGTGTCCTGACTTCTAAGCTCTGCGCTCCTCTGTCAGTGTGAGCTACAGTGAGCATCTGCCTCTCTACCCTGGAAAGGCAAAAAAGGTAAGCACAGAGCCTTGGCAAGCCCCATGTACACAGAAGTGTGGTACTATCTAAATCTGAACAGTTTGAACCTGCCCCGCCCTCTGCACTTTTTCTTCACATCCCGCCCCCAAACGAAAACTGACAGCAGAATGGATATCTCTGGATTCTTGGCCAGAACTGAGCGCCGGCGGCTCTCCCTGTGAAGTGAGGGGCAGAAGGCACCCCAACAGTCTCAAGGCCATTAGCGTGATGGAAAAATAAAATTAGATAATAAAGTGAGGAGTGACAGGGGGGATGTCACTAGAGAATTATCACAACGCCCCCACGTTGTTTATTTTAACACCTTTCTTTTCTTAAAATTAAGAAAAACCATCCCGAAGGTACAGCTTTCTGCTTGGCAAATAAACACAGGCCATGAGCGTTTGCAGGTGGGACGAGGGTTGCGTTTTGCTAAGAAGCCCACGAAGCGTGCCTCCCTCCGTTTTTTTTTTTTAGTCGGGGTCTTGGACCACTCATCCAGTTTTTCTCCAGGTGAAGCCGATGAACAAGGCGATTCCAAGGGGCCATTTATTTCTTTTGAGTTAACAAAATTAAGTCCCTGACGATGGCCGAAGATTTGATCTCCCACCCCAGAGCTCAACCTCCTGCACCTTCCCGCTGGGTTACCAGGCACCCGACCAGCTCTGACTGCACCTTCCGGGAGTCTTCCCACTGCCAGGCCAGATCCTAAGCTCCCAGCTTCCCGCTGGGACCCCCAAACACGCGAAGGCCAAACAATCTTTTTATCTCATATTTGTGGATCTGTTCAAGAAGCGGGCAATGGGATAAACATTAGCATTTCCCGGATGAGGCGTCTTGACTCAGAAAAATTAAAATCAATTGCCAGCCAGCAAAGGTTAAAGGTAAAAAGACAGTCCGTGTTGTTCCAGCCCCTCAACGTGCGGCTTTTAAATTTTGAGCTCAGTCAGAGAGTGCAGGGTGGCCTGGGGAACCACCAGCCTGGACTGGGCCTGGGAGCAGCGGTAGGTCCCGGGGAACCTCAGCCTAGTTTCCAGGATACAGGACGGCGGTGAAGCAGCTATTCTGCCACTGTCACCGTGCAGACCAGGGCTCGGGCTCGTTTTTCCTTCCCTGGCGAAAGGGGAACACTGTTTTTCCGCAGTCCTGTTGGACATCTGCTTTGTCCACAAGGTCCCAGGATTTTTATTTTATTTTATTTTATTTTATTTTATTTTATTTTATTTTATGTGCTGTGGATTGTCCTTCTCCCCAAGGGTTCACTAAAATTTGTCCCTGGAGCTGGTTTTAAAGTCGCTCCAAAGAAGAGAAGGCTTGTGCGGTGTCACTACCCTCCTCGCCTTCTTTATTCTGCCCCTACCCTGTCTCACTTCAAGAAAATGAGCTCTTCGGACAGGAAGCCTCACTGTCGAGGCGGCTGGCAATCTCACAGAAATGATGAAGATGGTTGCAGCGCTTTTCCCGCCCCTTCCCCTCTGCTACTTTCTTTCGAGTGAACTGTGAAGATCTGTGAAAATAATATCAGGGTTTTCCGTCAGAACGAGCTTTAGCCTGCACTCAGGCGTGGTGTGATCTGACCCGACACATCCAACCATCTGTGCTATCTATCTGCCTTCTGATGTACTCGGTCCGTACCAGGCGCACACAAAGTGTGCTTGATACTAAAGAAAAGACAGCCAGGCCCAGTCCAGTTCGGGCGGTGAACCTTGTCTTCTCATTTCTTGGGACGCTGTACCCAGCCTTTCCTTTCTACCAAACAAACCTCGTCAAAGGCCCACATGAGATCGTGGTTTCCTTGACGGAAGCCTCCGAAAGCGGTATGATGTGGATGTCAATTGGGAATCAATAAATGTTGCCAATTCAATCTATTGGCCAGAAGACAGGGAGCCAAAAGGGCCCATGCTCTCTGCGGGAGGGGTCAGTGCCCCGCGGCTCTGACCCCCTCTCCCTTGCCACCCTAACACACACGGTATTGTGGAACGGCCCCACCCTCTGTTTTGCCGTCACTGAATTGCTTCTGATCTAAAAAGCCAAGATTTCTGCCTCCACCGCGGGAGTTGTATGTTCTAATGCTGGGCAGAGGCCAAATCAGCCTGCCATGAGAGAACGAAATATCTACGTTTAAAAAGATCTTTGAAGTAGGCTTTTAAGTTGCTGTCCTGACCTACGGATGACTTCTCACTCTAGATGTGGCTGCTGCGCATTTGTTCAAGTCCACTGAATTTGTTCAAGGGGGGCTGTGAAGTATAACTTTATTTGGGTCAGACGCCCCCACAGTCCGCCTTTCTTGGTGTTAGACTCCGTGGTTAGTACCTAGTTACCAAGTGTGTGTGTCCTTGCCTCCGCCGTTGAAAACAGTTTCAGGAAGCCTTGAAGGAGTGAAGTTAGACTCCAAACTGACCTCTTCTGCAGATCCCTGGTCCTGTTCCTCTGTTCCAGGCTTGCTTCCCGCACAGCTGCTTTAGCAGCTGGAAAGGGGTAAGCAGGAGACAGACAGGAATGGGTGCATGGGGGAAAAAATGAAGATACACTTCCCTCCCTGTCCCTTTGGTGTCCGCGCTCCCGGTGGGGTTTGCCGCTTTGCTACGATTTGTTTTTCTCAGTCCTCTTTGTCCTCTGAAGTCCTTTCGACCCCGGCATTGCGTCTCCCCCAAAGTGAATTCCAGCAGCATCCAGCCTCTCTGGTGGGAAAACAAGAGGGAGGAGCCGGGGAGGAGGAGCTGGGAGGGTGAGACTCCGTGGTTTTTGCATGTGTTCCAGCCACTCCTACCTCATTTTCGGGTTCTGTAAAACCCTGGGCAGTCTCCGGGCAAACCGCGGGCGCTGTCGAGTCTGGGGAGGTGCTGAAATGGCCGGGGCGCGCTAGTGGCTGCCTTGATTGGCAGAACTGCCCGGTGACTGACAGGGGGTCTCCATGGCGCCCGCGCCTCCAATCCGCCCACCCCAGTAGCGGCGCGGGCTGGCTGACAGGCGTGCCCAAGCGGAGCAAGCGCAGCCGAACCCAATCCACAGCTCTTTCCAGGCGGGAAGACTCCCCCGACTCTGTACCCCCAACCGCAACCCGCTTGGCCTGCGGGCATCTGCTGCGTGTCCTGCTCGGGGCGTCCGTGCAGCCTCGATGTTCCAGCTGCCCATCTTGAATTTCAGCCCCCAGCAAGTTGCCGGGGTATGCGAGACTCTGGAGGAAAGCGGCGATGTGGAGCGCCTGGGTCGCTTCCTGTGGTCGCTGCCCGTGGCCCCGGCGGCCTGTGAAGCCCTCAATAAGAATGAGTCGGTGCTGCGCGCGAGAGCCATCGTGGCCTTCCACGGTGGCAACTACCGCGAGCTTTACCATATCCTGGAAAATCATAAGTTTACTAAGGAATCGCACGCCAAGCTGCAGGCACTGTGGCTTGAAGCGCATTACCAGGAGGCAGAGAAGCTGCGTGGACGGCCCTTGGGGCCGGTAGATAAGTACCGGGTAAGGAAGAAGTTCCCGCTGCCGAGGACCATTTGGGATGGCGAACAGAAGACGCACTGCTTCAAGGAGCGCACGAGGCACCTGCTTCGCGAGTGGTACCTTCAGGACCCATATCCCAACCCCAGCAAAAAGCGCGAGCTCGCCCAGGCAACTGGACTGACCCCCACGCAGGTGGGCAACTGGTTCAAAAACCGCCGACAAAGAGACCGGGCTGCGGCAGCCAAAAACAGGTCAGTAGTACCTAGAGGCCCCGGGCTTGGTGCACACCGGGGTGGGGCAGGAAGAGGCATTCCGGGCGTGCGGCGTCCTTACCTAGTGCCTGCTGGATTCAGAGGGAGTTGGGAGTACCGTATGCCTTGGGTTTGTGAGACCACTGTGTTCTGGATTCCAGTGCAGGTTCCTGGTTCTCTACCATCTCTCTGGTTCGTGGGGCTTTGGGGTCACTATAGCAGCTGGTGTGGGTCACCAAACCAAGGTGTCACTGGCGGGTGGAGAAAGATTAAAAGCCCAGAATCAATTAGAAACCCAGAGGCCCAGAGCTAATTCTTGCTAGCGTAGACCCGGTCTCTCATCAAGCGAAGCTTTTCTAGTTAGCTTTATTCTTAAAGCCCGGTTGCAGCCTTCCCTGATGGTCTGAAAAGGTTTCAGTTTTCAAGGATCTCAGATTTTAAGAAGCTAAAAGACACGTTTCCTCGTCTCCAACGGACCATCCTTATCTCAAACCGAGCACGCTAGCCGGCTTATGCTTTCCGTTCTCCAGCGTGTGGCTCTTGCATCCCAGGCCCAAACTCTCCGCGCAACCTCCTCCAGGCAGGAATAGACTTTTTAGCTGGAATAGACCAGACTGCCTCAGGTATGGCCCTGGACAAATGTACTGCTAGGAAAGGAATTCCATGTCCTTTGCCGCTTTGCTTTTTCTGCCAGTCTTCCAGTAAATCTCCCGACGGTGGGAGACAACTGAGGAAGATTCGGGGAGGCTAAGGAGGAAATCCTGGCGAGCCAGGAAAGGGCAAGAGGGAGAGTGAGTGAGGCAGAGGAGTGGCTGTGCAGCCGCCCAAATCCGTAGCCTCACCTTCCCCACCTACTCAAAGCCTGAGAAAGAGAAATATTGACTTGGAGCTGGGGGGAAGCGGGTCAGAGAAAAGGGGGACAATGTATGGCTTGGTTTCTAGCTCTGACCACGTCCTTTCTTTCCCTGTAGACTCCAGCAGCAGGTTCTGTCGCAGGGTTCCGGACGGGTGCTACGTTCGGAGGGTGAGGGCACGCCAGAGGTGTTGGGCGTCGCCTCCAGTCCGGCTGCTAGTCTGTCCAGCAAGGCGGCTACTTCGGCCATCTCCATCACGTCCAGCGACAGCGAATGCGACATCTGAGCTGCCCACTCATCATGCTTAGAAACAGAATCCAGCGTAAAAAAAAAAAAAAGCGAGATACACAAAATAAAAGGAGAGAAGATGAGAACCAGCAAATATAGCGCTGGCAGAAGCCCAGTGGCCAGGGACCCGCGGGCCTAAGCGGCCCTGCCTGCTCCACTGCCAGCCGGCTCTAGTAGCGCTCTTCCACCGCGACACAGAGGCCCGCGACGAGGCCTGACCCAAAGTCACTACTCTTTGCTTTGCTTTTTCTGAAGGATCAGGCTGCGGAGACCTCTTTGGGACGGAACTGCACGCTGAGCGTCTGCCCTTAAGTCTCCTGTGGGTATTTCATGTCTAAAGGACGCTGCTATATATGTATAACTTTTTGCTTTGAAGGTTTTTTTTAAAAAAACAAAACAAAACATATATAATGCTGTTTATTTACTTATTTAAAAGACTTTCACGATAGGTTTCTCTGTAGCTTGGGGAACTTGCAGTTCTAATTGAGCAAGCTCAATGCATTCTGTGTGGAGAAGCCAAATAATAAAACAACTTGATGGGTAACCTTTCTTAATTAAGGGAGCAGCTATCTCATATTTTTTAAAATCACTCTTATTCCCTTTACCAGGTTTGAAGGATGGATTCTTACCCAAATAATCTCACCAACTTCTCTCTAAGCTTTGATATCTCTCAACAGATATTCTTAGATCACTAACCTCCTGCCACATTGAATTGCATGTATTTGTATGTGTACACACATGCACACACAAAACCACATTAAACCTAGACTTTGGAACACAAGCAGAGCTCTGCATTCACCGCAAAGGTAATCAAGGTTTGTAGCAATTTCCAAGAGCAATTTGGAAAGACAAATTGTAGACTCAGGTAATGAATCCTATTTTACAAAAATGCAAAGACATGAGGACTTTACAATACAAAAAAGTGTTTCCATTTTGTTTGAGGTCCCCTCCCATTCAGAAACAGTGGGTCCTCATGATCGTTCATGGTACGCATATAGTGCAAGCAGAAATGAGCTTTCGCTAAGAAAAAAGCAGGAGAGGCTTTCAGTAGCTAGATTAGCAACTTCCTGCTTCCGTAGTGGGTTTTAGACAAGTACCTGATTTTCAACAAAAGAGATACTCATATAGGAGACAGTATGCAATTAGGTTATATATTGATTATAAAGCAAGGCTACAGAGAAATGACAGACATTTCCTAAATCAATTCTCCACATTTAATATACAGCAATTTGTTAATAACATCATTGTCTCGGGAATAGCCTCAGTTAAAATGTAAAATAACTTTACATGTAATTGTTCCTCCTGCATGCACACACATATGCCACACACACAAACACACACACACACACACACACACAATCTACCACCTTTTTGCTAAGAAAGTAAATTACATTCAGGTTATCCAAGATTTTGTTTGTCCCTAGTGAAATGGATTTCATATTATAAAATTTGGCATTTATCTTTAAATCAAGTGGACTGGGCTTCTCCCCCAGCTGAGATCCTTTTAATTCACCCCTCTGCTCTTAGAAGGCGCTCCTTGGGTCAAATCCTGCTAACATTTTCAATTGCAAAGCATGCTAAAGTACCAAACACACGAAAACTGAACTTGAGGAAGACAATAGAGGATGCTCAAATGGCATTTGGAAGCCCAGGACTTGAGGAAGGGTTGATTTTTGTTAGCTTGTTTCTATATCACTTAAGCTGGTTTGGCTACTTTGGGCTTTATAAATGGTTATCACTGTGTACAATGTTCCTTATCCAGAAAATTCTTGAAAATTGAAATTCATAGCAAAGGAGCACTGGACGGACAGGTTTAGAGAGCTTTTGTGATCAGATAGGTAATTCCCTGAATCAAACAAATGCCCTTCTGTGGCCCAGGGAAGATTTCCATGGTAAAGCTCCCTCCTTTGATTCCTAAAGCCTCTGGTAGCTCTTTGGATGCCAAGGGGCAGTCTGGGGCAGACAAAAATGAGGCATCAGGAGTGCAAATTTTAAGACAGTGTTCCCTCTCTAGGTCTTGTGAGTGACAAGTGCTAGCGACCTGAAATTGTCTCCTTAATTTTTCAGCCTTGGTTATTGTTGGTGGTGTTGCTACTCTAACCCCAGCACTCATGAGGCAGAGGCTGGCAGACCTCTAGGTCTGAGGTCAGCCTAGACTACAACAGAGAGTTTCAGGCCAGGCAAGGCTATGCAGTGTGACTATTTCAAAAGCAACAAATTGCACCCTGGGTTCTCTTGTCTCACCCCAGTCTAGAGTCAGCCCAGCAGGACTGCACTTCAGTTCATGGCTCTCAATCTTATTATCCAGCTCCACCTCATTTCAGTTACGAGGTGATCCAGATTCAGTGCTTGGAGAAATTTATTGGCAAACTTTTATAATCTCTGGTTGGGGTTGGGAGGCGGTGTAGAGCTAGTTAGTGAGAAGATGTAGAAGAATTTGAGATTATGAAAACACCAGCCAACTTGCCAGGGCAAATGATGTCTGAAAACATCCACTCTGTGCTCTCCAGAGAGCGACACTTGAGGAACTAAGCTTTCTCTGCGCAAAATAATTTTTAATGATACTTGCAGAAAACTAGAGGGTCTAACAGTGAAGAATTTTTTCCCTATCTGCTTTTTTATAAAGAAGATATACTATTTACCTAAATTAACAAGCTGCCCAAGAATTACATTTAAAATAGCTACAATGTTTCAATAACGTGGAGATTTAGTCATCTTAATTTCATGTTGGAATCTTAGGGTGGCAGCATTGCTTGAAGGCTTTTTTTTTTATATTTACCTTAAATCTGGTGACACTTAATTGTTTTGTGATTAATCAATACTTTCAATGACCCCAGATTGGAAATTAGCCTAAATCTTCACACCACCCGAATCCACCCCTAAACGTGTATGATAAGAATTTTTTTAAGAAAAAAATATCAATTTCATCATGGCCTAGAAAGCGTTAAATTCCAGACAGCAGAAAAGCCCCAGAAAGGTTCTGAATTGCGGGAACTCTCCATATGCGCAGGACACTTCCTTTCTTCAATTCTCCTGCCACAATTTCCTCAAAAGCAATTAGTCCAGTACGGACCAAAGCCTTTTTAAATTTCAATCTGACCAAAGCCGGGATTTTACCTCAACCTCAAGTCGGCTCTTCCTTGGCTTCTCCAACCACCCCGAGTTCCACCCAAAAAGCTCCCCCAGGGCCTCTGCGGCCCTCGTCTCCCCTGTAACCTCCTAGTCCGCGGCCACTCCCCTCACTCCCCCACACTGGTTTGTTTATAAAAATCTGGAAGGAAGAGGGGAGGGGAGCCCAGGCTGGGGTGGGGGTGGGGGGAGGGCTTGCTCTTTGTTTACATTAAACAAATGACAGGCAAAGAGCTCCTGCAAAGTCTTCCTTGACCTCGTTCTCTCTCTCCAGTTTTCACAAAAAGGAGGAAAATATTGTATCCTAAGAACCGGTGAATGGGGCGGGCGGAGGGGAGCCGCAGCTCCTCGCTCTATTCAGTCGGGACCCCGGCGCGGCCGATTTCCGCTCCCATTGTGAGGCGGGCGGCGGGGACCGGGGGTTCGCGGGGCGGCCCGCCGGGCTGTCAGGCGGCTCAGCGTAATCAGGGCTAATGACAGCGGCCCGGGCCCCGCGGGACAAAGCGCGAGGCCGCGGGGCTTTGTCGGCCTGAATGGCTAATGGGTTTGCCCGCGGGCTGCGAGGGGGCGGCGGCGAGGGGAGACCGGGTCATTGTCCGCGCGCTGGCCCGGGCGCGTCCCCCGGAGCTCGGCGAGCGGCCGCGAGCCCCCCCACTCCCCGCAGGCCTGCGGCACCTAGGCGACCGACGCCTGGGTTCCCGCGACGGGACGGCCCGCTCCTTCCTCCCGGCTCGGCTGCCGGTCGGTGCGGAGACTCCGCTCTGCGCACCCACCTTTTGCGCACGGCGCCCCAGGGGAACTCGCCCTGGAACGAGGCCTCGAGCCGCTCCCGACACTCTCCGAGAGCTCGGGGACAGAACCCTCCCCAAACTTGGGGACCCGGTTGCTCAAAACCCAGGTGAGAGCAGAGGCCGAAAGGCGACCGCAACCTGCGCAGGGGCGCCCCTAGCCGAGCATCCAACGACGCTGCGCTCCCGGGGCGCGGACGCCTGGCCTTCCTGCAAGCCTAGGCCTGCGGCTCCCGTCGCTGCGGCGAGCGAGGCCTAAGCTGATATGCTAGGGCCTGGGCCTCTGGTCTCACGAACCTGGCGCCACGGTCCGGGATTTGGGGAACCGAATTTGCAGACACTGGACGTGGGAAAGGGTTCTGCTCAGGGCGCTGGGAGAGGGAGCGGGATCACCCAACGTGCGGGATATCCCGCCGTTAGGTCTGGCAGACCACGGGACACACACACACACACACACACACACACACACACACACACACACACACACACACACACACCCTTCTAAAGGAAACTGCTACTCCCTCAGGATCGATCCTGCCTTATGTTTTATCTTAAGACATTTTAGGCGTATTCTACCTTGAGACAACCAACTGCTTTCTTTTTCTGTTTCCCTCCATCTCCCAAACCCAAGGGTTGTGAGAGACATCCCAGAGACGCACTAGTAAGGATTTGAGAGACCCCCTTGCCTTGGCACACAGTCCCTCTGGTAGGTGGTTTGTCTGCCCGGATGCTACCCCATACCCGGACAGCTAGTCTGTTAACCAGGCTCACACCACCTCCTCCAAATCTTTCATGTCACTTGGAGCTTGTGTGGGTATAATGTTTTAAAGCCTTCTTTTCATTTATTTGTGTGATTCATTTCCCTTTTCAGAGGAGAATGGAAGTCCCTTAAGGGCAAGGCTTGACTCTTATTCCCCTTTGTTCGCCCAGTGCGTCTACCCTAAGCAGTAGATGCTCAATAAATATTTTTAAAAACACTGCATAAATTACTGTATCTTCCGTGAAACCAGTCTGTTGGACACAGCTCTCCATAGGAATAGATTTGAACAGCAGAGATGGCTGACACTAGCTGGACCACCAAGCTCAATTCTGTAAGCTTAGATGTTGGCTATTACTTGTTGGGTCCCTGGAATGACTTTGAGTGGTCTCTCCTTCCAAGTGTGTGGTTTTTCTGAATTTTATGGTTTAGGGTTCATAACATGAAAACTATCTTCACGCACAACACAGTTTTCCAAACACTAAGACTTAGATTCCAAAATGTCTTAGCTGTTATACTTTCTAAACCTGCCCAGAAATTTTCTGATATTTTTGAATATAACAGAACGATAGAACCCACTGTCGGATGGCTGCTGTGCTTTGAATGGCGTGTCCCTGCACCTGGAGTCTTAATCCCCAGTGCAACTGTACTGATGGGCAGGACCCTTAGAAAGTGCTTAAGAAAATGCGTGCTCTGTGCCTTTGTTAAAGGGAGGGCGCTCTCTCCTGCGCCAGTGATCAGAAGTGAGCGATGACTGCCTGCCTGCTGACACGCACCTCACCACTACGGAACTGTAACCTTCCGGAACTGTTCCTGTATGAACCGGCAATGGGAACTTTGGGTGGGGTGGGGGGGAGTCTTAAACTCAAAAGACAACAACTGTCTTTGTGTGGGGGCAAAGAGAGAAAGGCTTATGAAAGTGAAATGTGTGTATATTTTCCTGGATTTTTTTTTTTCCTTTGTCAGGCTAAGCCTGGAGGCCTGAGTCTATAAAGGACCACAGCTTGGTCTGGAGTTACCCAAAGATGAAGAAGGCCAGTACAGCACTGGTCCTCTACCATACACACGGTGCCCTTAACCACGGGCAGAGATGAGAGAGGTACCAATCAAGAGGGAGAAAGGCTGGCAAGTAGCTTTCCCCAGAAGCTCTGGCAACATTTATGGGAATGTGTGTGGCCTGGGCCGGCTCTTGAATTAGTTGGCCTATGGTTTCCCCATTTTTCATTATTTGTTTTGAAATTCTCCCTGGAACAGATTTCTCTTTGGCCTCTCGGCTTGGCAACCATTAGCCCACACAGGACCTTTGTTCAAAGGGTGAGAAAGAATCACTTTGTCAAGGTGCTCGCTGCCATCTGTCTGCAGTTGTCATATAGATACAAATAAACAAACGAAACCAAAACAACAAGAAGAGCTCAGGAGAACGGTGAAAGGATCCCTCCTGCCACAGGCAGATACCAGTAAGACACCACTTTCTCATGAGAGGACAGGCAGCCCTCCCCAGACACAGGATCTGCTTGGCCTTGATCTTGGATGCTCCAGCCCCCAGCACCATGAAAAGTCAAGTTCTACCGTGACTTGACTCCCTAGGCTGAGGTATTTCTATTTCTGTTATAGCAGAAGGGCACACTCTCTCCCTTCTCCCTTCCCTCTCTCTTTTCTGCCTCTGCCCTTTCCTGCACCTACCTCTTTTATCCTCCCACTCCAGTCTTGATCCACACATTTTTAAAAGTAATGAACACACACAAATAGAATCACAGACTCAGCATCCGGTGTCAAGATAGAGGCTGATACCCTGCTCCCATGCTTAACCTAATGTAAGACAGGAAACAAATGGAAGCTTCCTTGGAATCTGAGCCTACAAAGGCGTTATGAAAATCTGCCTGATAACTAGCTCATCTCAGCTTTAAATTTTAATGAACAGAAGCCAGTGAACTGTATGATTTCACATTCTGATAAAAAATATATAAGGCTGTCTCGTGGAAAATAATTTTAGCCTGGCTCTGTTAACTTGCAGCTCTGATAACTGAGAATACTGACTAGATGTTTGTTTGTTTGTTTGTTTTCTAATAGATTAGACTTGAGTTTTCCTTTTTTTAAAAGATTTGTTTGTGTATTTTATGTGTATGAGCATTTTGTCTGCATATATGTATGTATGTGTGCCACACATGTGCCTCATGCCCTCGGAGGTTAGAAGAGGGCATCGAGTCCCCTGGAATTGAGTTATGGGTGATTTTTGAACCACCATGTGGGTGCTGGGAATGGGTCCACTACCAGAGCAGCCAGTGCTCTTAACCACTGAACCATTTTTCCAGCCCCAACCTAGACTTGAGTTTTCTAACAATGAAATCAGACACCTAGTGTCAGGTGGCACACAATAACTTGGTGCATGAAGAGATTGGGTCATGGTAACTAGTTTCTTTTCTTCATGTCAGATGTTTTCAGATATTTAGGACACTTAATTATCTAAATTAAACACATTTAAAGAATATTTTATTGCACTGGGTATACTGGTTTTCTAAAGATCTGTGATAATTTATATTTTTAATTAATACCTATGCATGCATGCTAGAGCATTTCTTTTCAAAATTATTTTTGCGGGTGATTGTGACTATCTGAGAGATGTAAGTTGAAAATACACCAGCAAAAGGAAGAAAGCTATGTTTTAGCAATCTGTAACTGTGGCTTGGGACCTGATAAGGCAGATTCCACAAACCTGGTCAGAAATTCCCAATCATGAAGCTGGACAAGTTATTCAACTCTCAGAGATTTTGTTTGTATTTCCTTAAAGCAGGGCTAGCGATATTCAGGGATACTGTGAGTGATATCTGTGAAGCACCCCTCATGGTCCCCCACATAACCAACTGAGAGATCGACTCTCCACCTCACTTTTCCTGGTTAAGTGCTAAAGAAATGAAATGCTATGTAATTTCCCTTTTAAATTTTTGTTTATTTTTTATTGTGTGTATGTATGATGACATGTGATGTATGCATGTGTCTGTGAGGAGCACATATACCACGGTACATATGTCAGCAGACAATTTTGTGAAGTTAATTTTTTTTCCATTATGTGTGTTTGAGGAATCCAATTCAGGTCACCGGGTTTGCATGAGAAACGCCTTCAAACGCTCATCCACTCTGAAGGTCCTAGGTTGCCATTTTTAAAATGGAGTTGGGGACCAACAGGTTGGCTCTCTTGCCAAATCTGAAGACCCGGGTTCCACAGTGATGTGGGAGGGTCTTCTGTTTGAGTTGATTTTATTGGTTAATGAAGAACTGCCTGGCCCATTTGATTGGCCAGCCCTTAGGTGGGCGGAGTAGATAGAACAGAATGCTGGAAAGGGAAGTTAATAAATCGCCATGCCTCTGCTCTCTGAGCCAGACTGCCATGCCTCTCCTCAGGGAGAGAGATGCAATGAAGCCAGCCACCAGGTCAGACGTGCTGAATCTTTCCCGGTAAGACACCATTCGTGGTCTTACACAGATTATTAGATATGGGTTAGTCAAGATGTGAGTAAGAGGCTGAAACTAATGGGCCAGGCAGTGTTTAAATGAATACAGTTTGTGTGTTGTTATTTCGCATGTAAAGCTAGCCATGCGGGATCCAGGCAGGATGAAAAGCAGGCCTGCCCACGTTTCCACTACACCACAGCCAGGTTCCAAGATGCAGAGGCTGCAGGGTGGAAGGTCAGACCAACCCTAGCTAGTTGTCCTCTGAGCCCCCATCCACAGCCTGGTGAACAGCACCCCCAACAAAATAAATAAATAGATACATACATACATAATAAGCTTTTTAAATGGGGGTACTTTTGTTTTGACAAAGCCTTGTTATACAAGACTGACTTAGAAATTGTGATGTCCTGTGCTTGTATTGTAGACATATTACCACCACAACTGTCTTTAAAGGTTGTTTTTAATAGTCATCATCTCCATAATTGAAATGTGGCTGATGTTTGTATGCACTGTAAGTATGCTGGAGACTGAGCACAGAGACTCATGTAAAATTCAGCACCTGCTCTGCCTTTGAACCACACCCCAGGCAAACTGACACCACACTTAGCAACCAAAGCACCTCCTACTTACCATCCCAGGAAGAAGAACCTGGTACCTTGTTCTGTTACTGGTGGCAATGGATGGGTCTGTGCTCATGCCTGGAGCCACTTACATTTACATGGAGCTCTTCAAAGAGGTCCTGGTCAATGTCACATGACCAAACTTTATAGGTAAAAATAGACAGTGTTCAGGGTGTAGCTCAGTGGTAGAGTGCTTGACTAACATGCCCAAAGCCCCGAGTTCAATTCCCAGCAACACACACACACACACACAAAGATAATATTCTAAATTATGAATACAAAGTTGGATAAAAGAAAAGAAATCACAATTTAAAGGGAAATGTACATGAAGAGCATTCTCATCAGAATAAGTAGGATCTAAACTAAAAAGAGCCCAAATGCTTATCAGCTGATGAACTAGCTAAATAAAATGTAGTAAAGCCATACAATGGAATAGTATACATCCATAAAAGGAATGAAATAGGAGCTAGGGAGATGGCTCAGTGCTTAAGAGCACTTGCCGCACTTAAAAAGGGTCAGAGCTGAGTGTCCAGCACCCACACAGGGCGCCTTTCAACACCAGTATCTGCTAGATTTGACATTCTCTTCTAGCCTCCACAGGCTCCTTCAGTCAAGCACACATACACATACATAAAAATAAAAGTTAAAGCCAAGTGGTAGTGGTGTATGCCTTTAATCCCAGCACTGGGGAGGCAGGGGGAGGTGGAACTTTAGTCTACAGAGTGAGTTTCAGGGCAACCAAGGCTATGAGGAGAAACCATGTCTCAAGAAAGAAAGGAGAAAGAGAGAGAGAGAGAGATAGAGAGAGAGAGAGAGAGAGAGAGAGAGAGAAGCATAAGCCCTCAAAAATATGATCGACACAATAGGCTACATAGTGTATGTTACCTTTGCATGAGAAAAAGAACATGAGTTGCAAACAAATAAAAAAAATAAAAATGACAAGGTTTTTGGCCTAGCAAATAAACTACAAAATCAGTCAAATAACAAAATCATTTTACTAACTGCCCTCCACACCTCTAGGATAGTTCTGACCCACTCTTTCTTTCTGTGCCCTGATGACTTCTTCATTTGGCAACGACTTTACAGTAAACTTCAAACTGAAAGGTAATTTTTGTATTGTTTTTTTACGGTGAGTTGATTTAAATGGTTTTTATTGGCAGTTTAGAAATATTTTGCCATCTTAGCTTATTATTGCTAAGTTGATATATTATTTTTTTTAGATTGGTATAACATTTTTGAAAGCCTCAATGACGTTTCTTTCATATCTGAGTGGTAGGATTTCATGATGCTTCATGTTTCCTTGAACTATGACTCATCTGAATTGATCTTTGCAAGGACAACAGCCACTAGTAAGTTTGTGGTCAAGGACCTCACATGTTCCTTTCATGACATAAGCCAGCACATGGGGCACTGGGGATGTCCTGTGAGACAACGTGCACTGTCGTAGCTAGCACCTTTATGCAGGAGTGACAGCAAACCACAAAAATGTATGCCACTAAATCAAACTATCTCCTCCTTCCTTCAGGGACCATGCATGGTCATCCCAGCATCGTTGAGCAAAAGAGGAGCAAGGGGGAGAGGGGAAAGAGGCGATAGTCTACTGTAATAAATCATACTATTTTTACAAATTTTCAAAAACTGCATGATCGTGTGAACATGTTACCAGGAATTGCTTGCAGGGTCTTGGAAGAGGCCAGTGCAGGTGAGGGCTCTTAAAATCTAAGCATTTACTTCAAGGTTATTCTGCCTCTGAGTAAACAGGGAGAGATAGAAAATGGAATCTCTGACTCCAAATCCACTATCTTTTTCTATTACCTGAGACAACATATTTTCCAAGAAAGTTTTTAACAGGGTTCTGCTGAAAACCTGCTTTTAAAAATGACTGGGAGGCCAGGGTGGCACGTGCCCTTATAAGCTTACCATTGGGGAAGGGACAGAGGCAGGAAGTGATATGGGATTCCCCTCTGTATGCTGTGAATATCATTGGTTAATAAATAAACTGGCTTGGCCTGATAGGGTAGAGTAGAGCTAGGCAGGAAAAACTAAACTGAATGCTGGGAGAAAGAAGGCAGAGTCAGGGAGAAGTCATGTAGCCCCACTGGAGTCAGACGCCGGAACTTTACCCAGTAAGCAACAGCCTCATGGCAATACACAGATTAATAGAAATGGGTTAAATTAAGATATAACAGTAAGCCAACAATACGCTTAAGCTATTGGCCAAACAGTATTGCAAATAATAGTTTCTGTGTGATTATTTTGAGAGTCTAGGCAGCTGGGAAACGAACAAGTGGCCTCATACTACAAGGGAATATTAGGAGTTCAAAGCCACCCTGGGCTACTAGTGAGACAGACTATCACAGAAACCACCACTACAGCAAAAAGGCTCACTGGTGAAAGGAGGGAGAGTTCAAGTTGTTCATGGAAAGCTAGAGCTGGGTGGAGTATCCTCCATCTTGCCTCCTTGCAGATTCGACCTCAAACTGTTAAAGGTCCTGTGTTCTTCATCTTCCCTTCAACAGGGATTCTCAGTTGTCATAGGAAAACAAAGCAGAAAAGCCAATTCACGCCAGCATACAAATAACTGCTAAAAGCTTAATGAATTACCTACAGATGGGGCGCTGGCATAGTCCTTCCTAACTGCCTGATGATAATCCTTTAATTCAATACCCCCAATCACTAATAATAGCAATTCAGACATCACTAGAAGGCTAGTAGGAAATTATTTTTGTTGGAAGGGAGCCAAGCATCCTTCAAACCTTTGCAGTAAAGTAAATAGATAAAGGACTGATTTGCTTTTGACTCAGATATCATAAATTAAAAAAAAATTAAGGACGTGGTAGCACACACCTGTAATCCTAGCACCTGGCAGATGGAGGCAGATGGTCAGAATGTCAAGATCTTAGACTCCCGAAGACTAGCCTCTGCTTACGGTTCTCATGAGCATCCCTTCCCTCAACACAGGACCAGAATAAGGTAGAGGAGAGTGAGGTCCCTGAGATGCAAACTCATGGAGTCATTTACTTTCAAACCCCGAAGTTCAGGCAC
Organism: Arvicola amphibius; assembly: GCF_903992535.2. Taxonomy (NCBI): domain Eukaryota; kingdom Metazoa; phylum Chordata; class Mammalia; order Rodentia; family Cricetidae; genus Arvicola; species Arvicola amphibius. The sequence goes on along the minus strand of NC_052053.1, from coordinate 105,485,277 downwards.
TGCACTTGAGAATGAGGAAGTGCTTAAACCTTATTCCATGGCTGTCCTAGTTTCTACCTGCTTCTGGAACTTCACGGCCCCGCCAGCAGCTCTCCTCATGCTTTTGTTCAAGTCACAAGCAGGGCTCTGTCTACTTCCATGTCTGTGCTTGTGCCACATCCCTTCCTACCCCCTTCTGGTAGCAGCATCCTCCGGAACTACCCCTCATCATTCCAGCGTATTTCTAGAAGGGCTGCTTAGTACAGAGTCCCAACCTCCCAGACCGTATGGACTGGAAACACCAAACAACTCTTGGAACAGCTCTTTCTGGGAATGTCTGAATTGACACCCAGAGGAGCTGCTTCCTGTATTCTTGGATGGAAAACATAAACTTGTGTTGATGCCGTGGTCGTATCATGGGTCACAGGAAGAGGCTTCACGGGAAGAGACAAGCTTGGGATGTGGAACAGGCCGAAGGCTGCTTCAGGAACATCGTAAGTTCAAAGCCTGCCCAGGATACAGAAGGAAAAGAAGCAGGATGAAGCTAATAAAGCCACTGAAGCTGCTGCTGCTGAAGCCAGCACTAGCTCTGCCTTCTGTGCTTACCACAAGAGCTAACATAATCTCCATTTGTTTAATTGTTTAAACCACTCGGAAATCTTGTCACTCAAAAACAAGCAAGAGTCACAATCTTTGTAATCCTCCAGCAATTGAGTGTAGACGCTTTCTCACAGCAAAACGTCATTAGGTCTTTGTAGAATAAATGAACTAAATGAGCATAATAATTAAGGGGTCACCAGAATATGTTTCATATTCTCAATGAGCTAAAATTCAAAGCATTTTTTAAAAATGTATTTTATCCAAGACAAAATAAAATTGATGGCCAGGGAAACAAGTGAAAATTGAAAGGCGTCAGAATTTTTTTTTTTAAGTTCAGGAAATAAGATCTTTTATTTACTCGATCCAAACAAATAAATAAATAATAAAAGGGCAAACAAGAAACAATGGTTTCAAGTTTAGGGGAACAACTGAAAAAAAAAATCCTGGAATTACAGAAATTTCCCATTGGTAATTATTTAAACCTTATGATTCAATGCCTCTTCAGAAATGAAGTTGTGGCTTGGGCAGGTGTGTCAGGGCGAGGATGTGCTGTTCTTGGGCAGGTGTGTCAGGGGCCATGTGCTATTCTTGCACCGCCCTCCCAGTTAACTTCTCACATTAGCTGTTGTAAGGTCCAAGCCCTGTGCCAGAGGAGGAGGAGGGTTACAGGAGATTGAAGAGAATTTGAGGAGTTTTAGGCTGATGAGACATTCTTTATTCATTCCAGACCAAGACTGCTACATAGGCAGCCGAGGGCAAACACCCAAGCGCGTGCGCGCGCGCACACACACACACACACACACACACACACACACACACACACACACACGGGCATTGGCACACACACGGACTAGAACACAGGTTGCATGTTCTGGAGGTTGCATGGTGGGTCCAGAGACCTATAGCAAGATACTCCCAGGCAGTCTGAAGGCCTCTGACCTCAAGGCCATATTTATACAGAATCACTCAAAAGCAGCACTCTACCCCAAATAGTTACATAACAGATGACATCACTTTTACTTTTGGGGTGTCTCAAACATCTGGTGACAGCCGCTTTGTGCTGACTCAGAGACTCCTGGATGTGCAGTATCAGACACAGCTAAGGCATACTGCGTGTTCCCATCAGCACCATGCTGTCTAAATATAAACTGGCCCATATGGCCCCCTGTTTCTGATAGCTCACGACCTTGACTGTCTTCATTGTTAGTCACTGTTGCTCCCTCAGCCCTTACAGAGGTCTCAAGTCCTGTCCACTACACTGAGCTCTCTTTGTTTTCTTTTTTTTCCCCCCACACAAATGTAGTTTCATTTGTTCTTAGTTAGATCCTTGTCCAAGGGATGGTTTGGGGTCTCTTTCCTGAAGTAAGTGGGAGCCTCTTCTTAGAAGCCACCCTTTCCTTTTGTACAGGTTAGTCTATTACAGTATCAGAAGCAAGCATATATAAAATGCAAGGGCATCTAGCATATTTTTTTCAAGGGTGAGCAGGCAGCCTGCTGCCACTGGTCCAAACTTGTCCTTTGTACCCAGTCTACTTGGTTACTCAACTATAAGCCCTCTTCCTCTTTCTCCATGCTCCGGACTCTGCTACCTTAGCCCCTGTCTCCCCTTTAACTCCAAGCCCTGTACTTCCTGCTGCACATGAGCGCTTGCAGTTCCCAGCACTAGTCTTTGCTCCTTCCTACTTACGGAGGCCAGCTCCTGCATTGACAGGCAGAGCTGAAGGAGAACAAACAGGCAGGCACCAGGTGAGGTGCATTAGCTCACAATCATTTGTACGTCCTTCCAAGACCAAAGTCAGAGAAAAACACCGAATAGCAGAGGAGGTCACACCCAAAAAGAACACAGGGCTTCAAAGCAAAGCCCACAAAAGAAATGGGAAGACCCCAGCATGTATGTGCTTCCCGGTGAGAGTGATAGAGTCCCCAACAAATAAACATGCGCTTATGCATTTGTTAAATCAAACTGCCAAAACGAGAAAAAGTAATTTTGAATCATTTCAGTTCTCCTTAATGTAAAACATTAAATTGTCTTTCCCTTACACTTCAAAAATGATGGAAGAGCTCAGAAAGGACATCCTGCCCTAGGCACCAAATCACCTTAGGGAATGCTTTATTCCGTGAGTCACCACAGGAATGCTGTTCAGCCTTCGAAGTGTGCTTCCTTGCACTGGCATATCTCGGGCACCAGGGATGCTGTCTCTGGGCATCTTCTCAAATTCTATGACCAAGGTTTTCAGCAGAGTAAGACTGATCTAAAGGAGAGGTGGATTTAGCAGCTACCCCAAGAAAATAAATGATCCGTGACTACTTTGTATCTCAAGTAAAGTTTGGCTGCGAAGACCATGACTGACTCTCACATTTAGTAGGGTCAGGTCCTGCGATGTCCTCCCCGTAGTGAAGCAGCCCCAAAGACTTGGAAGGAAAATTAATTCTGCACTTGGCCCTGACTGACGAGGGAAGGGATGGATAGGGAGAAGAGCTTAAAGCTAAGACAGAAGCTGGAAACCTGGAGCTAGGCAAGAAATAGTTATCCTTCAAAGATTAAAGTCCTCCTCATTGGTAGGCAATTTCCTCGTTCTGCAAATTTTAATAGAGAAAATCCTGAAATCTTAAAACAAGTCTCTTATGTTTCTGATTCTTTGTTTTATGCCATGGGTAAATAGTTAATTCAGTTTCTCCCTTTGATCACAAATTTATTTTGATCCCAAACCTGCTAGGAAAAAAAATTGCAGGACCTCTGGGCGGTTGTACAAACTTGTGCTGGAAATCCACATATCTAGCCATTATTGGAAATCCATATGTCTAGCCAGCAGTGCCATCCAGAATAGTCCCTGGAGCTTGCTAGAAGCTCCCAGTCTCAGGACTTTGTTCCAGCCTTGCCTGATTGGAACGATCAGCTCAGATGATCAGGTTTGCATAGCAAGCCGTCACTGGCTGAACCACCTCCCCTTTATAAAGTCCCTAAGATGACCACCATCTCAGAGTTCTGGAGAACAAGTCAGATGTTCAAATCCCTACCAATGTTTCCCAACAGTGTGTCTGTTTATTCCACTGGCCCTGGGGCTCCCCACCCCGGGGCCCCAGCTGATAAGTATTTCTTCCCTGGTCGCTAATGTTTCAGAATATTTTCAAGTGAACATGTACTTAGCGGAGGGAACAATAGATTGCCCTACTTGTGAGGATTCTGAAGACACTTAACAGAAGCCTTGTGCATTAATTCTACAAGAAGAGCCACTGTGTGCTAATAATGACACGAGATCTGAATGGTTACGATGCTTTCAAAAACACTCAGTGTCCCACGACCATTTGAAAAGATTGCTTCAGCTCAGACCATTAGGCAAAACTAAAACAGGCGAGTAGGGACATTTACAGAGCAAACTCAGACTGTCACCTTTACCCCTTGAAATCTAGAGACGACAACAGCTATGTGTCTGGTAAAAACAACATAATCTAAGATAATCTTTGCTTTTATCTTGAAAGGATGTGGCCACTGGTAACAGTGACACTCTCTTGATTCTGTTTAAACACAGATACTTGTTGGGCCAGGGAGACGGCTTAGTGGATGAAAGCACTTGCCATGAACCCTGATAGCCTGAGCTTGATTCCTGGACCCACAGGGTGGAAGGCAAGGGACTCCTACACCTTCCAGCTTCTTTCTGACATTGGTGCTAGACTGTTAGAGGGAGGACTCCCTCCAGAGACACCTCTCCGCTCTAAGGTAAGGTCAGGAAAGGTTCTCTTCAGAGCTGCATGGATAGCCATTATCACAGGCCTGGACCACCTGGGCTAAGACGTCACACCTGTGCCCCGTCCTTTGTCTTCCTTTATTCTTCTAACTATCACTGCCTAGGTGGCAGGAGATTCTCCTAGTCTGCGTGTTGACACTTTCTGGGTTTACATCAACTGGATAATAATGGAATCGCGATCACACACGATGTATATACAAGAAAAAAATAATAGTAAGCCGGCCTGGAGAGATGACTCAGCTATTAAGAGCACTGACTACTCTTCCGGAGGACCCTGGTTCAGTTCCCAGCGCCCACATGGCAGCTCACAACTTTTTGTAATTCCAGTTTCAGGGGACCCGACATCCTCAAAGACATACACACCAAATGCACATAAAATAAAAATAAATTATTTGTAAAAATAATAGCAAGTCTGTAAACGTGTTCCTCAGTACACCAACTAGAGTCACTTGAAACTGCAGCTCAAGAGAGCACTGGGGATGTGTCACAAAGACAGCGCATCCTTTTGAAAACTGGGAGAAATCCAACTACGTGTGCACAAGTAGGAGCTTTGCGGGCAGATCTTAGCCTTGTTGGTAACGGACCTCAATTGTCTTGAGTATCTACAGTGCATATGCTGTCCACTGCAGTAGCTGCTATAGCAAGTCAGGATTGCCATATTAATAAGCTTGCTGAGGTGTGCTATAAGTTCAGCAGTTTTTTATAGACCTTTTACTACAAAAGGAATTTAAACAGCCCCCACTACTGTTTATATTGATGCTGAGATGCTGCGGGCTCAGACGCGGGCGATCGTCTCGCGTGTGTAAGGTTCTGTGTCAGAGGCCCGACACCAACAGTGGCAACCACTTTTCTTGAATAAACATTCAAATAGTAGTTTGTTCTATTTGGTCAAATACAATATATTTGCAAGTTAATGTTACCTGATTTTTTTTTGCAACATTTTTAATGTGCCTATTAGAAAAATTTCTATTTCCTGCCTAATTTGAACTGTATCTGCACTGGCCTGAATTGTTAGACACGGCTGGGTGGCTGGGGACAGTCTGGAGTCAGACTGTCATGCCTCTCTTATGCCACCACAGCCAGCTGCTGACTTAGATAACACTGCTCAGTGATCTCTAGCCATCTGTTCCTCCTGAACGACTTGAATGGATCTGGATAGTCACAGTGGTTCCTGTTAGGGGTTAGAGAATATGTTCAAAAGCAAATATATTGAGGACTTGATACCCAGGTGGTGTTCATATTGGTAGTTTGGATCACAGCATAGCTAATCTCATTGGTGGGTTTAGCTAACAACCGGTTCATTATTGAATGAGCCTTTATTATTTTATTTTAGGTATATGAGTGTTTTGTCTGAAGGTTTGTATGTGTGCCACATGCATGCAGTGCCTGAATAGGCCAGAAGTGGGCATCAGATTCACTGGAACTGGAGTTACAGAAGGTTGTAAGCCACTGAGTGGAGGCTGGGACTGAGCCCAGGTCCCTGCAAGCACGGAAGTGCTCCTAGCTGCTGAGCCATCTCTCCAGTCCTGATTGAGACTATTATTTCGTTTGATCTGATTTGGAAATACACAGGACAGTTTTGAGGATGATGTTGTAAGGAACTGTGTTAGTTCTCAGTTGCTGTGATAAAAATATGAATGACATAAAGAAGGGAAGACCTCTCCTGGCTTGTGGTTTTGGAGGTTTCAATCCCAAAGTCATTGTTTTGGGCCCAAGGTGAGGTAGAATGTCATGACATTGGAGTATACAGCAAAGGAAGCTGCTTACCATGGCAACAAGGAAGGAAAAAGAGAGGAAAAGATAGGAAGAGGGGAAGAAGGTAGGAAGAGGAGAGAGAGAGAGAAAGAAAGAGAGAGAGACAGACAGACAGACATAAGCTATGTCCTTTAGCTAAGCCTCCCTCTTTAGGATTGATTCGTTGTGCTGGAGATCACCATCTTAACTCCCAGGGAGTCCACAGCCCTCTTCTGGTCTCTGCAGGCACCAGGCATGCATGTGGTGTCCATACAGACATGCAGGCCAACATTCACACACATTAAAAAAATTTAAAAATTACTATGATTGTATAGTTCTGAATTTAACCCAACACAGTTCGCGTGACTGTTTGGAGCACCGTGTTTAATGACAGCTCTTGGAGAAAAGCATTTCTTTCTGTCTGTTTGAAAACTGATTTGTCAAACGATGAAGTATATCCCAGTCGGAAACTTTTTTTTTTTAAATTTGGGGATTTGGTATGTGGTGGTTTAAAAGAAAATGGCCTCCATAGGGCCCCCCTTAGGAAGTGGCATTATTAGGATATGTGGTTTGTTGGAGTAGGTATGGCCTAGTAGGAAGTGTGTCATTGTGGGGGTGGGCTTTGAGGCCTCCTATATTCAAGCTATTCCCAGTGACCAACTTCACTTCCTGCTGTCCGCAGACCAAGATGTAGAACCCTCGGCTCCTTCCCCACACCATGTCTGCCTGCACCGCCATGCTTCCTACTATGATGGTCATGGACTAAACCTCTGAACTGTAAGCAGGCCCTGCGTGAATGTTTTTCTTTGTCAAGAGTTGCTGTGATCAGGGTGCTCACAGCGATAGAACACTGGCTACAGTAGATATTGTCAGTTTTCATCTTTAAAACTGTTTCTTTTTTTAAATATAAAGCTAGCTGTGAGCCAGTGTGTATTCTATTTTTATTTATTTATTATGCATACAATATTCTGTCTGTATGCCTGCAGGCCAGAAGAGGGCACCAGACCTCATTACAGATGGTTGTGAGCCACCATGTGGTTGCTGGGAATTGAACTCAGGACCTTTGGAAGAGCAGGCAGTGCTCTTAACCTCTGAGCCATCTCTCCAGCCCCTAAAACTGTTTCTTGATGACTATAGTTTTCTCTCAGACTTTGTACTTCTATACCAATCAATCTTCACTCACTATTTTTTCTTTCTCCTCATCTTGCAGTCTTATAAAATGTCGAAATCCCCAAAGGAAAATTTCTTAAAATCTAAAATCCCCCAAAATTTGAGGCTGGGAAGATGGTTTAGTGAATAAAGTGAAACTTACAGACCTGAGAAACCAGAGCACAGTGCCTTGTGCCTGTAATCTCAGCACTGGGGTGGAGATAGCAGGGTGTTCAGAACTTGCTGGCCAGTCAGCATAGCTGAATCTGTGAGCTCCGAATGAGACTCTGTCTTAAAAAAAATAAGGTAGAGAGCAATTAGTGAAGACACCTACTGTTGGCCTCTGTTGACCGCTCCTGCACATGCATATGGACACAGACATACACAGCACAAATAGAACCCCCCAAACCATATCTCAAAAGATGATAATCATGACTATTGAAATTCTCAAAGCCCAAATCCAGAAAATTGTAATTCTCATTGGAAAAAGAAAAAAGAAGAAAAAAGAAGAAGAGCAGAAAGCTGAATTCTTGGGAAGGAACTGGCGTGATGGAGGAGGGTCATCTGTCCATGTGTTACTTTCATTGGTCAAATAAAGAGACTGCCTTGGCCTTTGATAGGACAGCAACTTAGATAGGTGGGGTAGACAGAACAGAATGCTGGGAGAAAGAAGCAGAGTCAGGCAGACGCCATGCTTCTCCTATCCAAGACGGATGGTGGTTAGACTCATGCTGATAAGCCACAGTCAGATGGTGATACATATTAATAGAAATGGGTTAATCAAGATGTGAGAGTTAGCTAGCAAGAGGCTAGAGCTAATGGGCCAGGCAGTGTTTAAATGAATATAGTTTGTGTGTTGTTAATTCGGGTGTTAAGCTAGCTGTGCGGGAGCAGAGCGGGACGAAAAGCAGGCCTGCTCGCCTCATCACTACACTGGTTCATTTTCAGTTGTGCACAGGAGAGGATCAGTGACTTGATTATGTGCTGGTTGTACCCTGCACACACAGCGCCATTCTCTGGTCACAGAACTCCAAGAGATTCAAGAGTAGCTTGGTGGTAGAAGGCATAGATAGCATTTGTAAGGCTCTGGGTTTGTTCCTAAATCTACCAAATTTAAATGTCATCATGCCTGTTTCCCGTGGAGGTCAGAAGAGGATGTTCAGTCTCCTGGAACTGAAGTTATAGGTGGGTCATGAGCCACTCTGGTCTATAACGTGAGTTCTAGGACAGCCAGGGATGTTACACAGAGAAATTCTGTCTCCAAAAAACAAACAAAAAAACAAATTTGTGTGTGTGTTTGTTGTGGGTGGGGTTTATGTGGTCAGCATTGGATCCCTAGCCCTGGAGTTACAGGTGTCCTCAAAGCAGCAGGAAGCACTTAAGTCACGTGACCATTTCTCCAACACCATCCTTTCCCTTTGGAATTTTATCTTTGCCCTTTTTTTTTTTTTTTATCAAACTCAGTTGACTGAACACTTCTGTGGGTGCAATCCTGCCTGTGTTTTCTGCACAGTTTGAGCATGGACACAGAAGTCCCGCACTTACAGAGAAAGTGCCCCGACCACTGAGCTTCTCTCCAGCCCTCTTTCTGGCTTTAATTGAACAATGTATGACTCTATTTTCTGTCCTGTTTTAGTATGTCAATCAAACCTCTTTTAGGAGTATTTCAGTAACTGTTCCACAGTTACAATCTACACTTACAATAAATCTAGTTCCTTCTCAAGTCACACTGTAACCGGCGGGGCTTATCTTGAACAAATTGTTACCTGGTAGATCAGTTAAAAATAAGAAAAGGAAGAGGTTTTGCTTCACACTCTTTTTTTCTTTCCTTCTCCAAGGGTCTCTTTTCTTTACATAGGCAGAAGTTTCTGACCTGTACTGTTTTCTTCACTCTGCAGAACAGTCTATAAGGAAGGTTCGCTGCTAACAGTCATTTCTCACCTGCTCATCTGAGAAAATCTTCATTGCTCAACTTTGCTGAACACAGGATTCTAAATTGATGAAGTTGTTTTCTAACCTTTTAAACATCTGACTCTCATTGTCCTGGCTCATTCTCTGAGTAGAAGCAAGGGGTCTGTCCTACAGTAAGGTGTGTCACCCCAGACTTTCCTTTGGGCCAGCAACTCACAAATAATGACACAGAGACTTATTATTAATTATGAAAGCTCAGCCTTAGCTTAGGCTTTCCCCACTAGCTCTTATAACTTAACCCATATTATCATTAATCTCTGTTCTACCATGTGGCATTAGCTCTCTTCCTTCTTGCCCCTCCTGTTTTCTCTCTGTGTCTCCGGGCATCTCCTGTGCACCTAGATTCCTCCTCCTCTTTCTTTCTCTCCTTGGAAATCCCACTTATACCTCCTGCCTAGCTATTGGACATTCTATTTTTTATTACACTAATCACAGCAATACATTTTCCTAGTGTTCAAATACCCCTCAACATCCTTTCTCTCCTCTGGTACTTCCATGACCTGTATGTTACATGTTTTGTAATTACTCTCAGCTGTTGGGTATTTTGTTCCATCTTTTTCTGTTTTACATGTAAGTTTTGGAAGAGTCTATTGGCATTCAGTCAAGCTCACTTTTTTATAAAGAGGGATGTCCCTGTACTTAAATGTATGGCTAACAGGTCATGCTGAGGATATGCACTGGTTTGAAGCGGAGTGAGGTTGGAAGCAGGAGGATCATTTAGACACTAGTGGAATTTTAGTCGAAAGAAAAATGAGAATCTGAATGAGGATGGGGGCAATTGAGGCAGTAGGGAGAGGCAACAGATAGGCATGTGATTCATATATGTACATGCAGGTGAGACGGTCATACATGTAAGAGAAAATAAATACATCTAAAGAAAGAAAAGACACAAATCAAGAAGAAGAATTACTGAAAGAAGAGAATGAACAGTGAGAGGAATGGGAGAGTCTGAATCATGCCATCACCCAGCCAACTAGAGAGGTACCGCAAAACAAAGGGACCATCTGGAGCTACCTTTACCGGCGAAGCCAACTCTTTCTTTAAAATGCATTCTCAGAAACAGAGATTCAAATCCAGACCTCTGGTTTGTAGCAATTCCATCCTGTGGGCCTCAGTTCCCTCATCCACAAACCATGAGGAAGTGAGGAAAGGAGAGGTGCATTGGGCTAAAGAGCCTCCGGGGCCCTTCTAGCTGCACCCGTGGTGAAGGAAGTGTGGAGTCAGAGGTGGGCAAGCCTGGTGCGTTCTTCAGATCTTTATTTCTTTATTTCTAATCGTGGGACAGAGCAGACATGCAGTAAAATTTCGCTGAATTGAATTCAGACACACTTCATCACTGCCAAAACAAGTTCACGGGATGCCATTAAGTATCCATTAGCGCAGGAGGCATCAGAGGCACATCTGAGACCTATTAGTAAGTCACCACTACCTGCCCAAAATCCTCTTGAAAAGAGCTGTTGTTTATCATCCCCCCCCCATCCCCAGTAGCTTATCTTGGCCTGGCACTATGAGCGTTATTGTGATACGAAAACGCGAGGAGAGGTTTGGACCCCACATGGTTTCAGCGTGTTTGGGGGTATCTCTAGTTGGAATAGTAAAACCTTCAGATGATAGGCCTGGATTTTTCAAATCAGAAAAGAACATCTGGGTTCAGTGTGACGAGAATTGTGACACTACCAGTACATTTTCAGAAAACGTCCTTCTTGATAGAGCGCCCGGGAAAAAGCCAGGCAGATACGGACAGTCATTTGCTGATGTAGTGGTTTGAATGATTTGGTCACCGTACTCTCGAGCATCTGAACACTTGGTAATTATCTAAATTACTCTATTACTAATAAAAACTCGGGAGTCAGCTATTGGGGTTAAACCTGAAAGGTTCTCATGGAGCGAGGGAGAAACAATCAGCCAACCCCCTACTCTTCCTCACTCCCCAGCTCAAAAGGGCCACATATCTCTCTCCACCCCTCCTTGTCTCTCTATCCTCCCGTGTCCGCCAAGAAAAACTCTCTAGTTCACTGTAGAGGCATTTCGTCTGTATTTTAGTAAATAAAGCTTGCCTGAAGATCCATGAGGGAAACAGCCCCACTGGCCAGCCGTACAGACCAGGCAGTGGAAACACACACCTTTAATCCTGGTCGCCACACTAGTTGCCATAGAAACAGGGCAGTGCATACCTTTAATCCCAGCCCTAGAGAGGATTATTAAGATGGGAGAAGACAGCTCTCAGTCACAGTCTCATTCTGAGATTCCTGGAGGCAGGATCGTCATTTCGGACTGAGGTAGAGGTAAGAGCCAGTGACTAACTGCTCTGCTTTTCTGGTCTTCAGGTTGAACCTCAATTTCTGTTTCTGAGTTTTTATTAATTGTGCTTCACTTCATTCTGGCAAGCTGAATGTGAAATCTGCCCTGTGAATCGAGGTAAAAACTTTATTGGCAGTCTCAGAGTGACAGTGTGAACAAATCTCCCACAACAACTTGGTCCCCAGGTGGTGGTGCTTTGGGGGATGTTTAAAGGGGTGGTCTTGTTGGAGGAGGTGTGTCCCTGAAGGTGGGGTTTAAGAGTTTTAAGGTTCACACCATTCCAAGCTCTCCTCTGTTTCCTGCTTGCAGTTCAGAGATGTGAGTTCTGTTGCCTGCCGCCATGATTCCCTGCCATGAGGGTCTCAAATCCTCTGGAACTATAAACCCAAACAGACTTTCTGTAAGTTCCCTTGGTCACTGTGCTCCATTACAGCCGAAGAAAAATAATTAATACAGCTGGTAAAGGGCCCACAGTGAGGGAGGAGCGATTGCTTCTTTATATCCCTCTTCAACAATGGCCTCACTCCCTTATCTCAGGGCTTGCAACAGAACCAACAAACCTGGTCCTCTTGGTCTATTTTTTACACCATAGTTTAATTTCACCTCAGAATTCTACGTAAAAGATTTTTTTTTCTTTTTTCTTTTTATGGTTTTTCGAGAAAAGATTTTTTTTAATCAAGTATTTGGGGCTGAGAGGTGACTCAGCAGTTAAGAGCGCTTGCTGTCTTGGCTGAGTATAAAAGCTCAGTTCTCAGTACCCGTGTCAGGCAGCTCAGAGCCACGCTAACTCCAGCCCAGGGGCTCTGACTCCCTCTTCTGGCCTCTGCGGGCCGCATGCATAGACATACAACAAACACATAAATAAAAATGAGCAATTTTTAAATCAAATAATCTGCACGAACTGTGTATTTTAAACAGTATGATAGTTTGTCCAAAACAAATTGAAGATAAAGTTACCATATTTATGATCCAGATATTCCAAGGGACTGAAAAGAGGGTCTAAACCAGATATTTAACACTGGTCCTTCATAGCCGAATATTAACAAACCAAAAAGTATAAATGGCCTGCATGGGAATTCAGGGGTTGGATGGATACTTAGTGTATCCATCCACGTGATGCAACACCATCCCCCTGAAGAGAGGGAGATTCTGATGTGTGCTGCGGGAGAGCTGGACCTCGGTGACAATGAGCGAAATAAAACTGCGCATTATCTTCCTATATGAGACACCTAAAGCCGTCAACCGTCAGTGACAGAGCAGACTGCTAACAGGGACCAGGTGATCATTTTCTCATCACTGCAATCAAACACCTGGAAAGCAGCTGGGGGGGGGGGGGAGGGTCTCACAATGAAGCCCAAGACTGACTCAGGATATGGCCCAGGCTGGCTTCATACATGCATCATCTTCCTGCCCCAAGCCTCCAAGAACTAATAGTATGAGTGTGAGCCAACATAACAGCTTTTTAAAGAAAGCAACTGTTGGGGGGGGGGGGCGGGGTTTGTAGCAATCAATGCCTAAATCAAAACAGAAAGTAAGTAAGTACTTACTTAAATAAGTAGCCCACGTTATACCCCAAGAAATAGGAAACAAATGAAGTCTGACTTATGTAGGAGAAAGCAAATAAAGCAAAATAAAGAAAGGAGAAAAACAGCAGAAATTGATCAACAAAACCACGAATTCGTTTTTTTTTGAAAAATAAAAATCAATAAACTCTTAGGCTAAGAACAAGAAAGAGAAAAAAAATCCCCCCCCCCAAAATATCAGAAGAAAAAGACACATTGCAACCAACACCTTCAGTGATACAAAAATCCAGAAGAGGCGACCATGAGCAATTATTTGCTGACAAACTGTTTAAGTTCAGAAGTGGATGAGTTCCCAGACACATGGAAGGCACCAAGCCTGAGGTGCAAAGAGCGAGCAAGGAGGCTGAGGTGGCAATGAGAAGAGTCCCAACAAAGAGAATCCTGGGACCTGATGGCTCACCACCAGTAGGTACAGCGCTTTTGAAGAACTGATAACCACGCCTTTCCAAACAGTCCCACAAACTGAAGACGTCCTGAAAAGGCCAACATCACCTCACACGCTAACTGTGAGTGGAAAGAGGACAATCGGGGCAGCCAGCGTGACATCTGGAGAAGAGCTCAATGACTGAATTTTTTTTTATATGAAAAACAACAGAAAATAAGTTTGAAAGCATGTGTTTCCATTTCGAAGATATACGCGGCGATGAATTGACTCTTCAGAGTTTCTAGGTAGATACATTATTTAGGTCATTCTGAGATGAAGAACATAAGGACAAATTACTTGATGTCCAAAACTTTGGAGCCTTAATGTGTCTTATTTCTAATTTGCCCATAAATCATAGCAGTTGACAATTCTGCTCAGTGTAGGTTTGAGTTCGTGAGCTCTGAGAAGCCGAAAGATTATTTTGTTTTTCATCTCCCTTCGGGGTTTCAGCTTACCAGTATTTTCATTAAACATTTAATTACTTGGCTGTTAAGTTACTCTTTCTGCATTTAATGTTCAATTCAAAGGCCGACGACTGAAGGGATTTGATGTAATTCTCATAGCTAAATATCGAGGGATGGAATTAATCCCTAGATTACCTGTATGCTGGTGTAACTTTAGGAAGACAGGATGAAGAAGAAAGAAGCAATTTCTTGTGTGCTATTTTGTAAGACTGAAGGCAGAAAAACAGCTTTCTGCTAGGAGGAGGCCTCAGTGAATTAAGGTTAAAGGGATTTGCCCTTGAAGGACCCCAGGTCTTTAATTGGGACCTTCAATTCCTGTAATCCAGAAGGATTGGACCCAGACACATCTAGATTATTGCTAAAGCCCAAAGGTGACTCACAAGGAAAAACAATTATTAGTGCCTCCAAGACCTTCAGATAGAAAAGGGACATTTAATGAAACCTGACACAAGCCAGCCAGGGTAAGGTGCTTCCAGAATATTCCCCATTAGCAGAGAAGAGAAAAGTCTGTGAAGTACCCTCTTCTGTTTAACCCCCCCATAATATCTGGGCTCCTCCCTCCCAAGAGCCCATCAATGTGTTGAATTATAGGGAATATAAAGGTAATAATTGGGCTTCTATTTAAGAACGAGGTTTTTCTTTGTAACCCCACATTTTCACGTAGAAGTAATAAAACAAAAGACCTGAAGTCTGTATGAAGAGTCTCACAACCCTACACGTCAATCGACTGCAAGAGCATCGAGAGCAGGAAATATGAGTGTGGAGGGATGATTCTTAGAAACAAGGCTGCAAGTTCACAACTGGTGTCAGCCTGAGTTGCACACCAGTTTGTGTGCAACTTCCCCAGATTGTGGTGCAATTAATCTGGGGACAGCCCTGGCCTCTGAGAGCTTCAAAAAATTCTACAGACTCAACCAAGGAGCCCCTCTAAGGGAAAGTTGACAGCATGGTGCGGGGAGACTATGGTCTCTCCTACTGGGACTGGCTACACGATTGTTGGTACAAAATGAAGACACAGAGAAGAGCCACTTTTTCTGGAGAATTGAGATGATGACAGGAAAGCATTAAATGAAATCCCTGTGGGCCCAGGACCCTGTGTGTCTATGCAGGCACACACCCATGAAGGTGGTCAGGAGGTCATTCGTTACTAAATCAAGCCTTTGACTTGTGTTTCAGGAACTGGCATCTCTTTAGTAGCTATAGGAAAAAGTCACCTTTCAGAGTGGTGTTCACTACCTCTCCAGACTCTCACGAAGAGCTTGCCTCTGGGGAGCATTACTGTCCCTTCAAGTGGGTTGCATTGCCTTGAAAGCGCCCTCACTTTGTCAAGACTAATAAAAGGCAGAGTTGGAAAGCTGGCTGCAGAGACACGTGGGTGTTCCCCTTCGTATCCTTGTCTACAACAGGAACATTGTGCAAACCTATGAAGCAATAGTTCACCTAGGAAATCGTAACTCTGAATGAAGGGTTTTAGTTCTAGAACAGGAAACAGAATAAAAGGTTTTAATCTAGCCAGAAATCAGACTTAGCATGGTGTGTGTGTGTGTGTGTGTGTGTGTGTGTGTGTATGTGTGTGTGTGTGTGTGCCGGGATGGGGAGGTTGCCTTTATCTTTGTTTTATTTTGAGAGAGAGAGAGAGAGAGAGAGAGAGAGAGAGAGAGAGAGAAAGAGAGAGAATATAAAGTTGGGTGGGTATGGAGGTGGGGAGTATCTTGGAGGAGCTGGGGTATGGGAATGAATATTATCAAAATAAGCTGTATGGATTAATGACTTGTGACTTGTTACAAGCCCCTTAGAGTCTGAAACAAAAGCATTTGAAAACACAACGATCTCAAATCTGATAATTATCACAATACAAACTCTATTTTTCCTCCTTCTGGGGGTCAAGCCCAGGACCTTGTGTGGTCTAGGAGGTCAGTACTTCTACTGAGCTTTCTATTCACCAACCCTATAATGAAAATTTTGTTATATAACTGCCTACAGTATTCCACTTACAAGTCTCTTTATTTTTAACAAACTCTTCTTATAGATTTGCTAATCACGATATTTAAATCTTGTTCTAACTTCAGCAAAAAAAGAAAAAAACTGAATAATCAAATGGTGTAGAAACCCCCTTATTGCAAAATTGTGTTTAGGGATCTTTTGCCTGTCTCGACTACGCTTTACCATGTTAGGAGAGCCCCCTGGTGGCAGCCCGAAGTACTACCTTCAGGAACGCTAATGCAAAAATAAAAGCTGTCTAGAGGTGAGCCATCCTAGAAGAGGCAGTTCCCACACCCTAAGGCTCCTCACCCCGCTAACCGTCTTATCTCACTGTTGCCAGAGCCAGCAGGGGAGGAGTCAGAGGAATTAGAGAGAAGAAGCTGCAAAAAACTGGTTTACTGACTTGAGCAGAATAAATGTCAGATTCTAAGGAAGCATCTGACTCCTCACCTCAGTACACAACACGTGCACAGATGTGCACAGATGCGCACATGCGCACATGCGCACACACTCACACATTACACACATGCTAGCACACTAGCACCCGCTTCTCAGCCCCTACACAAAAGCCCTAATCCTACACTTGAATTTTCTTTTCACAGTGTCTGAGGATTGGGTTCAAATGAATCAGAAACCTCTCATATGAGCCCAGAAATCCATTTTTTAAGGAACCCACTACAGGTTTCTGTGCATGCCATGGTTCGGGAAACATTGGTTTATGATACTGATTCTTCTCCTGAGGAGAGGTCCTTACTTCTGAGGCACCAGATCTAAGTAAGCATAAAAAACTCACAGATTTTGTTATGTCCCCAGTTTTCCAAGCCCCGCCTTAGGTAGTCTGCTGGATGGCTCTAGATTGTAATTTGTAGACACCCCCAAGTGGCCCTGGTATTTGTAAGTAGCACATGACCTTGTGTCCTATTTTTGTTAATTTGGCACAATCTAGAATCATCTGAGAAGAGCAACCTCAATTGAGAAAATGCCTCTGTCAGATTGCCTATAGGCAAGTCTATGGGGGGCACTCTCTTGATTAATGTTTGCCCACTGGGGGAGATAAAATCCCTAGGTAGGTGGTCCCTGAGTTGCACAAGAAAACAAGCTGAGCAAGTCACAGGAGCAAGCCACTCAGCAACATTCCAACCCAGGTTCCTGCCTGCTTCCTCAATGGTGGACCGGTGGTCGGGAGTTGTAAGATTAAACAAAACCCTATCCTCCCCAATTTGCTTTTGGTCATGGTGTTTTAGCTGAGCAATAGAAACTAAGACAGCATTCTTCTGAGTACTGACATCAGTGGATGGGGTAGCTCCAGGGCAGAGAGCACAAAGAGGGAAGGTAGGTAGGAGCCACAAGGTAGGAAACATTTGAGGAAGCTCGAGAATCCTGAACTCTTGGGAAATGTGTGCAGAAGGAAAACTTGGGTGCAGGACAAATAAAAAGTTTTATTCTTCTATAATGTCCGCCCAGGACTGCTTTTGACTCATGAAAGTAACCACACTAGATACTTCTTTTCAACATGACCCTGAACTCAGGCTGAAGGCCATTCTAATTTAGCTGACCACTTGCTAGCTAGCCAGTGGCACTCACTATCATATATAATTATATAATTATTTTGTAGGAACATATTGTGGTTTCCAAACAATGATTTAATGTACTTATTTTGTGCATGTGCATAGACATACGTGTAAGAGTGCAGGCACACCCATATCATGGCATACTTGTGGAGGTCAGAGGTTCTCTCCTCCCACCTTGTGTGATCTGGGTATTGAACTCGGGCCCTCCAGGTCTTCAAGCAGCACCTCTACCCCTAAATCATCTCACTGGCCCCAAAGATTTTAAATACTATGTCTTTTAATAGCTCATTTATAAATCAAGGATTGGCTCGAGTTTGTGGGTATGTCAGATAGCAGCTAGGGAAGTTCACCAGAGAATGGATACTAAATTAATATTTAATCTGAGCTCAGGATCTGTAAGTACTAGTTATATAGTCCTAGGCCTTACTGAATAGCTGTCCTTTTTATTGACAGCGGAATCCTACAATATACGATGATATCCATTATTGCTGCCCCAAGCAGCACAGGGCTCAAAGGGAAGCCATGGAGTCATTGTGTACTAAGACTTTCTATCTGAGGGGGTTAGGGAAAAAGACACCCAACTCATGTCTTCGTGGTTTCCTTCTTATTCTCTCTTTCCTCTGCATTCTTTCCATGTTTTCTCCTCAGGTCTACTGCATACTTTTTTGGGGATTTTTTGTTTTTGTTTTTGGTTTTTTTTTTTCAGCGTATATACCCCAACCAAGTTTTTTCAGGCAATATAGGAATCACACTGTGGTGCATTCTATTTCTCAAGTGATGAATACAATGAATACAAGTAAAAAAAATACCATGCATTTTCTATGTCCCTTACATGATTAAACATTTTATGTATTACAGGTTAAAGAACAAATTATCCCAAGAACACACATTCATACCCAAGCAAAGCAAGCAAGGTATTCTTTTATTTTTTATTTTTATTTATTTTGTGGTTTTTCGAGACAGGGTTTCTCTGCAGCTTTAGAGCCTGTCCTGGAGCTAGCTCTTGTAGACCAGGCTGGTCTTGAACTCACAGAGATCCGCCTGCCTCTGCCTCCCGAGTGCTGGGATTAAAGGCCAGTCGCCACCACCACCCGTGTGCTGCAAGCAAGGTATTCTTCTCAGTCAGGTCTTTTACTAGCAGGCTGCATTTTGCAGTTACAGATAAAGGGCCAATTACTTTATTACTTACCTTAGAAGATAATCTTATAAGGAGTCATAAAGGAATCACAAACCTATACTTTTATGTATGAAAGAGAATCAGTCAGCTCAACTTCAAATCTTTAGGGTACATACCCACTCATCAATAGTTTTTATATCAGGAGGTTGAGGGCAAAAATGGGCAAAAACTGGTCAAAAAACCAATCCTAGCAAGAAAGGTACATCAGTCAGTGATATTGAGCTCCTTTGTTCTTGTTCCCTGATCTTCATGAGTTCTGCATTCAACTAGGTGGCTCCTCTAAAGCTTTCCATTGTCTTCTCGGGGTTTTCCTTACCTCAAAGCTATTTGACAAAAAACATCTTAGCTTAACTTAGTTATTTTCAAAGCTTTGTTTCAGCTGTGATGCACTCTGTAACCTGTGAGCACACCTCCCAACATTAAGGTAAAGAGAATTAAGCTAGCTGGGGCTACTGGGACCCTTTTTTCTTGATCATTAACTTCAGCTGTGATCTAATGCAGCTCCTTAGGTAAAAGTCATAGGCCCTGGCTGCATAACATTTCCCTGTACTTATTTTTACTCATCAAAACGCTGCATAAGCTGACATTACTATTACCAATCAGACAGCAACAGCTTAGGGAAGAACCATCTTCATGACAATCCACGGGGAATGCCCAGTAGAACGGGATGTTTCCATGAGATAGACCACTACATTACAGGCAGTGGGGCTCTCCCATTTCCACTGACACCATGTCAGCTACCAGAGAAGATGGGCAGCAGCAAATATGTAAAGGCAACAGCAGAAGCAACAGACATTCCAGGGTCTGTGTCCAAGATTGACCCTTAGAGAGTTTCCCCTCCTGATGAGCTGACCTTGAACCTTCAATTGTCACCTGCTGCTACTCATGGTAACCAAGCAAATTGCCACCAGCATCCATAATTAATGGATTGTAATTATATCTATTTATTATAATTATAATTTTATAATTAATATCTAAGTAAAGTATGCATTATTCCACATATTAATATTACATAAGTCAAGCCTGGTGGTACAAGCTTTGCAATGCTAGCTTCTTGGGAAATTGAACAAGTTCAAGGACAATCTAGAAAAACTTTGTAGATCCTGTCTCAAAAATGAAAAGTTTTTCGCTGTAGTTTTCTAGAGCCTGTCCGGAACTAGCTCTTGTAGACCAGGCTGGCCTCGAACTCACAGAGATCTGCCTGCCTCTGCCTCCGAGTGCTGGGATTAAAGGTGTGCGTCACTACCGCCTGGATTAAAATGAAAATTTTTTAAGGGATTGGGGATATAACAGGTGTGAGGGCCTAGGCTCAATATCCAGTATCATGCAAAATGAGTCACATACACATCAATCTACGTGTAATATATTATATAACAAGTATATGTTGCATGTGTTTTATGGAATATAGTATAATGTAGATAAATAATACAGACACAATCTGCTTTAAAACAAACAGTATCATGAGATATTATGTGGCAGTACACTCTGCTTTTATGACCTGGAAATGAAGAGATTGGAAGGAGATAAACATTGAACCCCACATTCACGGCCACTATTCAAAACAATATCTTAGAAAACAACACCTAGTTTAATTTTCTTAGATTTTACATCATATAAGTTCCTTGTCCCTGACCCCTCCCCTGGGACATTCCAGACTTGAATACTAAAGTGATCAAATGACAGACTAAACTTGCAAATGTGACCTGCAGATTCCCACACTGGATCACTTGGGAGAGCGGACAGAGGCAAGACCAAGGCTCACCTGCCTTGCAAAGGCCGACTCATAGCAGGGCTTCGTTTCCAAAGCAGGACGGAGCTAGAACATTCTCAAGCAGCCCTCAATCGAAACCATGCATCCTCTTAGTGTACCTGAAGGAACTTTAGTACATTTTTTTTTAAAACCTCCGTCTATAATCTGCTTCACTGCTGGATTTCCTGGAGGAGGCAGATTAAAAGGGGGACCTCCAGAAAACTGAGCAGGGCTCTCTCTCTCTTTTCAGGAAGACATCGGGTGTGCAGAAAAGGAAAACCTACATTCCCGTTCTACCCGGCCAGTTCCTCTCTCCCTGGGGCTGTTTCTGGCAATCCTCACACTGGAAGCAACTACCACTTTAGGCGGCTCACACCCTTAGCACTCCCAACTTGGGTTCTGTTCAATGTGTTAAAGAGTCCCCAGGTGTACATTTGAAACATGGGATCTGCAATTCCCCCCGCCCCCTTAGTCTTTGAAACATCCATAAACACCTAATAACTTTTCTTACCGAATACTGCTTCAATTGTATTTTAAAAAAAAGAAAGAAAGAAAGAAAGAAAGAAACTAAAAACAAAACCCATAAACCTCCATTACAATTCAGCCGCTGAGAACCGCCGCTCGCATATCTCCACTCCCTTCCCCAAATGTGCCCTTCTACAGCTAAGGCAATTCCAAAGTTTGTTAGGCCAACCCAAACCACAAAATAAAAACTCCAGGGATTTAGGTAGTAAATACCATATTTTCCAAGAAAGCCTGACTACCTTTTAGTAAAAAGCATCCTTTGGTAAAAGAGGAGGTGGAACCGCGGAGAGGGAGCTCAGAGCACTAGGGAGAGTTTTAGAGAATGCAACTTTTCAGCTCAAACCCATAGGATGCCAGGGTCTCCCGGGTGACCGCAGTCCTCACCGCAGAGCAGCAGCGCCACCTCGCGTGCAAAAGCTCTCTGCTCCATTTTCTGTCCAGTTGACTGGCAGCCCGCTTCTCTCCACGCCCGGGCTCCTGCCCAGCGTGGTCACAGTCACTGAGCCACCAGCTCGAGGCCTCCCTTGCACGTCGAGTTGGGACTGTCTCCTCATCGCCCGACCACCTGTTGACTGGGATCTCCTTCGGAGAGCCCATCTATCTCCCACCTCTTTCTGAGTACCCCCAGCCTGCAGCGTGGAATTTGGCAAACGGCAGAGAGATTCAGAAATGGTCTGACAAACGAAAAGATTCGGTTAAATATTCAGCCGGGAAACAAGAGTAGGTCCTACTATCAGTACCAAACGTTTTCCGCCAAACTAACTCTGCAGGTTAAATTGTAAAACAAACCTCAGGATTTGATTCAATTAAATCCAAGAAATTAAACCAGCTCTGAGCTATAAAAGCGCACTGAAGTGACTGGAAACGCCAATGGAAAATTCAGTACTCAAAATTGGCTTATCTGGAATAAGCAAAAGATCCTTAACAAGGAAATCCAAGTTCTAAGATGCAAACGAATTCATCAGAATGATCGTACAAATTCTCACAAACCTAGCACACGTGCAAGATACTTTTGGCTTTCTCGTGGCTCTAAAACAACCGAAGCTTTCCCCTATCGGCCTGTGTGATGCTCTAACATTTAAAAAATGAAGCAAATAGATTTATTAAAGCTGCCCAGTTAAAATTTTGCCCGATGGGATAAAGGCATCGCAGCCAATGCACGCACACCCTTCATCAGTCAAGAACCACAGCAGCGGATTCAGCAAGCCAAAGAAACTAGCAAAATCACACAAGCTCCAGCTTCCAAGAACGGCCTCTCCATCCAAAGCTCTTACGAATTCCAAGGCCAGAGAACAGTGTGACTAATTCTAGCTAAAATAAAAACCAGCTGCTTGAAGCACTCCGGCAAGCACACATGAAACGCCAGAGCGCTGCTCGCCCTGTGATTTGAGTGGGGCTGGAAGAAGGTAGAGAACAGTAGGAAGTGGGGGTCGGTTTAAAGCAGCACCAGCCCACGCCCAGGGAAGCCTCTTTGTGACACTCATGTCTGACCACAAACTGTCAAAGGGGAAAGATCCCCTGGTGGTGACATCTTTTCAGGACACCGATTCCTAAAAACGATTTCACCAAAAAACTGGAAACATGATTTATGTATGTTTATCATGGATGAAAATTCGTTTTTAGCCGTTTAGTGCATGCAGTCTGTAACATGACATGAGATATGAACAGTGCCCCCCCCCCGCTTCTAACAACATCATCATCACGATTATTTTCTTCTTAAAGGTGCCAGGTGATAAAGAACAGTTACTTTTGGAACTTCAGGAGAAACATAATAAAACACTTATATTAAAACTTAAAAGCATCTTGGGCATCGTGTGCATGCCTTTAACCCCAGAACTTGGGGGGGTCCCAGGGAGAAGCAGGTGGGTCTCTGTGAGTATGTGGTCTACACAGTGAAGTCCAGGACAGTCGGGGCTATATAGAGAGACCCTTTCTTGGAAAAAAAGAAAAGAAAAATTAAAAGCAGCTCTCTGGTAGTTAAATACTTTTTTTTGTTTGTTTTTGTTTTTGTTTTTCAAGACAGGGTTTCTCTGTGTTGCCTTGTTGCCTGCCCTGGAACTAGCTCTTGTAGACCAGGCTGGCCTCGAACTCACAGAGATCCGCCTGCCTCTGCCTCCCGAGTGCTGGGATTAAAGGCGTGTGCCACCACTGCCCAGCAGTTAAATATTTTTTAAATTGGACTTTTATTTCATTCGTGTGCATGTGATAGTTAAGTTCTTTTTTGATTAAAAATTAGTTTTTAAATTCTTTATTTCATTCCCCTGTACATACACATATAGATGTACACATGCACGCGCGGCACACACACACACGCATACTTGTGCAGCCATGCACAGGCTGGGGACTGTAGCCTCAGTTTACAGAATGTTCCTTTAGCGTGCACAAAGCCCTGGATTCAGTCCCTAGTGGCACACGTCTATAATCCCAGCACTCAGGAGGAAGAGTCCATTCTAGCAGGAAAAGCTAGACTCCAAGGCAACCTGCAGTTACACTACTACATAGCAAGTTTGTGGCTAGCCTGGACTACATGAGACCATGTCTCAACAGTAATCATAGTAGCCAGTCACGGTGAGTGTAGTGATGGATACCTGCAATCCCAGTACTTGGGAGGAAGAGGCAGGAGGATTACCATAGGCTCAAGGCCAGCCTGGCCTACATAGCAAATTGTTGGACAGCCAGGGTTACATAGTATAAAATCTTGTCTCAAAGCCATAAACAAGCAAACTATTAGCCATGAAATGTGACAGTGAAGGAGAGCTGTGCCAAGGATTCTGGCAATATCAGTAACGGGGACCTAAAATCAACGACGGAGCTGCACCAGCAGCTGTAGGGAAGGCTGTGTGGGTTTTCTTTGAAGATTTGCATATTGAGGGCACTTGAGTGACACTGAGGTGCTTGGAGGACATTTGTGTCTGCTGTTTTCACAGCAGCCCTAGACAGTAAAGCGAAATGACTAGTCCTCCCTTCCCCAGGCAAGGAAGTCAAGACCTGGCGGTTTAGAAAACTTAACCAGGATCACAGTCTGCAGGGTGGAGCTAGCATCCTGGAGCCAGTATGCATGTCAGGGTGCGGAGCTTGTATACCTAAGACTCTGCAGGCTTGTCCTGTGAAAATGAGACATAAGATAACAACCCCGGAGTCCAGCTGAGAAGAGAAAAATACTCATGTTGAATTCTGAGCTAAAAGGGAAGCTGGGCATTTACAAAGTGCCTCAATTTCTGGGGAGGAGGCATGCTGTCGTCACCAACAGGAAAAGATGAGACTGACCATACAGATGGAATAGCAGACCCGAAAGCAGAGGAAGAACATCCCAGCTCCTTCTCAAACGTCTATAAAGAATGCACATCCTGCTTCAGAGAATTAGAGCTCCCTCTAGCACCATGATGCCTGAACATACACGGGGAAGCTCTAAGAACATCTGTCGTGAGTGTTAAGTATTTTGTTAAAACGAACCTCTCCGCTGATGCAAATAATCCCAATCAAACCAAATCAGACCCAATTAAAAGATACCCATGTTTAATAGAATGCTCCCGGTTGGACCCAGGAAAGCATGGAGAGGGGAAGAGAGAGAAGGGGAGACCACGTGAAACCCGGAGACCACGTGTTTATTCTCTGGGGGGGGCAGTTTAAATAGGCTCGACCTTCCCTAGGGAGGGGTCACCATTTGGCGCGTTTTCTCAGAGGTGGAGTTTGGACTGAGGCAACTCCCAGGGGAGGGAGCTTATGCCAGGAGCTAGGGTGAAGCCCCCAGCCAAATATTCCAGGCTTCTTTTGTATAAAGGGGTGCCAGGGAACTGAGGTGATGCTTCTGACCACACAATGAGCTTGCTGTAAGCCAGACTTTGCCTGGAGTTTCTCTTTACATACACACTATTATTTCATTTAATCATCAGCATGGCAGTGCTGAGCTAATATGACCAAGGCCACCCTGCTGGGAAGTCGTGGTCTCAGGGCTAGAAGACAAGTCATGAGCAATCCAGAACGATTGCTCACAGTGGAGTGGTCTTGTACATCCTCATCGCCTGGAGAACTTCAGGAAAATACTTGTGCCAGGTCCCCGACCAAACCCAAGGAATGTGAATCTCTCGGGATAAAGTCGGAGCAATAGTGATTGATTGAAGTTCTGCCTAAGGTGAAGCCAGTCTTGAAAGCATACTATCTTACATGCCCAGAGACTCAGGGATGGGGCCGATATCTAAAACAGTCATCCCAGATGATTCCAATACAGGGTCCACAGTCACACACGGCAGTGGTCCTCAACTTTTAGTGTACATTGAAACTGGCTGGAAGTCTGAGAGCCTGCCTTTCCAGCAAGCTACCCAGGATGCTGTTAATCCTTACTTGAAGGGACCACATCACTGCTATTTTTGAAAAAAAAAAAAAAGTAATGTTCAAACATGAATGTTAACATAAATTAATGAGTGGGAGCACTGCTGGGGTAAAACTTTCCTACTGAAGCCTGAAGCCACATGGTCATGGTGGCTTACACTAATAGCCTGACACCTGAAGACCCAGGCAATAGAATCACGATTTAAAATCCATCCTGGGGCCGGGCGGTGGTGGCGCACGCCTTTAATCCCAGCACTCGGGAGGCAGAGGCAGGCGGATCTCTGAGTTCGAGGCCAGCCTGGTCTACAAGAGCTAGTTCCAGGACAGGCTCTAGAAACTACAGGGAAACCCTGTCTCGAAAAACCAAAAAAAAAAAAAAATAAAATAAATAAATAAATAAATAAATAAATAAAATAAAATCCATCCTGGGCTACATAGGGAGATCCTATTTTCAAAGATTATTTTTTATCATCTCAAATTTATGCACCATGAGATGATAGTTTTGATTTCCCAGCTGTAAAATATAAAGTCCATGTTTAATTCACAGGTCATACCAAAAAACCCATGACCTTAATTGCCAACCTCTCAACTGTACACTAGTATTTCTAGAGAAGGTTACTTCAGCATACATATGGAAAGGCGCCCAGGCTGCTTAGATAGACCTGTAGTTCAGAAGATGAATTTAGGCCAGATATCTAAATTTGAGAATCCTACACATAAGAAAATATAAGTGATGAGATTAAATGTAAGTTTTTTCAAAGGCTACTTTGGCCCACAGTTTTAGAGGCTCATTACATGGTTTTCTGATCTCAGTGCTCTGAGCCTCTGGTGAGGTAGCGCATCATGACACTTGACACTCGGCAGAATGGTATCACTGACGTCACAATCAGAGAGCAAATGAGGATAAAGGAATGCTCAGGGTCTTAGAAGCATCTCTCCAGGCCTGCCCCAAAGTACTGCCTACTTGGCTCCGTACCCTAAAGGTTCCCTCAACTCCCAACACTGCCACCTTCCAGACCAAGTCTGTAGGACAACACCCAAACTACAGCAGCTCCTTCCAAGAAATGATAGGATTGTAGTTCTCTGCCTCCTTAAAGCTAGACACGGCCGTGCAATTTGCTTTGATCAGTGAAGAGTGGCAGAAGAGACACTGGTCTCAGCACTGGATATCATTCCAGATGCCAATGCTCCATTATCCTGAGTCCAAGGACAGCAGACACAGCGGCACACCCTCTGCCCTCACCGGTTCAAAATAGCTGTGTGGTAGAGGCAGCAAACAAATCTTCATCATTATTAGCCATTAAGATTTGGAGGTCATTTGTTACCTCGGCATAATTTAACCTCTCCTGTCTTACATAGAAGTCAAATCTAGATGAACATAATGATTCCAAAGAAGTGGAGGAGTTCAAGGACCAACCGGCACACGGATAATGTATCCCATGATGTGTCTTATCAGAAGACACATCAGCAGAAAAGCGGGTGCAAATGATGGCACACAACAGTGAAGAGTAGATAGGTGGGAACAGAACCTTTGATAGGAGCCTGAAGTAGGCTTCATTTTCTCTTCTGAAAGATGAACTGAAGGCAGGGGACAGCAGGCTCATTTGATGATTGGAATGAGGAACAAACCATTGGTGGGGGTTTTTTGGTGGCAGTGGCAGTGGTTTCTGTAAGTAAGGTAGCGAAAGCCCTTAGCGCAATGTCTACTTATAATTATAGCCATGACTAACACCACCCCAGCCTTCACATTGTCGATGCTGTGGAAGGTAAGAGTCAGGAGAAATTTCGGAGAAATGAGCCACCGCGAAGGCACTGCTTTAACCTGAAGGTTTTGCACAAGAGGATTGAAGAAAGCACAAATGTGAGGAAATCAATTAGTCAGTGATAGCAGTAAGAGAGAAAACCAAATTCTACCCCAGCTGGTGTTTTTCTTTTCCAACAACCACTTTGCATAGCCACCAAGTGAACAGTCGGAAGAACAAAAATCTTCCCTCATTGAGAACCTATACAATTAGTGCTCGATGATTCCATTAGGCATTCAGGGATGGCTGTGGAGGTCTCTAGAGTGATTCATGGCTTGTGCTTCTGTGAGATTGAAATCAGGCAACAAAGGGACCTTCGATCCAGCCCCTTGGCGTGTTCTAGTTAGACGCTGGGGCTTACCGGTCTCCAGAGCAATTCTTCATGGAGGTCCACAACTCCTTAGAAGCTGTGAGTTAGTCAGCGTCCCATAACCAGAGAACACATGAGAGAGCTAACATATGAATTCAAAAGGGGTTTGGAGGGATCATAATTTTGGAGGCTCCAGTCCAGGATGAGTTGGTCCTATTGCTTTGGGCCTATAGCAAGGCAGCATATCTTGGTGGAAGTGCGTGGCTCAGAACCACCTACATCACAAGCCGGGGGGCAAAGAAAGAAGGCTCCCCACAAACATACACCATGTACTGGCTGATTTTTCTCAATCAGTGATCAATGGGGGGAGGGCCCAGCCTTTTATGGGCGGGCCATTCCTAGGCTGGTGGTTTTGGGTTCTATAAGAGAGTAAGTTGAGCAAGTCAGTAAGCGGCACTCCTCCATGGCCTCTGCATCAGCTCCTGCCTCCAGGTTCTTGCCCTGCTTGAATTCCTGTCCTGACTTCCTTCAGTGATGAACAGCAATGCTGAAGTGTAAGCCCAATAAAAGCCATTCCTCCACAACTTGCTTTTTGGCCACGCAGCTATAGAAACCCTAACTAAGGCGCACCTTTATAACCCTAAAGACCTCTCAAAAGGCCCTATACTGGAGTGTTCCACCATTTCAATAGCACCCTGGATGTTCGACCATTAAAACATAAACCTTTGAGGAGATGCGCAAAGTATGGCCCCTGCCTTGCAAACTCCACTGGCTATCCGCGGATTCTAGCCAGCATAGTAGGGGGAGGGGGTAAAGCCTTATGAAAAGAAGATGGGCTCAGCCTACTTCACTGTAACTCTGCTTGACAGATTTTGCATTCTCTTTCACTCAGAAGATAAGCTCTCTGCCTGGATTGGGGAGTGGGGTTTCGCCTTATCTGAAAGGTTTTGTCCCTGATGCCAAGGCCAACTGGTCTTATTTCAAATGCTTCCTAATTCGTTGGCTTCTACCAAGTAACTGGGAGTGCTACAGGTCAGAGGAAGCGGCTTAGAAACAGCCCCTTTGCTTGATAGCACTGTTAGCAAAGCAACTCCGGGCAGCTGCTGAAGAGCACTGTGTTCCGGCTTGCTGCTCCGGCTACCCGTAAACAGTCATATTCATTTCACAGGGAAGACGCGAGCCTAATGACTGTTTGGAAGAAGAGAGCCTTGATGAGTGTTTGCACAACGCTTCCACGTCTCCTAATGAGAAGCGCACTATCTGGGTGACATAATTACAGGCACGTTTGTTCCTGTGATCATCGAGAGAGAAGGGACCACGGGGGAAACAATAATTTGCACATCTATCCTTGAGAATGCAGAGATTCCTAGCACGCATCGCTACCCTAGCATTCGGAGCAAAGAAAGCAAGCCTTTAGTAGCTAAAAATAAAATCCATAAAATTACCACATCACCTTTTCCTTCCATAACCAAGGACACATTTTGCTCTTTTACCAGGCCAGCGTATCTGGGATCCAATCCAACGCACTTACACACAGCAGCGGGAGAGGATCCAGACCCCAGACTTGCCCAAGGTCAATCTAAGTTTGGCCCCAGAAGCTTTTACTCCCATCCGGTAGTTCTAATTTTTTCTTTCTCAAAATAGTTGGGATTGACAGATCAAGTCGCCAAAAAAGATTCCTCTGTCCTGGTTGGAGCAGCAGACTTTGATGAAGTCAGAGCCATTCTCTCAAGCCGACTGAGGACGCTTTAAAAGTCTTCACTGAGTGGGTATGTATGCAGAGGCTGCAGCACAGTGGCCGAGGGTGTGCTTAGCATGCACAAGGCTCGCCTTCAGTCTTCGGCACAAAGAAAGGTGGATATGGGCCAATAAATTCCCTTCCAAAATATTTTAGTTTTGCAGTAATGTCCTTTTCAGATCTGGGAAAGTGAACTTCTAAATACATAGCAGATTTCTCATATTTTCTCTGGAAGCCTTCCCCAAGCTGTTTCGTAATAGTGGCTTGCTACTAAAGCCTATGATGGCCCCACAAAGCAAAACGCTCACAATGCATTCAGCTTCTTGGCTCCAGAGACCAGCATGTGGACAGGTCTGGAACCAAAGAATCAACTTGAAAACCTCCATGGTTTTGTACTTCAAGCCCAACTTATGTGCTTTTTTACCAAAAGGAGCTTTGCATTTTGAGTATTCTTAACACAAAGAAATGATAAGTGTTTAGGATGAAGGCTATCCTAGTCGTCTAGATTTGATTATTGTACAAGTCATACATGTAATGTGTTGCAATGTGGTACCCTGTAAGCTGTACAAATTATTTTATGACAAGTGAAGATCTAAAGAGTCGGGCTAGGAATGAACCTCAGTTAGCAGAACCCTTACTAGCATGAACAAAGCTCTGGGTTCAACCCCAGCACCACATTAAACCAGGCATAGTGAAGCTCATCTGTAACCCCAGCATTTGGGAAGCTGATCACAAGTTCAAGATCATGCACAGCTACAAGTTCAAGACAAGCCTGATATATACATGAGACCCTATCTCAAATATATATAACTCTACCTTTCAAAACTCATATAAATATACAAGATAAGTTATATTTCCATTTCATTTTCTTATGAAAAATGTGGGGGTAGAGCTGAGCTGGTGAGATGACTCAGTGAGTAAGGATACTTGCCACCAAGGCTGAGGACCTGAGTTCATTACCTAGGACCCAATGAGGAAAGGAGAGATACAACTCTGAAAATAGTCCTCTGATTTCCACACATGTTCTGTGACATGCACATGCAAACACACTCACACACAAGTAAACAAGAACAAATAAGTGTAATTAAAAATTTTAATGTGAGGGGTTGGGGGTAACTCAGTAATAAGGTGCTTGCCTATCCTGTATGGGGCCCTGGGTTTCTTTTTTTTTTTTTTTTTTTTTTTTTGGTTTTTCGAGACAGGGTTTCCCTGTAGTTTCTAGAGCCTGTCCTGGAACTAGCTCTTGTAGACCAGGCTGGCCTCGAACTCAGAGATCCGCCTGCCTCTGCCTCCCGAGTGCTGGGATTAAAGGCGTGCGCCACCACCGCCCGGCGGCCCTGGGTTTCTTAAACCAGGTGCTACAAACAGAAAATGTGCAAGCCCTGTCATCCTGACCTCAAAATAGCAGTCTATATGAAGTAACTATTTAGAGCATGGTGCTCACTCCCCTCCCCACAGGTCAATGTCCTATTTGTCCCCACAATAGCACATTTCACAAAATCCCACAGGAGCATCCTGAAAAGGAGTTAAATTGTATCAATAATTCTTTCACTTTAGTAACTTTTAGTGCTGTTGCAACCAATGCGTGAAACTTAAAGACACTAAGCTGTTTTATGTGGGTTAATGTGAACAATACCTACTAGTTACTTTTAAATACATTGTTTCCATTTTCCTCCAGTAAGAACTTAGAATGGGGTTTTGGCTTTAGAGAGGAAGACTCTGGGTGGGAGCTTGCACATCTTCAGAGAGGAAAAGATATTCTTCCCGTGATAATATGTGAAACACATTTTTACCTCAGTAAGCTGAAAATAACATTATTGAGCTAGAGAGTTGGCTCAGTGGTTAAAAGCACTTTCAGAGGATCCCAGTTCAATTCTCAGCACCCGCACACAAGCTCACAACTGTCTGTAAACTCCAGCTCCAGCTTGACACCTTCATGCATGCATGCATGTAGGCAAAACACCAATGCACATAAAACAAAAATAAATAATGAATTTTTTTTTTAAAAAAAGTAGCATTATTGAAAACTTCACTCAAAGATTCTGTTACTCTCTATTGTGTTTAAAATCCTGGTTAAATGATATAAGTCTACCACTGGCTACTGTTCAGTACGGAGCTTGGTAGCACCAACCAGAAAGCAGAGCGGCAGGCAAGGCACTGCAACTTGACGCTCATGGCAAGACTCCCATGTGGAAAGCAACATCTGTCCCTAAAGTTAACACAAACTAGACTCGGAACGCACGTGGTTCTTGGTGCTGCTCTTTCAGAAAACATTATAATCATTCACAGAATGTCTCAGGGAGAAGAACAGAGGCCAAAAGGAGCAATGAAACACCTTCCCTCATTGGAATGCTGGGATATTGTGTAGAGGATGCCGAGTCCAAGCGAGTCCAAGCGCGCATATAAGAGACGACTTGAATGAGCAGCCTTCCTCCTGGGAATGGCGCATGCTT
This sequence comes from Arvicola amphibius, assembly GCF_903992535.2. Taxonomy (NCBI): domain Eukaryota; kingdom Metazoa; phylum Chordata; class Mammalia; order Rodentia; family Cricetidae; genus Arvicola; species Arvicola amphibius. The sequence continues at coordinate 105,453,688 of NC_052053.1, read as the reverse complement.
CACCTCTCTCCAGTGCTCATGCAAGGGTTAGACACTTACGACTGGCTCACACTCCAGGCCTAAATCTATGCACTTTGGAAGGTACCAAGCTGTCTTGTCTTGTCGTCTGTCTCAGTGTCCTCATTTGTGCAACCGTTATTAGAGCCAAATCCACAGTATTGCTGCGGTGACTACATAAGGTGATATAGGAAGAGGATTTAGAATGCTTTAGTGTGTGCAAGTAGGGTTTTTTTTTTTTTTATATATAACATTAGCTGTTTGTATGTAGCTGTTTGTATTAACATTTCTGTTTAAGATATAACCAAAGCAGCCAGGCGGTGGTGGTGCATGCCTTTAATCCCAGCACCTGGGAGGCAGAGGCAGGCGGATCTTTGTGAGTTTGAGGCCAGCCTGGTCTACAAGAGCTAGTTCCAGGACAGGCTCCAAAGCTACAGAGAAACCTGTTCTTGAAACACACACACACACACACACACACACACACACACACACATATATATAATCTCCAAAGCATCTTCTAAATAGAGGGGAAACCATAGCTTGCATGCTAACCCATCCTTGCTATTTTTTCTGTGCAAACATAGCACTACTTCCTTCCAACCCCATGAGCTACACGTCTGCATTGATGGGGATCATTTACAAAATTTACGGGCACATCCGACATAGACATGAATGAGACACAAGGCGTCCGTGAGAAGTACGTTACTGAGGGTCACACACACGGTGGAGAGGAGAGCACTCAAACATGTCTAACTTGAGGAGCTGGGAAGTACTTTATGGTTGGGCTAAGTCTTTCAGTCTCCTCATAGTGGACGAAGGGGAGAGAAAGAGACCCAGTATCCTTGCGCGAAAGAGAAGAGGCATGAGCACGATGAGTGTGGCAGATGGGTGAGGAAGATAATGTGATGGGGTGGGGTGGTGAGTGTTAACTTGGCTGGGCCAAGAGGTGCTCAAACACTTGGCTAAATAAGATTGTAGATGTGTGGGACAGGGTCGCTGCTGGACGGGGGTGATTTCTATGTCACTACACTGAGTGAAATGGATTGTTCTCTGGGATGTGTGTGGCTCTCACCAGCGCTATTTTATTAAAAGGTCTGAAGGAAAACCAGGAGGCTCCTCACGTCAGTAGGGAAAAATTTCTCCTGCCTGCTTGGGATACCTTTTATCCTGCTTTTGAGTTTAAGTTGAAGCCTAGATGCCCTGGGTATTGTCTATTCTGGCATTCATATTAGGCTGCACCATCCGCTCTTCTGGGGCCCTGGGTACTGTCTTCTCATCTGCTCTGCAGGGTCCCTGGGTACTGTCTTCCATTGTCAGGACTTCTCGGCCTCTATAATCAAATGAGCTAATTCCTCATTAAAAAAAAATTCCTTCCATTCTATTGCTTTGTCTCTTTAGTAAACCCTAACTAATGAAATAAAGTATTCAAACATCCCTAATTGCAAACCCTTGCCTCAGCTGCCTCTCAGGATAATTCTGTCTTCACATGGATTCTTTTGTTGTTTGTTTGTTTGCTTGTTTGTTTGTTTTCCAGACAGGGTTTCCCTGTATAGTCCTGGCTGTCTGGAACTCACTCTGTAGACCAGGCTGGCCTCAAACTCACAGAACCTCCTGCCTCTGCCTCCCAGTGCTGGGATTAAAGACGCGTACCACCACCACCTGGCTCCTTTTATTCCTTTTACTGCAAACCTCTCAGCACACAGATGTTATCTAGACTTAATTCTGACTTAATTTATTGTCTTAGTTAGGGTTTCTATTGCTGTGTAGAGACACCATGACCACAGCAACTCTAATAAAGGAAAACATGTAATTGGATGGCTTACAGTTCAGAGGTTCAGTCCATTGCCATCGTGGTGGGGCATGGTGGGATGCAGGCAGACGGTGCTGGAGAGGCACCTTGAGCAAGCAACAGCAAGTGAACTAAGTGTAGCTTGAGCATAGAAGACATCAAAGCCCACCACGGACACACTTCCTCCAACAAGGCCACACCTCCTAATAGTGCCACTCCCTTTGGAGACCGTTTTCTTTCAAACCACCACATATAGTTTCTTCCCATAATATTGTTTTATTATACACATTTTCTTTTTTCTTTCAAATTTTCCTATTAGTGTATATTAACTGTACAAAATAATGTGCTTCAGTATGTTTTTTTTTTCTTTTGGTTTTTCTAGACAGGGTTTCCCTGTAGTTTCTAGAGCCTGTCCTGGAACTAGCTCTTGTAGACCACGCTGGCCTCGAACTCAGAGATCCGCCTGCCTCTGCCTCCTGAGTGCTGGGATTAAAGGCGTGCACCACCACCGCCCGGCCAGTATGGTGTTTTTATATGTGCATATAATATACTTATGGTCACCCTCTTCAACTCCTCCCCTAATAGCCTTCCTCGGCCCTCACCTCCCTTTTACAGTTCTCAAAAGGCTTATTTTCTTTACAATGATGATATAGAGTTTAATCCATTTTCCTGAAATTGAAATGACGGTCTTACTCGTATTTTAAAGATAGCAGCAAACTACCAAAGCAGTTCATCACTTCTACTACACATACCACTAGGGCGTCGCCAGATTTATTTTCCCTGACGCCAGATTTATTTTCCCTGTGGTTTCGTGTGTGGTGAACTTTCTGAGATCTACGTAGCGGAGGCTATTTTCAGCACATCCTAGAATTGTCAAGGAAGTTTGACTTAATGTAAGTTCCTCTGCTATTACTTTTGAGAAATTAGGTTTTACTTTTTAAAAATGTTTTTGTGTTACTCATGACTACTTACCTTGAGTATTAAAAAAAAGTTCATTTTAGATTATTCTTCCAAAAGCTTTTTTAAAAAAGCTCATTTGGGGGCTGGAGAGATGGCTCAGAGGTTAAGAGCATTGCCTGCTCTTCCAAAGGTCCTGAGTTCAATTCCCAGCAACCACATGGTGGCTCACAACCATCTGTAATGGGGTCTGGTGCCCTCTTCTGGCCTGCAGACACACGCACAGACAGAATATTGTATACATAATAAATAAATAAATAAATATTTTTTTAAAAAAAGCTCATTTGTATTGTTCTTTTATTGACTTTGAATCTATTTCCAGAGTACTGAAGATGGAGCATCAATTTTAATTTTCCATATGGATAGTCATTTGGCTCAGGGCTATTACCAAGTAGTTCATCCTTTCCACCAATACACAGTGCTCCATTGTTGCATACCAAACATCAGTATTAATGGAATTTTCTTCAGAGGCCTTACGGTAAAACGCGCTTGTCTTTTATGCTGCACCATCACCCAATCTTGGTAGTCATGGATTTGATTAAACGTCGGCAATCTGCAAAATTTTTTTCTTTGTTCTTCAAGACTGTCTTGGCTATTCTTGGGACTTAATTTTTTTTTCTCAAGAACTTCAGTGTGAACCCCGTCATGTTCTTCATTCCACAGCAAGTAAATCTCCCTTAGCGCTTTAAATTGGTATTGCAACCATTTGACATATTAACTGAGGGAGAATGATCAGCTCTACGGTTTTGATTCCCTTTAAGAACATAATTTAGGAGCTGGGTGGTAGTGGCGCACGCATTTAATCCCAGCACAAGGGAGGCAGAGGCAGGTGGATCTTTGTGAGTTCGAGGCCAGCCTGGTCTACAAGAGCTAGTTCCAGGACAGGCTCCAAAGCTACAGAGAAACGCTGTCTCGAAAACAAAACGAAGAAGAAGGAGAAGGAGAAGGAGAAGGAGAAGGAGAAGGAGAAGGAGAAGAAGAAGAAGAAGAAGAAGAAGAAGAAGAAGAAGAAGAAGAAGAAGAAGAAGAAGGTAATTTAAGGCTAGAGAGATGTCTCAGTGGTTAAGGGCATTTGCTGTTAGGCAGCTCACAGCTGCCCCTAACATTAGCTCCAGAAGATTCAACACCGTCTTCTGCTCTCTGCAGATGCTGCACTAATGTGCAAATACCCACACACAGGCACACACCTAACTAAAATATAAAACAAATCTTTCAGATGACCCAGGTTTGGGTGCCAGCGCTCACATGGCCGCTCACAGCCACCTGTAATTCCAGTTGCAATGGATCCAGCACCCTTTTCTGGCCTCCGCGTGCTCATGTGCACATATGGGACACATGAACTCATGCAGGATTGCACACATACAAGTAAATCAAGAATAAATAAACATAATTTTGAAAAAGAAAAAAATTGAAAGGAAAGGAATGTGACATGGGTTTCCTTTTATTTATATACCCAATATTTGTCTTTAGATCAGTGCTTCTCTACCTAAGGATACCTAAGACCATCAGAAAATGCAGATAGTCACATTACAATTCATAACAGTAGCAAAATTACACACACAAACTTAATATATACATATGTGTGTAATATATACATACATAAATATATATGTGTATATATATATATATATATGATTTTCGAGACAGGGTTTCTCTATGTAACAGTCCTGGCTGTCCTGGAACTCACTCTGTAGGCCAGGCTGGCCTTGAACTCACAAAGATCTGCCTGCCTCTGCCTCCTGAGTGCTGGAATTAAAGGCGTGAGCCACCAGCGCCCTGCTCGTGCATATATTTTGCCTGGTTTATTTTTATATAACACCCTTATGTTGCTATTGTAAATGATATCTTTTTGACCTACATTGTATAACCATTTATTGATGTTTAGAAATGCAATTGAGTTTTGTGTATTAATCTTATATCCCACGTCAACAATCTTTCTGCACTCCAAAGTTAATTATAGTCTTGTAATCACTATAAAATTTCCTGTTTAGACAATCACAATGCATACAATAATAATGGTTTTTTGTTTTAAGTTCTTTCTGTGGCTTTCTTCACTAGCGAGGGTCTCAAGTATAATCTTACATTCTTTTTTAAAATATTTATTTATTTATTATATATACAATATTCTGTCTGCGTGTATGCCTGCAGGCCAGAAGAGGGCACCAGACCTCATTAAAGATGGTTGTGAGCCACCATGTGGTTGCCAGGAATTGAACTCAGGACCTTCAGAAGAGCAGGCAATGCTCTTAACCTCTGAGCCATCTCTCCAGCCCTGTAATCTTAAATTCTTACTTGATATTTTTAGAAAATGTATTATATCACTACCCAGACTTTCTAGTTTGCTAGAGCTTTTCCTTCCTAGGATTACAACCCAGCTTGTCATTTTATCTAGAAACATCTACATGAATTAGCCCATTATTATCTTTTCCCAGTGTCCTTCTCGCAGTGTTCTTTTTTGCTTTCAGCACAGAGCTCATGAAAACAGGTCAGGAATTGCTCTCCATATGCTGTCCGTGTGTATGAGTGTGTAGCTATCTGTTGTACGTTCAGTAGAATGTTGAAAAGTCACCTGGTTCTCGTGTGCTCGTTACATGGGTAATACACATATGTAAGATAGAAAAGATAGCTAGTAATCACTGATTCAAGTTCCTTGCTGCTGTATCTTTCCTACTCTATGGGTTTTCTATTGCTTTTTAAAGTTGATTTTATATATTTAATTTATGTGTGTGGGTGTTTTGTCTGCATGTACACCTGACATGTGTACCTAGTGTCTGAGGAGGCCAGAAGAGGACTGTAGGCCCCGGAGACTGGCGTTATAGATACATGAGCCACCATGTGGTGCTGGAGATCAAACCCAGGTCCTCAGGAAGACCAACCAGTGCTCTTAACTGCTGTGCCTTCTCTGCAGTCCCTCTATTGCTTTTTGATTTCATTTTCACAAGTGATGTGTCTAAGATGTTGTCTACTTAATGTGTGTTTTCTTATTTGCTGGCATAAACTCAATCGTGGCCTCTGCTTATCATTTTTAAATTCCTGCTGAATGTGCTTTTTAAATACTAATATTGTTTCATTTATTTCATATTTTCTTTCATAACCACTCTTACAAGATGTTTATTTTATTAGTCGTTCCAACAAGATCAGCTTGTGCTCTTGCTTGTCGATCGCCTCTAATTTATTTGTTTTTTTTTTTTCTGTTTCATTAATGTCTGCTTTTATCTTTACTTCTTTCCTTTTATTTTCTTTGGGCTTATTCTGCTGATGTGTTGTTGCTTAACTTGGATGCTTAGCTCATTAATTTTCTGTCTTCTCTCTTTCTAATGCAAATACTCAAAACTAGAAACTGTTGGCTGAGGCAGTGCTATGGTAGGGACTCAGTTCCATGCAGGACGCTATGGATTGGATCTGCCCCAATGCAGAAATGTTACAGTCCCTGAATTCTGACTGCAGATCTTCTGAAGAGCCGGAACATTTACAAACTGCTACTTGGCTCTGCCTGTATTCATGATATTTTTATCAAACTGCTTTTAAATTTCCAAATTTAATGTTGTATTTTTATTTAAATTATATTGCTGTATATGTGTGTATGGTGTGTGTGTGTGTGTGTGTGAGAGAGAGAGAGAGAGACGAGAGAGAGAGAGAGAGAGAGAGAGAGAGAGAGAGAGAGAGAGAGAAAGAGAGAGGGAGAGAGAGAGAGAGAAGCGGGGAGCATGTATATGGAGATATGGAGACCAGAAGACAGCATTCAGGAATTGGTTCTCTCCTACCACTAAGTTCCAGGAACTGAACTAGGTTGTAAAACTGCATGGCAAGTACTTTATTGGCTGAGTCATCTTGTCTGGCCTAAGTTTAAATTGTTCATTGAAGAATGTGTACATGCAAGATCATCTCATAAATACATAGCTGGCTGAATTTGCAAAATGAAATTTGACCATGCCACCAACACCAAGGTCAAGGAGAACTTAACCAGACTTCAAAAGTATTTGCTGTTTTCTTCCCATCCCCCCACTTCCAAAGTAAGCGCCGTGCTGACTTGTGCCATGCAGCTGGGCATACTTTTGTAGTTAATGCCAATAGCTTCAAACAGCACGTAAGCTGCGTTCTAGGGCTCCCGTCCCATTTGTAAGATGCAGCCACGCCCTTGCCTGCAAATACAGTTTTGTTATTGGTGCTATAGAGGAAGTCACGAAATGAATGTTTCTGTCTCTTCATTCTTTTGTTATTTATTGGATGTTGTGCTCCTGTAAATTGTGCTGCAGTAAAATTCTAGCACTGGTTTGTTTGTTTGTTTTTTGTGTTTTTTTTGTGCTACAGAGGACCAACCTGAGAACTTCCCACATGTTGCTCAAGCATTGGACACTGAGCTACACCCCTAACTTACAGTACATGGGCAGGAAATTGCAGGCTCATGAGTTATTTGCATATTAAGCTCTATGGACACGGTCCATCATTTCTCAGCGTGATTGGACCAGTTTATGCCCCCTCCAACAGGTATGGACAGGGTTTTGTTTTCCTTTTCTACAGTACTCAGAATCAAGCTCAGGGCTTCGTGGATGGCAGGCAATCCCAGACCAGGTCAGTTCTTTTACCTCGGTTGTATAATTTAAGCTCATAGCAGTCAGGAAATGGGGTTACCTGTTGGCAATTACCCGCTATTTGTTAGGACTCGCCAACAATTTTTTACCACCTTCTATATATGTTTGCGAATGCCTTCCAGTCCAGGTTCTTGTGTGTGTGTGTGTGTGTGTGTGTTTACGTACACGTGTGGAAGCCGTAGGTCAATGTTGGTTACCTTCCTCAATCACTTTCTACCTCATTTTTCGATACAGAATATTTGCTGATCCTGGAGCTTGTTGATTTGGCCAGATCAACTGACCAAGGAGCTCCAAGGACCTACCGGTCCTGCCTACATTGAACTGGGATTATAGACATGTGACCAACTGTTTACATGAATCCTGGGGATTCAAACTCCTTGTTGTCTTCACATACAGCAGAGTTTTATCAACTGAGCCATCTTCTCCGTTGTCGTTTCTGTGTTCCTTTTACACAAATGGGCAAGATTCTGTGTTGTCTTAAAAGTCTGTTCTTAAATGAATGCTTACTAACATTCTTTATACTTTAAAGTTCTATTTTTATACAGTTCCTCTTTTAAAAACTGCTTTAGCTGTCTCCATGTGGATGACTAAGGACTTTTCCAGTCTTTCAATATGATGAGGAAGCCAGCTCTATTTCTGTTCTTTGGGTAGTCATCCTTGAACTTTAACTCACGTTCTTGGTGTACGACTTTCAACAATTCCAGGAGAACTTACAATAATGTAAATTGATGTTTACTAGGGACCAGATATTGATCAGAAATTGCTCTAAGCACTTCACTTTATCACGTTATATAAAGCTTGGAAGTCAAGAAATTTGCCCATGGTTACCCCGAAGAATACATCACAAAACTGGGAACTAGCGGAGCCCGGCGTGGTGCTGCACAGCTGAAGTCTCAGGATTCGGAAGGTGAAGGCTGGAAGATTGCCACAAGTTCCAGGCCACTCTGGACTACCCTGGGAATCCCAGACTAACTAAGGTTACATAGCAAAGCCCTATCTTTAAAAAAAATGACTGGTACCTCAGATGCTAGCAGTGCCTGGATTAAGGTATTAAAGGTTCTGTTTTCAGTTGACCGAGAACATGTTTATTAATGATGGCTTATTTGAAGGTGACAGTTATTTAGTTATTTTCCTCTCCCCCACTTTGCATATATCCTTTCCTTTTGGGGGAGGGGGACTTGTTTTCCAAGACAGGTTTTCTCTGTATAGCCCTGGCTGTACTGGAACTCACTTTGTAGAGCAGGCTCGAGCTCAGAGACCCACATCCCTCCCTCTGCCTCCCTTCCTTTTATCTTTAGTTCCAAGTGCAAGTCTATCTGTCGCTATCAGATCCAGTGAAGCTATCTCCTCCCCACCCACCGCTCGCTTTTGCAAACTTCTTTGTGTTAGTGTTACCACAGTTATACCACTGCATATCACGTTGTGAATTTCATGTGGGAAATCCTACAGTGCTGAAGAAAGGGGTTGGTGGCTAAGAGCGCGTACTGCTCTTCGCACTGAGAACTGCATTGGTTCCTAGCACACATGTTGGGCGGCTCAGAGACTGCATGTTAACTCCAGTTGCAGGGGAACTCAGTGCCTCTGATGTCTGCAAGCACCCCTGCACTCGCATGCTCGGATTCCACCTCAGACAACATATGCATGCACATTAATTAAAAATAATAGGAAACAAATCTTAAAAAAAAAGAAAATCCTACTTGGGATTCATTGAGTTTCCCAAATCGAAGATTTATATCTTCATCAGTTCTATAAAATTATTAGGCAGACTCTCGTTAAAATAATGTATCTCTCCCTTCCTCTCTATTTTTTTCTTTCTAGAACTTCAGTTGTATGGATGTTAGACAACAGCACTCTCTCCTTGTTAACTGATATTTGCAGTGGTTCATTTTATGTATCCAGTTGACTGAGCTTTGGAGTATCTGACTATTAATTAAAACATTGTTTCTGAGGATATATGAAGGCGTTCCTGGGTGACATGAACATTTAACGGAGCAAACAGTTAATATAATAATATAAATATAATGCCACTCCAGGTGGGCATTATAGTCCATGTCTTTAATCTCAGCACCCAGGAGACAGAAGCCGGTGGGTGTCTGTAAGTTCAAGGCCAGACTGTTTAGTGAGTTCCAGGCAGTCAGAGCTAAACAGTGAGACCCTGCCCCCCCCCAAAAAAAAAAGGAAAAGGAAAAAGGGGAGGAGAATGAGGAAGAAGAAGGAAAAGAAGAGGAGGAGAAGGAGGAAGAGGAGGATGAGAAAGAGGAGGAGGAGGAGGACATCAAAAAGAGGAAGGAAAAATGTATTCTTTTTGCCTTTATTGTTTGGGCTTCAATATTGATCCTTAGGACTAGGTTGACTTGATTGGTACTGCTGGGTCAGCCCTTTGGTGTTGAGCTAGATCTTACACCATTTGCTCACTTACTTCTCTGGTCTTCAGATTTAGACAGAAACTATATTACTAGGCTTGATGATTAGGCCCCAAATGTGACACTGTTATTAACGTTTCATGTAATTCAGTGTTTCTTTAGCCCAAAATAAAATGCTTTTCTTCATATCCTACAAACTCATTTATATTCCTTTTTTAAAAACGTATTTACATTGGGGGCTGGAGAGATGGTTTCAGCAGTTAGCTAGCTGCTACTTAAGGAGGACCTGGGTTCAGTTTCCAGCACACACACATGAGAACTCGCAGCTGTCTATAGCTTCAGTTCCAGGAGATCTGACCACCCTCTTCTGACCTCTGCAAGCACCAGAAAGGCATGAGGTGCACAGAAATGTAGGCAAGGACATAGCTTCAGTTCCAGGATATCTGACACCCTCTTCTGACCTCTGCAAGCACCAGGAAGGCATGCGGTGCACAGACATACATGTAGGCAAGACAACATATACATTAAATTTTTAAAAATTAAGTTTTTTATTTTTATGTGTATGTGTGTGGGTGTTTTGCCCAAGTGCATGTCTGTGCACCATGTGTGTGCATTGCACACAGATGCCAGAAGACTGTGTCAGAGCCCGTGAGCTAGAGTTATATATGGTTGTGAGCCTCCATGTGGGTACTAAGAATCGAGCCAGGGTCCTCTGGAAGAGCAGCCAATGGTCCTCACCACTGAGCCATCTTGCCAGGTGCTCATTTACATTTCTTTTCCTCTAATGTGCATGCATATAACCATGGATTATTGGTTTTGTTGGTACTTTCTTTATTGGTTTTAAAAAGTGATTTGTTTATTTTTATCTTATCTGTGTTGCCTGCCCATGTGACTGGAGCTCAAGTTACAGACAGCTGTGAGCTGCCATGTGGGTGCTGGGAATTGAACTCAGATCCTTCTTGGAAGAACAGTTAATGCTCTTAACACTGAGCTATCTCTTCAGCCCCCTCTTTATTAACTTTAAATTTTTGTTGTTGATTTGTTTGGTTGTTTGTGTCTTTTATTTTGTTTTTTGTTTGTTGTTTTGTTTTGATTTGGTTTTTTCATTATTGAGACAAGGTTTCTCTGCATAGCCCTGGCTGTCCTGGAACTAGCTTTGTAGGCAAGGCTAGCCTCAAACTCACAAGAGATCCACCTGCCTCTGCCTCCAGACGGCTGGATTTAAAGGTGTGTGCCACCAACGCCTGGCTAATTTTAAGGTTTTTCACTTATTGAGGGAAATTGGTGTGCAGTTGTGACCTTTTCCTGGAACAAAGTGAACCAAAGGCTGTTCAGTCCAGAGAGGACAGAAAAGAGACAAGAGACCGAAGAAGTAACCCCCGCCCTTGCCAAGTCTAGCTTGTTGAATCAGTAAATTTATTGGGATTACTTACAGGAACACAGGGGAGGGGTTCGTTAGAAGCCATCTACATCACAAAAGGCCCACCCCAGTATGGACACCCAAAAGCTGCATCTCTGGAGCTCCTTTCCTAACTTACAGGCAGCTCAGCCCAACAGGTCTCCCTTCTCAGCAGTTATAGATTGCTTTGTATACCCTGAGGAGGGCCTCATGGTTCTAGCAGCTTCCCTGTGCTTGCTGAGCCTTGTAGGCTTCCTTAGCTCCCAGGGTCTCCCTCCCATCTCCAGGAGGGAGTGCTTCGACTCTGAGAAACAGTTACACAACACTCTCCCTCATTCCTTTCGCTCTCCTCTGTTCCTGATACCCCACTTTCTCCTTCCTCTTTATTCCTCAAGCCTTGGAGGGTTTATACAGATGTGTGAGCATTCCTTCCATTTAGGCTGAGCTTTGAACCTCCCACATCACAGTAAGGACGGTTGTTCTCAGAGCCTGAAGACTTACAAAGTCTCATCAGTAAGAGCAAAACAGGCAGTTTCCTTCACCACCTGAGCTGACAGCAGCGGTCACCTATGGGTATAAACACAAAGTTTGGAGAACAATTTGGTAGGCACATCATGTGCATTTAAGAGAACAGTAGTGATGCCCGCCCAGCTGGTGCCTGTGATCCCTCCAACCACAGACATTTGCCATGGCTGACAGAATCAGATATGGGTTCTTGCCTGTGGAGCAGTCTTTAAACCACACAGCAGTTGACTACACTTAAAAAGTCATGCCACTTGGAGGGGCACATTTTTAATCCCAGCACTCAGGAGGCAGAGGCAAAGGCAGTTGGATCTGTAGTTCTTACTATAGTGCCTGTATATTCTGACTAGAGTGCTGTATGTTCTTACTATAGTGCCTGTATATTACTGATTTTTCTGCCTGCTTGATCTATTGATTGCTTGAGTGGTTGCTATAGAATAACGGGCAAAAGAAGGCTTCTAGGAGACTGGTCCTGTTTTATATCTTGATCTTAAGTACTTACTGGGTCATGTTCACTTTGTAAAACTTCACAAGCTGTTCACCTTATTATCGACATAATTCTCTATACATACATTATCAACTAATAAGAACTTTACTTCCATTTTCCCCGAGAGCATTTTTTTCTAAAAGAGATTGCTTTTTATTTATATGCATGTGTCATGTACACACAGGAGGCCAGAAGAGAGTGTCAGGTCCCCTGGAGCTGGAGATACTGGCGATTGTGGGCCACCTAATGTGGCATGTAGTATTTTCTGGCTCTGTGAAAGCTAGACCATAGGAAAGATGCTTTCAGCTCAGACCCAGGTTGAAGCATCTGAGTTTTGTGTCCTAAGGGTTAAACCAGAGTTGTTAGTTTAATGCTGGCATCACAAGGCCCCCACCAGGCTGGGATGTCAGGTGTGTGCCTCCATGCCTGAGCCCAGTCGAATCACTGTGCAAGATTTATTTAACAAACAGAACTCCCTCTCATTTCCCACTTAAGATCTTAAAAAGCACACCAATTCTGCCTGTAGGGGATTGCTCAATGATATAGCCCTTGCCTGGCCTGCACGACTCCCTGAGTTGAAACATTAAATATTGAAGCAGTTCTTCCATTTTATTTTGGGTACGTGCGTGCACACACACCCCACACAGAACAAACAGAATCTCTCACTGGCCTGGACTCACCAAGTAGCCAGCACCACACTCCTGAAATCCACCTGTCCCCACTTCCCCAGTGCTTATTCATACATGTGTCGCCAAGCTTGGCTTTTTTATGGGCACTCCAGGATATAAACTCAGGTCTCATGCTTTTCTGACCAGCTGAGCTATCACTCCAGGCCCTGCAAAACAAACAAACAACAACAACAACAAAATCTACCTGTATGTACCAGTCCTGGGTTGATACTATATATGTATAATTAATATACAGAGATGATTCTCCCATATACTAGAAAAGTCTGTAGCCCATGCTAATCTCATCAGAATGAGCTCCTTCAGTCAGTATATGCAATTTACCATCTTTAGTCACAGAATTCTTTCTTCCCACCACCCCCCAAAACATGTAGCCCCAACTGGCTTCTGATGGACTCTGCAGCAGATGAGACCCTGAACTCCTTCCTAATTCTTCTGGCTTCTGCCTTCCAAGCGTTCTGGAGGACAAGCCTGTATGAGTGTGCCTGTCTACCAGCTCTCCTTTGTGGAATGTTTGGCATACACACCCTTTCTCTATTTTCCTCATCTATTTGTAATAGTTTCCCTCATAAGTACAAGCTCTCAACATCATAAAAGTAGTCGTCTTCATTGACTTATTTTTTATAAATATTTTCTCAAAATGTTTCTTTAATTTCTTTTAACTGAAAAAGGTTTCTGGTCATTTAAAAATAAAAAATTAAAAGTGGGGGCTGGAGAGATGGTTCAGCAGTTAAAAGCACTTGCTGCTCTTGCAGAGGACCCTGGTTTGGTTCCCAGTAGCCACGTGGTAGTTCGCAATCATCTGTAATTCCATTTCCAGGAAATCTATGCCCTCTTCTGACCTCCTCTGGCGTCAGGCACTACATGGGGCACATACATTCAATAGGCAACCGCTTACATACATAAAACAAAATAAATAAACCTAAAAATAATTTAATACATATTCTCAAGAAGAATAATGGTGAATTTTTTAAAAATTTCACCCAGGTATGTGACTTCACCGGACATTAATTTTCCATCCCTAAGCAATCAAATTACCTAAGATATTTTCCACAATCAAGCCAAAAACTTTTGCACAATATTTCAAAACCATCAACTTTGAACAATAAGGCAATGACCTAAGTTGACCTCTGCAGTTAACATTAATTAGAAGTCAGGCTGCTCTGACCTCTACCACTGGAACCGCTCTGTGGAATTAAAGTGATGCTACTCTCTGTTCAGTACCAACAGTGACTGCAGACAATGTCATTTGTGGACCAGAAAACTAGAAGACCCATAGCCACATTGCAATTCCAATATTGGGAACAAGGCCGAGAAAGGAAGAGTTGTCTTGGGAGTGCTTAATCTCGCATTTGGGATTCCTGTGGAGTTGGAGGTCAGCCTAGTCTACATAAGCAAGGCTACCCAGCAAGATCCTGTCTCAAAACAACAATAACAAAACAAAAGGAGTTGTCGGGTAATTTCCATTACCATGAGGCCTCTTTTGCTATCTTTGTTTGGAGAATTAGTGTCTTTCTTGGAAACAGGCCCGATAATTTAATTTAGGGGAAAGATGGAGATCTCAGAATAGAAAACCTAGAGGATGCTGACCTCAAGCGAGCCGCGGGTAGTCCCTGCGGACATTTGCTTTATGCACCTGGGCATTTATGAAAAAAAAACTTTTAGGGGGGGAGGAATAGGCAAGGTGCATGTGCTGTCACCGTGGCCACCCTGCCCGCTTGGCCGGACGGAGTCCTGTCCGTGGCTTGGCTGCCCACACCTGACATGCAAGGGCCACTTTGCAAAGGAAATCAGAGAGAATGAAATCCAAGTCATTTAGACCGTCTGCTGACTCAAAAGGCAAAACTAGGTCTTGGCTTCTCCCCCCTTTTTACCCAAATTGGAGAGAAGTTCTAACTTTGTGTGTCCACAGGGAATGGAATGGATAGCTCTGTCACCCCACCAGTCACCTTGGTTCTGAGACGGAAAGCTGTGAGGAAACCCAAGCCAGACACGCGGGCATCACACACCTAAGGTTTACAAAGGTGGAACTGAATGACGGCAGCCAAAGATGTGCTCACTCTGTTTCTGCCACAGAAATGAAACATCAGCTTTGTCCCACAGCCAATAAAACAGCCTTCACACAAACATGCTCTTATTAACTCATTTGAACTTCTCTATCACCCTGGGGAGTGGGAGTACTTGCGTATGTCTCATGAAGCGAAAGATGCCTTCCATAAGCATGCACTCAATAAATACACAATTGATCTCAAGAACACCTCAGCCATCAGATCTCTAACGCAAAGAAGAAGGGCTGGGGAGATGGCTCATGTGGCAAGGGATGTGAATTGGTCCTCGGCACACATATAAGACCCAGGAGCAGTGTGTGCCCCTCTAATTCCACTGATGGCATGGTGGAGGAAAGGAGGATCCTTGGTGGCTCATGAGCCAGACATTCTAGCAGACTGAAAGTTTCGTGAAAGATGCTGTCTCAAAAAACGAAGGTGGGGGACGGGGAATTGTGAAGATCTGAGTGAGTTCTGATTCTTATGGTGGAGGGACAAGTCTGTAATCCAGGACTCCTACGCAAGATGGGAGGTAAGAGATGGGAGCCAGGGGAAAAGCCTCTAAGGAAAAGACTAGAAGTTGTGGTTAGACCGCCTGGAGTAAGTGGGGAACAGCAGAGACCCCAGTCTCAAACAAGGTGGATAGCAAGGACCTAACATCCACGGTTGGTTGGTTTCTGACTTCTGCCACAGCAAGTACACATCCAAACCTACACACATGAACAAGTGTACACACACACACACACACACACACACACACGCACGCACCAACAGGGAGAGAGAATATTAAGGAAGATACCTGTCTAACGCTGGCACTCATGTGTACAAGCACACTCGTGCATGAGTCACATATACACATACACTCACAATGCATATGCACACACATACAGTGAATAGCAACAGCCTGTTATTAACGCTTCACACAAACATATGATATGATTTATTAGTGAGAGGTAATTGATATATTTTAAAAATATTTCATTAAATAATCACAGTAGTATAGCTTTTCTTTACACAAACTCAAGAAATTCTACTTTTTCATCTGATAACCAGGTCTTCTGATGTATACATATATAACAGGGCCTCACACATGCTAGGCATATGCTATATTGCTAATGCATGCTCCAGTCCTTTCAATACACACACACACTACCTTCACAGAGATACACATGTATATACATGTGTATATATGTGTGTATGTATACATATATATATACACGTATGTATATGTATATCCCTGTGAAGGTAGGACTGGCTATCCAAGAAAGGCAGGTGAATGAGCCAGAGAAGCAACCAGTAAACGGCATTTCTCTGTGGTCTCTGTTTCAGTTCCCATCTACAGGTTCGTGCTTTCAGTTTCTGCCCTGACCTCTCTCAGTGATGGATTGTGAGCTCGGAGCTGTAAGATAAAATAAGCCCTTTCTTCCCCAAGTTGCTTTTGGATGTGGTGTTATCATAGCAACAAAAGGCATCTAAGATAACTGGTATTTACTTTCAAACAACCAAACAAAAACGAGGGTCTCAGACATTTGGAGACTGACACCGAGACCATCAACAAAATGACTTTTTTGTGTACCTATGTGTATGATGTGTGTGACTCAGGGTGTGCATGTACCACAATTCATGTGTGGAGGTTAAAGACGACTTCCTGAGCTACGTTTTGAGGCAGGATTTCTCTGTCTTTTTATTTTATTTTTATTTTACGTGCACATTTGTCTGTATGAGGGTGTCAGATCCCTGGACAGTCTTGAGCTGCCATGTGGGTGCTGGGAATTGAACCTAGGTCCTCTGGAAGAGCAGCCAGTGCTCTTAACCACTGAGCCATCTTTCTAGCCCCTGGGGATTTTTCTTTGTATTTTCCTCCTATACTGGCCAATGAGCTTCCTGGCATTTTCCTGTCTCCACTCCTTTTCTCCGTGGGCACGCAGGAATTACAGATATGCACTACACTGCCACACTTCCAACTTGTTACAGGGGCTCTGGGGACCCGAAGCAAGCACCTTTACCCACTGAGCCATCTCTCTAGACCAACAAAAAATGTTTTCTGGTCATAATTTATTTTGCTCAATATTTCTCTCATGACACTTAAATTCTGCCAGTTATTGGTAAACTGATCTTTAGTATCTGGTATTGAAACACATAGTACTCATGATTCTCTGAATGGGAACACTGAGGCTGACAAGAAAAAATAATTATTTTTTAAAAATTTCTAGTAGTGGTGGGAAGCTGTGTGTGTGTGGGGGGGGTAATAAGCTCATATGTGAGGCCAGAAAAGAGTGCTGGGTGGTCTTCTTCTATCTTCTCTACATTATTCCTTTAAGACATTGTTTCTTAGCCGACTAGAGAGATTCTAGGATCCATCTCTGTCATTTCCCAAACACGCTCACACATATGCACGCATGCACACATGCACATACAGGCACACACACACAGGCACACATTGTTGGGAATATAGGCATATATAGTTATTCTCAGTTTTTAGATGAGTGCTGGAGATTTTTTCCCTTTTTTGAGGGACAGGGTTTCTCTGTGTAATAACCCTGGTTGACCTGGAACTTGCTTTGTAGACCCAAGTGCTAATGCTGGAAATTTGAACTCAATGCTTCATGCTTGTGTAATGGACACTCCTCCCCACCGAGGCTCCTTGCCAGTCCCCAGAGAAGGAATTTTTGAAAGACTAAATAAACTCGTTTTAGCTCTTCTTTCGTACTCTTTTGCCTATTCCACTCTTTTACCCTTTGTCTTCCTTTATTCTTTCCCCCTTGACACTGAGTAGGTCTGAAGGATTAATATTTTGCCCACATTTCCTGCCCTGGCTCTAACCATCACTAACTGTGAACCACTCTTTATTTTATGAAAAAACGCATTTGACCTTCCCTAAATTGCTGGGGAACAATAGTCTTGTACCCTGTAAAGATTTGTTAGTTATACTGGTTTAATAAAATGCCGATTGGCCAGTAGTCAGGCAAGAAGTATAGGGTAGGGCAACCAGGCAGGAAGTAGAGGCAGGGTGACCAAGAACAGAAGAATTCTGGGAAGAGGAAAGACACAGTCTGCAGTCATCACCCAGATACAGAGGAAGCAAGATGAGAACGCCTCACTGATAAAAGGTACCAAGCCTCGTGGCTAACACAGGCAAGAATTATGGGCTAATTTAAGATGTAAGAGTCAATAAGAAGCCTGAAGTAATAGGGCAACCACTTTATAATTAATGTAGGTCTCTGTGTGTTTCTTTGGGACTGAACGGCTGCGGGACTGGGCAGGACAGAAACCTCTGTCAACACTAACTCAGAATTGTTTGATTGTAACTATATCAGCAAAGCCCCTGTACTGATGGTTTGGTCACTAGCCTTTGGTGCTATTGAGGGGAGGCAAACCCAGGGAAAAGAAGTTGGGTGGTATGAGAGAATCTGAAGGGATTTGGGGGACCCTGCTCCTTTCTTTGCCTTTGTTTACTGGCCACCCTCAAGAGGAGCAGTCTCTTGTACCATCCCCTCCCCACAAGGACATTCTGCTTCATCACAGGCCCAGGCCAGAGGCCGCTGAAACCATGAAATGGGTAAGTATTTCCTCCTGTAAGTTGTCTTTAGTGTTTGGCCACAGTGGTGGAAATCTGACCCACTCAATGACAGAAATATTGCAGACATTCTAATAGACTCACACTCCAGAAATCTTGCTGAGGGCCTCACAAGCAGTGAATATTAGAAAAATCAGAGGTACTTTCTTTTGGGGCAGGGTTCAAGACAGGGTTTCTCTGTGTAGCCTTGGCTGTCCTTGAACTCGCTCTGTAGACCAGGCTGGCCTCAAACTCACAGAGATCCGCCTGTCTCTGCCTCCCGAGTGCTGGGATTAAAATCATGTGCCACCGCCACTCATCCAAAGTTACTCCTTTCATTATTTCTGTGTAGTGACAGTCATAGACTGGTCCGCAAAGCTAAGAGGCAATTTGGATAATCTGTAAGTGGGCAGATCACACAGCAAAAAAAAAAAAAAAAAAAAAAAAACGGCAAGGAAGGCTCAAGATGTCAAAACAAGGGTCATTATTGCAGTACAAACCTGTCTTCCTTCCCCAGTTAAAAACAAGGAGGGTGGACTAGAGAAGCAGTTCAGCTGGTACAGTGGTTGCTTAGCACGTACAGTGTCCTAGGTTGAATCCCCAACACCACAAATACAGTAGCACGTGCTTGTAATCTCAGCACTTGGGAGATGGAGACAGGAGAATCAGAAGATCAAGGTTATCCTCCGCTACACGGTGAGATCAAGACCAGCCTAGGATACAAGAAATACTAACCTCATCCCAAAACAGTAGGGAGCTAGAGGGGTTGCTCAGTGGTTAAAGGCATGTATTACTCTTGCAGAGGACCTGAGTTCAATTCCCAGCATCCCCACTATGAGGCTCATAACCTCCTGGCACTCCAGTTCCAGGGAATCCCAGGCTTTCTTCTGGACTCTATGGTCATCTATATTCCTCTGCATATGCCCACACACATATATACATACACATAATTTTAAAATAATTTTTAAAATCTTAAAAAAAAATCAAACAGTGGGGCTTGCAAATTGCCTCAGTAGGTAAAAGTGTCTACCACCAAACCTTTTGACCGAATTTAATCCCTGAGATCCACATGGCGGAAGACAAGTTGTCCTCTGTTCCCTGTCCTTGTGCCATGGCACACATATATACACAGACAGAATATACAGACAAAACATAAATGCAATAAAAATTTTCAAAGCAACAACAAAAACATCATTATTCAAAGGGTTCTCTGGGAATTGAAGCAAAACCAAACCAAAATTGAACATCTAACTACAGAATGAATGTTTTCCAAAGGTCTTCAAGGAATTACAATTGCAGCCTTTTAAGAAAACAAATCATAGCTGGACTTGATGGCATAAGCCCGAAATTCCAGCACTTGGGAGGTAGAGGCAGGAGAATTGTGAGTTCAAGACCAAACCCAATCTACATAGTGAATTCCAATGTGTCTTGAGCTAGAGAGCGGGAGAGCAAGCGGAGGAGAGAAGCTTCTCTTGAGACAACCTTGAACCCTCAACAATCCTCCTGCCTCAGCCTCTCAAGTGCTGGGATGACTGTCGGGAACCACTGTACGTAGCCTAAATAACTCCTAGAAGCAGCATCGCACATGCTTTTGTTAACTAACACCCTTCTCACCACCCTTCCTCTGCCCTGCTCCCCACATTCTGGTCTATACCTGAATGCTTTTGGATCCGAAGATAACTCAAGAGCTCTCTGGTGGGCCTCTCTCACAGAGTAGAGACGGTATTTCTGGCTAGAGTTGGCTGAGTTTTAATTTGTGAGCATTCTCCTTCTAAGTAGTTTCATCTCATTAATAACTGGTAAGTTCCCACCATGAGAAGTATGCATGATAATAAAGACATACAAGCCTTCTGCTACAGCCAGAATCCACATTGGCAATGAAAACAAAAATCAAGATAAAAGTAACTGCTTTCCTGTAAAAATCAAGCCTGCTCATTTGTGCAACAAGTAAATCAAACTTTCTATGGTTTCTGTGGTTCCTTGCTCTCATGGGTGACACAGCTGTCACAGTCCTGGGAAGAACCCAATGGTGTCTACTTTCTTCTATTGAACTAGTAGATGAACTATTTTCTCATCTGAGACCTAAACTGGTGACGTCATTCCTTATGTGACTCAAAAATGCTTTCGATTTAAAGTCAACATCCCGCCAGACAAAACTATTTCTTCCACTCCTTGAAACTTGGCCCTGATCTAGCAATCCCAGAGTGCATTCTTTCACTGCACGCCCACTCCAACAATTCTGGAACCTACGTATGCTTAGCCTCGCCCTCTCGCATGTTCTATTCAGTATAACCGAATCCTGCTCCTTTGCCTCTGAGTGCCCCTCTAGCCCGCTGCCCAGCTCTGTCTCCACCCTTACCACCCTAACCTGCTCTCTCTCCCACGGATGGCAACAGTGGCCTCCAAACAATCAGACCACAACCCACTCTGGCTCCATTAAAACTTTCCGTACTTCAATTAGTCACCGTTTCAGAGCACAAGGCCACCTGTGTCGCACGCACACACCTGTTTAAAATCCCTCTGTCTTTGCTTTGGAGATCAGAAAACGTCTTGGCATAGTCTGCGACATTCCCATAATCTGGTTCCCATTCACCTCTGCAGCCTCAGTTGACATGTTCAACGCTTGCTAGGAAGAGCAGCAAGTGCCCTTAACCTCTGAGCCATCTATCTCTCCAGCTCCAAACAGTAAATTTAATATCATGTATGAAGGAGTACTACCAGTTGTCAACTTGATAGGATCTAGAATCACCTGGAAGACAGTTCTTTAGGCGTGTCTGCTGAGGGAATGGAGGTTGGAAGACTCACACTAAACAGGGTAGCACGGTTCCACCGCTACGGTCCTGGAATAAGGTAAAAGGAAGTCAAACTGAGCATGCGCACTTCTCTCTGTTTCCTGAGGGAAAGTATGACCACAGCTGCCTCACATTCCTGCTATGGGGACGCCCCGCCATGATGGACCATATGGATCCTCCATCTGTGAGCCACAGTGTGTCCTTCCCTCCCTAAGTGGCTTTTGTCAGGTATTTTGCTGTAAGAACAAGTAACTAACACATTGTCCAATACCGAGCTCTAATCAAATTTCTATAATCGTTTTAAAATATTCTTACAGGTAGTATGTTTGAACCACAAGCCAAAATGGAAGTAAATGTCTCTTTCTCAAAGCCACATCAGTGTGCATACGTGTGCATGCCATAGTAGGATGTAGAGGTCAGAGGGCAACTGGCAGGGATCGGTTGTCTACTATGCACCATATGGGTCCTGAAAATTGAAGGCTGGTCACCAGGACTGAAGACAAGCACCTTTACCCAATGAGCCATCCTGCTGCCTGCTGCCCCGGCTTTATAAGCTGTATTATGTTCTCTCTCTCTCTCTCCCATTGTGTGTGTGTGTGTGTGTGTGTGTCCCTCCCTCTTTCCCATTCTCTTTCCCTTTCTCCCATCTGTCTCTCTCTCCCCCTCCTCTATGAGTAGAAACACTGCAAAAAGATAGAAAAGTGGCCTGAGTTCTATCAGTTTCCTAACCTTGGTTCTTTCCTTTCTTCAAAGACTTCAAAGACATATTTAATTTCTCCTTGCATTTCATAATCTATTTTTTATTATTCCTAGTTACTTTCTGTACCTGGTGAAACAAACAAACAAACAAACAAAAAACAAAAACACTTTAGTTAAAATACAGAGTAGAACCAAACAGGTACAAAAACAAGCCATTGTCAAATAATATCCTTTTTTTTTTCAAATACACAGACTTTAAAATTTTTTTGCTGATTTTTGTTCTATGTGTATGTGTCTGCCTGCTTGTCTTTACGTATACCACATGAGTGGGGTACCTGTGGAGACCAGAAGCAGGCAGTGGATCCCCTGGAGCTGAAGTTACAGATGATTACGACTGACTGATATGGATGCTGGAAGCCGAACTCCTCCGCAAGAGCAGCAGATGCTCTCAAAGCTGTCACTCAAGCCCCTGGGAGGCCACACCTACCAAAGTGCCACTACCACAGCTGCCGGGATGTCTCCATCTCTCAAGCTATAAATCCTCATTCTCCGGTCATGTTTAGATAGAATAACAAACATAGAGGCATTATCTTTAGATATCAGTGAGTGTTATCCTTCAAGAGAAGGGCATCCTTCCTTTCATTTGGCAAAGCAAAACAACTTCTCAAGTCAGCAAACTCGTTTCATAGGTCTTAGATCGCGAGTGAGGGTGCCAATGACTGTTTCATGAGAAGTGGGGAGGCAGGAGGGGAACAGTGTGTGTGTTGATTACTTTGCTTGTGATAAAGATGTTGACTCATGGGCAGCAGTAGTGTGAGGCGGCTGGTCGCATCATGTCTGAAGTCAGGAAGCAGGCGGAGATGAAAGATGGGTTCAGCTTGCTTTGCTCTTTATCTCAGTGTAAGACCTCACCCGATTGGAATGGTGCCACCCACATTTTGGGGTACAACTTCCACATCAGTTCCACCTCTCTGAAAACGCCTTCATGAAAATCCAAAGGTGTGTCTCCTAGGCGATTCTAAATTCTATCAAGATAGCAGTCAACATTAAGAGCTACAAGACATCTGTGACAAAAGAGTAAGGTACAAGATGTCTGTCCATGTCTATTATGAAACTGATGCTCACTGAGTTGAAGTAAGATCACCCAAGGACTTGAAAATTATTTATTGTTTTTCTGCTTCATTGGTTCCCCTATGTTTCTCAAGAGGCTGAGTATGTTGCCATCAACCACCAGGTCCAGGGTTCTCCCATGCCAAGGGCTGCCATTGGGAGGTGTGATGCACATGGAGAAGAGTTAGTGGAAAGAGTGGGAGAAAACAAAATGAAAAATCAAACAACGAGCAAGGGGAGAGGAGAAAAATCGCAGGTTTGCAAAACCCTCTTTTTCGGTTGTTTTGTGACAGATACTCACTAAATGCTTGCTCTGTGGTATTCCCTTCTCAACCTCCCAAAAAGCTGGGATTACAGGTGTGCACCATCAGCCTGGCTTATAAAGACATTTGTACTGGAGGGATCCGGCTAACAATACCCAAGCATGCCAATCAGTTTTAACTGCTAGAAGCCAGGCATCCTGTGTGCCTTAGAATGTGATATAATTAGGAAGCCCGTGGTAACAGATGAATTTACCAAATTCTCCAGCTAAAACTATCATTTTACAAGAAAGATAGGAGGTAGAAAACCCGCTATACTATAAAATCATTCTATAAGAAAGCCATCAACCAAATCCTGGCTATCAAATGCTCTATTGACTGAATCACCTGATATCTTAGCATTCTCTGGAAAATCACTTCTGAGGCAGGAAATCATGCACAGGGAAGTTATTAGTGACATAAGAAGGGACATGCCTGCAGGGAAAGGGACAAATGTGATGGGCAAAGGTTAAACTGCACCACGGTTGGAATGAAGAACTCCACCAATTCACCTGGGAATGCTGGTCCTTCGAACTTACCTTGCACAGGGGCCAGACGATCACACACCCGTGTGTTTGCACCTTTGCAATGACATAACTCATATCTGTTGTGCAGGAAGGCGCCAGTGCACACTGTAGGGTGCATTCTGGCACGAAGGGGCCAGTGCACACTGTAGGGTGCATGCTGGCCAACTCTCTGCAGCTTCTTCGTGTCCTCTCACCCGTTTGTTCCAAATCCCAGAAGTGCTGCATGATGATTAGTCTTAATTATCAAACTGATTGAATTAAAAGGCACTTAGGGGAATAGTTACACATGCCGCTGGGCACACCAGTGAAGACTTCTCTGGAGACAGGTAGATGACACAGACATTGGCTTGATAGTGACTTGATCTATTCAGGGATTCACGTTTCGAATAGATGACTGGAGGTGATGGAACAATAGAAGGCCCGACCTTGTTGGAAGAAGTAAGGCTGGGACCTTAAAGTTCTTGTCTCTGGCTCCTTTCTGTTTCTCTGCTCCACTTCTTATCCACCATGTGGTGAAGAGCTTCCTCTTGCCCTTGCTTGCTCCCACAGCTGTCACCGCCTACTGTGACTGTCACTGTGCTGGCTAATGATGTTAGGTCAGCTTGACCCAAGCTAGAATCGTCTAGACGAGGAACTCAACTGAGAAAAACGCCTCCACAAAGATCCAGCTGTGGGCATTTTCTTCATAGTGATTGATGAGGGCCAAGCCCATTGTGGGTGGTGCCTTCCCTGGACTGGTACCTGAATTCTATAAGAAGCAGGCTAAGCAAGCAACGAGGAACAAGCCAGTAAGCAGCACCCTCCACAGCCTCTGCATTAGCTCCTGCTTCCAGGATCCTCCCCAGGTGCTTTGGTCATGGTGTTTCATCCCCAGCATTAGGAACCCTACCTAAGACACACTCACCTTTGGCTCAGGATCAACTGAGTCAAAGCAATGGCTAAGGCCTCAGAAACCACAAAGAAAACAAATTTCCTGCCTGTGTACTGCTCTCCCCGAGTATTTTCGTCATCATTATGCAAAAGTACCTACCACGTGCTGCCATCGGGTTACAGAGGGACTGCAGCTGTACCCTACCCATGATCTCATCGCTTCCTAATGCTGACAAAACCAGATCTGGCCACAAGGGTCCTTAGACAGTCCAAACCCTCCTGGGCCTCTTGTGAATGGATACATTCTCTGCTGCACTGAGCAGAGCCTTGAACTAGAACCCTGGAGACATTTGTCGTGATTTTTCTCCATGAGAGTTGGTGACATCTTTTCCTGTTCTCAGTCCTTCCCATGCTGTTGTGTACAGATCCTAGAGCCCAAACCAACACAGCTTCTTTCAATAATCTGAACCTGCTGGAGATGACCTCCACCCTCAGAGCCCCATACAAGCCAGGGACGCCCCCCCCTCCCACGTCATGCGGAAATGAGTCAAAGCAGTATTTCTAGACGTGGACTATCTGTTCCCAAGAACCCTAAACTGGCCTATCAAATGTTTTGCTTCCTTCTTAGCAGCAGAAGATTAAAAGGCTACCATTTGTCCATCACTTTGTGTGTGGGGGAGGGTGCTAGCATTCTCCTGATTTCTGGACGTTTCTCTGAAACAGTGGACCCTTGGATACTGTAGGGATTGTCTTCTATCTGCTGGAAAGCAGGTGTCCTTCAACGAAGTACCTTAAGAACTTGTTGCTTACTGATCATTCAGTCCAATTAACAAGTCTCTGGCACACTGTGCTGCTATGACATTCTGCCCCCAGGCTATATAAGAGAACTTCTTGTAAAACAAGGGAGAGTTAGTTTTAATAGAAGAAAAATTGATCATTCCTCCGGGGCCAGAGAGCCCAGGGGATCCTGGAGATTTCCTGCCTCTAGTGCATTAATTCAGAAGCAAATGCCTCCAGCCCCAGTCCTGGGGAACCACTTCTTCCCAGCCTGGGTCTGACCTCCACACCACACACTTGCCAGGATTGACAATCCAGATTGCCCTTCAATTTAAGTCCTAGCTCTGATAGCTGGTTCTGTCCCCTTTCATGAGATAAGAAACCCTTTATAGGCTACCAAGGAAGCCCCCTGGTGATTGATTACTCAGCCTCAGAATTCACTGTCTTTTCCCACCCCCCACACTGCATCAATAGCCCCCAGCCAAAGCATCCACCATTGTTATATAAGTTCCCTACCTCCCTCAAGTCTACCAAGGCCTTGAGGACAGTCCTTGCCAGTGCATTCCTTTCACAGCGCCCTGTGACAGTGTGCCCTGGTTTTTAAACTTTAAAAAGAGAACCTCTGTGCCCTACCTGAGCTGCCAGATTCCACCTACCAACAGTGGCATTTGTACTGCCAGTTTGGTGAGTGGGGCACCCATCTCAAAATCCCATTTTGGATTCTGCTTGCTAGAATCGCTCCTTCCGGGAACTCAACTTTCCTAGGAAATAAACTCTGTCCCCAAGACTTTGTTCAGGAGTTCTCTGGAAGGAACCTCAGGAAGCTACCCCAAGAGTTAGTGAAGGAAACAAGACCAGGAGAGAGGAAGAACCCAACTGATGTGGTCACCTCTGACATCTCAAGTCACCTTGCAGAAGGCTTAGCAGTTGTGCTATTCTTCCAGAGTTGTTTTCAAACGGAGACAAGAAGGCCAGGCATTTTCCCCTCCGAACAACATGCTGTTCAATGTATGAGACCTAAGAAGCCAACACTCCTGGCAAGCTGCAGAAAGAGCATTCTGGTCATGAAGAAGAGGCCGTAGTAGCAAACCACAGCTCCCACCGGTTTAGAAGGAAGAGAGAGCAGGGATGTTATTGTAGAAAAAGAACTTTGAGAACAAACAGATCAGCCAGAGGTAATGCATTGGTTTGGCTTTGATCCCGGCCCATACAAGCCAACCTTAAAAAGGGAATCTCTGAGATAATCAGAGAAAAGTTCATGCAGGACTTCGTATTGGCTTCTATTACAGAATTGTCATTTACTCTTGTTGCAGTGATAATGGCGGAAGAGCGTGTAAAGAGAGCCTTGGCCCACTTGGGATGCAGAAGAAAATGGCACGATTTAGCTTGAAATGTTTCAAGGAAATACTGGAGAGAAAGATGTTTAAAGGTTGATTTAGGGAGCTAAAGAAATGGTTAAGAGCATATACTGCTATTACAGAGGACCCAAGCTCAATTGCCAAACACCCACATCAAGTCACTCACAATTGTCTATAACTCCAGTTCCAGAAGATCCCAATGGCTTTGACCTCCTCAGGCAATTGCACTCATGTCTGCACAGTCAACCACTGAAACACACACACACACACACACACACACACACACACTGAAACACACACACACTGAAACACACACACACACTACACACACTGAAACATACACACACACACACACACAGTAGGGGGGTAAAAATAAAATAAATCTTTTTCAGGATTAAATATTGATAGTTTTATTGATGTTGAATATCAAGTGATAAACATTGGTTCTGACATTATCTTTATGTTTTCTTAAAGGTTTTGTACAGAAATACCAGGTATGTGGGTTTACACCTGCAACCCCCCATACCTGAGAGGCTAAGGCAGGAGGATCCTAAGTTCAAGGATAGCCTTGGTTACATGCCTTGTCTCTAAATGCTTTTGTTAACTTAAAGACAAATGATTGGCTAGGTCTGGTGACACACATCTTTTATCCCAGCACCAGGAAGCCGAAGCAGGTGAATCTCTCTGAGTTAGAGGCCAGCCTGGTCTACATAGTGAGTTCCAGGACAACCAGGGCCATGTGGACAGACCCCATCTCAAACAATAATAGTAAAATAATGATGATGACGATGACATATGGTTACTAATTGTGGCATGCCACTAACCACTCCTTATAAGTGCCACAAAACCCACGGTTGCCACTCTAGTCCCAGAGTCCTTCCCATGATGTTTCAATTTGAAACACTAGATATTAATTTCAAAGAGAAGCCACCTTTTTACAATGCAACTGGAACCCTTACGAGCTGTTTAAAAGCAGAGATCCTTTTTTCGTATATGCTCAATAAATTATACTCGGAGCCTCGCACATGATTTAGCTCAGAGTAAGTGATGAATAAATGTTTGTGGGAAATTAAAAATGACAGAGGAGTCCCTGGGCTCCCCTTCTGTCACCGTCCACCACTCCCTTAGTTAATTCGACACTTCAGACTCTCTGGATTCCACTTCGGCTCTGTGCCCAGTGGACCAGGGTCATGAGTTCCCCTCAGCTTGTTTTTGTCCTGTGTGAGCCCCGGTGTTTCATGTGCAGCCATACTCTTATTGTTGTTGTTGTGTGCTGTGCTCCCCTTACAACATCCCCCCTTCCGAGTGGCCGCTCCACAGTGGAGAAGAACATAACACGTCAGATGTGCTTCAGAGAAAGCAGGAAGTTGAAGAGGGGAGCTCCAGGGCAGCAGGGTAGAGAGAGTAGGAGGAAGGAAGAGATGGGAGTCAGGCAGATCCAAAAACCCAGAGGACTCGTGGGAAAGAGTGTCAGACTTTGGCCGGGACTGAAATGTGTGCCTGTAAAATACGGATAGCCACACAACTGACCGCTCCAACCTCCCGACATCCTTTCTCCGGGCCCCTTCAGAGCTGTCCTCGCACATCTCACTCTCCTCCCACCCCTCCCGTTCCCCAGCAAAGTCCAAAACCAGCAATCAGTGTTGACATCAATGTGCAAAGGGCTTACAGCCCCAGGTTAAAACAAAAAAAAATGCCTGAAAAAAAAAAAGGCAAATGAGAAAGAACCCAAGAAAGATCACAATGGAAAAATAAACATAGGCAAGACAAACATCCACAGAGAGGAGAAAGAGGAAAACCAAGAGACAAGATCAGCCAGAAAAAAATAAGAACAAAAACAAGGAGAAAAGCCAAGAACGGGGGGGGAGGGGAGAAGGGGCTGAGTAAAAGAAAATACAGGCATGATCCTCATACAGAGCTGGAGAGAAGACTGAAGGAGCATGGGCACAGGCCTAGCACTTCCACACACACCCGCCTCAGTCCATCTTCACCCTGGTGTCCCAGAGTAGATAATGCTGTTTTCCCCCCGTGAAAGCAGAGGCCTATCAAGTTATATTCTAGGTCTACGTGATTTAAAAAGGGTTGCTGGCACAAACCTGCAATCCCAGTACTCAGGAGGCTGAGGCAAGAGGATCCTGAGTTCAAGACCAGCCTAGATTACATAGTGAGACCCTCAAAGAAGAGACAGTAAAGCAGAGTCTAACACAGCTCTGCAGAATTCCAAGTTACTGTCTCTTGCAGTTTAGCCCAGATTTTAAAACTGGGGTAACTATGACCTCTAGTCTTGCTTGATTATATTCTTTAATACTAATAATCTTATGTGCAACTATTTCCTTCTTTCTTTTGCTTTTGTTCTTTTCTCTTTTTTCATTTTTTTTGAGACAGGGTTTCTCTGTGGCTTTTGGAGCCTGTCCTGGAACTCACTTTGTAGACCAGACTGGCCTCAGAATCATAGAGATCCTCCTGCCTCTGCCTCCCGAGTGCTGGAATTAAAGGTGTGGGCCACCCACCGCCCAGTGCACAACTATTTTCTTAATTTTGTAGTGTTGTTGATGAGATCAAACCCAGGGTCTCATGCATGCTAAGCACATATTCTTCATTGAGTTACACACTCAATCCTTGGATAATTTCTCGAACTTAATCCTGAATATTTTTTCATCATTATTATTTTATGTGTATGGGTTGTTTTTGCCCGCATTGTATGTCCTGTGTGCCATTTGTGTGTCTGGTACCCCATGGAGGCCAGAAAAGGGCACCAGATCCCCTAGACCTAGAGTTACAGTTCCTCTGCAAGACCAACCAGAATTCGTAATGACTGAGCTACCTTTTATTCCTTAAAACCCACTGTCCTCGCTGGGCCGGTGGTGGCACACACCTTTAATCCAGCACTCAGGGAGGCAGAGACAGGCGGATCTACTGTGAGTTCGAGGCCAGCCTGGTCTACAAGAGCTAGTTCCAGGACCAGGCCTTCAAAGCTACACAGAGAAAAATCACCTATCCTCATCACACTCAACTGTGAATCCTTCTATGGCCACTTAGTTACATCTAAGTAGCTAAGGGAAAAAAAAGACTGACACTAGCCACACACACAAACACACACACACACACACACACATAACATATATACACATATACCTGTATATTTGTGTGTATATATACATACACACACACACACACACACACACACACACACACACAAAACATTTCTGGGACTGACTTGAAAAGGCTTAAGTTGGAAGAGCTGAAGGGTAACGTGTGAGGGACTACCTTACCAGTATGAAGTATCTCTGTATAACTGGAAGAAGCCACTCAGCAGCTAAGAGCACTGGCTGCTCTTCCAGAGGACCTGGGTTCAATTCCCAGCATCCACATGGCAGCTGAGAGCTATCCATAACTGTAGTACCATGGGAGCCAATGTCCTCTTCTGGTGTGTAGACATACATGCAGACAAAACACTCATACACATAAAATTAAATGAATCTTTAAAAAAGAAAGAGAGAGAAAGGAAATATCTTCTAAAGTTCATGGAAAAGCAAAGCGACCAGCTGTGTGTATCTGGTGTGTGTTGAGGGCCCTGAGTGGCATTATCTCTTATATCTGGATTGAATCATAAGCTCCAAGTAAGGCAGAGACCACATACTACATATTTACCTCGTAAAAAAATAACACACTGTCTTTTATTTATTTATTTTAAGACCAGTCAAATAACTGAACCAATACCAGATCTGATTACCTGGTTATATCAAGATACTCCTTTTCAGCCGGGAGATAGTGACACATGCCTTTAATCCCAGCACTTGGGAGGCAGAGGCAGTTCGAGTCAAGCCTGGTCGATAGATGGAGATCCAGGACAACCAGGACTACACAGAGAAACCCTGGGGGGAGGGCTGGCAGGGGAGGAGATATTCCTTTCCTTGAGCTAGGAATGTAGTTCTATGGTTAAAGTGCCTGTCTATCAAGTATGAGGCCCCGGATTATATCCTTGGCATCAAAAGAGAAGAAAGAGGAAAAAAGAGAAATTGGGGAGCGATAGCAAGTTCCAGGGCTAAGCTCTTCTAGCAAGGGAGGTGACAGATGCTTAGGGGCAATTAGAGCGGAGCAGTAACTTCTCAGCTACCAGCGCCCCGCCCCTGGCCCCGCCCCCGTGGCTTTGCGGGCGCCCATCTCCTAGGTTTCTTCTCTAATAGTGGTTCAGGTTTCCCACCTCCTAGATTCCACACTTAGCTGGACCGCCTGCATGTTCCAGGAGGACTTCTTCAGCCAGTGGTTGTTCGGATATAAGAGGCCCTTCCCCTTCAACATGATCTACAGGCCCTCCAGATTTACTGGCTGGGCTCTGAGCACTTTGTTGATCTTCCTGGTTCATAAAGCCGAGCGCAGTGTCTGCTTGCCAGACAGTGTGTGTTTGTTTTGCGAATGATAAGGATACTCACTTGTTCTGTTTAGGTTAATAATAAGCACTTCAGAAATCCTGCCCTAAGTCTGAAAGCGGAAAGAATAAAAAAAAAATCTTCAGCAGGGATGTTAATGGAGTCCTTGTCCTCAGAGAACATAGGGTCTTGGGCCAAAGCTGGGTGCTTGCTGGCTGACCCTGCTGGCAAGCAAGCCCCTTGGAATATTGCCTTTGAAAGCCCTCTCCATCAAAAGAACCCTCCAATTATGTTTAATGGGTAGTTCCACAGTCGGGAGAAAACAAATAACAAACACAGTGCGGTTGCCCGACAGTACCAGCCGAGTCTGCTGAGTGAGGCGCTTCCTCCGTTCTGCCTAGTGGCCTCTGGGAGGGCACTCTCGGTGAGATCTAAACAGCAGCCAGGGAAAGCAAGGGCAGCAAAGAACAGCTCCAAGGAGCTGCAGAGAGCAGCCTTGACGCCTCCCAGA
Organism: Arvicola amphibius; assembly: GCF_903992535.2. Lineage (NCBI taxonomy): Eukaryota > Metazoa > Chordata > Mammalia > Rodentia > Cricetidae > Arvicola > Arvicola amphibius. The sequence continues at coordinate 105,421,982 of NC_052053.1, read as the reverse complement.
GACCCAGCGTTGCAAAAGAGAAAGCTGACAGTGGCACGCGCCCTCAAGTCACTTTCATAGCGCTCTGCCTGGGCTGCCAAAGCTTCAGCGGAAGACTTCAGGGGTCAAGCTGTCACAGAGCTAAAAGAAGGAATCCAGCAGCCCCCCACCAGGCAGGGACGCTGTTGTCCCCACCGGGCTCATGTTGAGTGAGCTTAGGCCTCCTAAGTCTCAGTTCAGCCCTTAACTCTTTTCTTTTTTTTTTTTTTTTTCTTTTTTGGTTTTTCGAGACAGGGTTTCTCTGTAGCTTTTTTTTTTTTTTTTTTTTTTTTTTCTAGAGCCTGTCCTGGAACTAGCTTCTTGTAGACCAGGCTGGCCTCGAACTCACAGAGATCCGCCTGCCTCTGCCTCCCGAGTGCTGGGATTAAAGGCGTGCGCCCACCACCGCCCGGCTCAGCCCTTAACTCTTAAACACATGGCTGTTGGGTTTGTCTCCACCAACCACACCACAGGTGGAAAGAGTCTTGCCCTGGCTGCCATCTGAGGGGCCTGCAAACCACTAGCTGCAAGTTGACCCCTCTGAGCTCTTGTGCTGAAGTTATCTTAGTGGATCGCTCCTCCGTGGTCTTCTGAGATGTCTGAGATTGGCACTCAGGACTGGCCTGCAGCGATGATGCTACTCAATGATCCTTTATTGAATATAACTTGTGAAACTTTAACACTAAACACATACACATAAACACACACACACACACACACACACACCAGCTCTTTCTCTGACATAAGCATGAAAGAGTATCTTGTACCTTTGTTAAAGTTACCGTTTGCAGTGATGAATCACCATATGACCAAAAACAACTTGGTGGGGAAAGGATTTATTTCACTTCCATTTCCACAAGCAAGCTCCTCAGTGAAAGCAGATAGGGCAGGGGCTCACACAGCGCAAGAACCTGGAGGCAGGAGCTGATGCCGAGGCCTTGGACGAGTATTGCTCCTCACGGCTTCGTTCATCCGCTTCCTTATAGAACCCCAGGACCCCCCATCTCAGGGCTGGACCCACCCACAATTGCACTGGACCCTCCTCCGGTCGATCGCTAATTAAGAAAATGCCCTACAGACCTGTCTACTTAAAGCTGGATATCACGGAGGCGTTTTCTCAACTGGGATTCCCTTCTCTCAGATGACTCTAGTTTGTGTTTAAGTTGGCATGCGAAACGAGCTAGCACGGCTTGCTTTGTTTCTCTTTGTATAACTTCCTTGTCAGGTTTTTGGAATCTCTACAAATCAAACTAATCCTGTCCCAGTGTTTTGTTTTGTGTTTGGATATCGGCCTCCACATATAGTCAGAAACTCACAGCCCATTCTGTCTCCGTTTCTAGTGCTGGGAGGATACCAGGCTGATGCCACCACACCAGTCTCATATGGTGTCCTCTTTAAGGATGATATGTAATCATTCCCTGCCTCATAGATTTCTCTTACCTCATTTTCTCTATAAAGTACTTCCCCCTACCAAGTATTTCTTTAAACCATGTTGTAGTACAAGGGAGTGGTGGGCTGTGTTCCCGGCGCCCGGCCGCTTAACCCCGAAATAACCCCATGGAAATTGTATTAATTAAACACTGCCTGGTCCATTATCTCTAGCCCCTTATTGGCTAACTCTCACATATTAGTTTAACCCATCTCCATTAATGTGTATTGCCACTTGACTGTGGCTTTCCGGCAAGAGTCTAACCAGCGTCTGTCTCAGAGAGGAGAGCCATGGCGTCTGCCACACTGCCTTCTTCCTCCCAGCATCCAGTCCTGTCTTCCCCGCCTATCTAAGTTCTGCCCTATCAAAAGGCCTAGGCAATTTCTTTATTTGACTAATGAAAGCAACACATAGAAAGAAGACCCTCCTACACCACCATGTGATGGTCCAATTAAACATTGAAATATGCCCAAATATTCAGGGGTGAAGAGTCTGCCACCTACTTCAATAGCTCAGAGTCAGATTCGCATATAAATAAAAAATATGTGCATATATATGTGTACACACACATACATACATACATCATACACATACTTATATGACTTTGGTCCTATAAAAGATAATGTAAAGTGAGTTAACTTTGAAACTGAATGGAAAGTGTACATAATAATTATTTCACTCTTTGTACGCTAAAACTTTTCATCATTAAAAACTTGAAAGGACAAATCAGAGAAAAAAGAGATAAGAAGGAAAGAAAGAAGCCAAGTGTACTAGCACATGCCTGGAATCCCAGCACTTGGAAGTTGGAGGCAGGAGGGTCAGGAGTTAAAGACCAGCCTGAGCTACCTGGAGGACCTGGGAGGAGGAAGGAGATGGGTTGCTTCCTTAAGATAGCCCTGAAATATGTAGTGTTTAGCCTATTTGCTCCTTCTAGGCTGCTAATGGTCAGAGTCGGCAATAACCTACACTTATTTATTTATTTATTTATTTATTTATAGAAAACAGGATCTCACTATCTATCCCAGGCTTTCTTGGAACTCTATGTAGACAAGGCTGGTCTCAAATGCATAGATATCCACTTATCTCTGCTGGCACTAAGGTGTACATCACCATGCCAACAACATTTGTTTTATTCTTTTATTTCTTTTGTGAGTTTGGGTGTTTTGTCTGCATATACGTTCATGCATCAGTTGTGTGTCTGTGCCCACAGAGGTCATAGAGGTAGCTGGATGTGCTAGAACTGGGGTCCCAATTGGTCATGAGCCACGCATGTGGGTGCTGGGAATCAAACTGGTCCTCTGGAAGAGCAGCCAGGACTCTTAACTACTGAGTTACTTCTCCATCCCAAAGCAATACTACATATTAAAACGCTCATGTACAGTTATCGTTGGCTACACAATTGTGTTGCAAAAATCTAGTCTCAGGCTGGAGAGATGGCTCAGCGGCTGAGAGCACTGACTGCTCTTCCCAAGGACCTGGGTTTAATTTCCAGCACCCACATGGCAGCTCACAACTGTCTGAAAATCCAGTTCCAGGGGATCTGACACCTTCACACCAATGAACATAAAATAAAGTTAAATAAATTTTTAAAAAATCTAGTCTCACTAGACCTTCACTGAGAACCTTTCTTACAATCATTCCCTAAAATTTAGCTGTGACCTGGCCCTTGTGGGCCATGCTTACCCCTGGCTTACAGCGGAGATCTTGTCTTGGCCTCAGCAAGTGAAGATGCAGGGGTTCTATTGTTGAGTTAGTTAGGTCAGGTTTTGCTTCTTACATTAGCTTTTTATTTACTCGTGTGTTTGTGTGTGTGTGTGTGTGTGTGTGTGTGTGTGTATCATGGATGGCATGTGAGAGGAAAGAGTCAGAGGACAATGTGGGAGAGTTGCCTCTTTCTTTCCACCTTGTGAGTCAGGGGTGGTGAAGCTTAGGCTTGGAGTGGCCAGGCTTGGAGGCAAGTGCCTTTACTTTCTGAGTCACCTCTCCAGCCCACACGAGGTACAAGGAATTTCCAACTGGATAACTTCGATTTGGCCACCCAGCCCTCACCATCCTGTGGGGTGGCATGGGTTCTTACAGTTCCAGCCATTATATACTATGTGTGGCAACTTAGCAATTTGCTGGCTATGTCTCCTGGATAAATTCTGATTTTTTCCCCTCAAATGAACATTTCCTGTTAAGCCTCCATTCTCTTTCTAGTAAGCCTTTCTCTCTCTATTGTGGGGATCAAACTGAGGGCCTCACAGCACTGGGCGAGTGTTCACCATCGAGCTGCATCCCCCGCCCCCCTGAAATGTATAGCACCTTTTCCTCCTGTCTTGAGGGCAGGCATGAGGTCTAGAGCTGTAGCAGGGACTTCTAAAAGAATGGCAGGGAAGCAAGCTCTGAGTTCCCGATTAGAATGCCTGCTGAGAGCAACACTGGAAGACCAGAACCATGTAGAAGAGCTTCGACCAAAGCACAGCTAAAGCACAGCCAATGATATGGATTTTGTCACCATCTAGGAGTAGTGATCTTGGCATGACAAGTGTCAGCATCACAGCAAGCACTGATGATGCCCTAGAATCGGTACTGTCCACAAACTATTGAGGGCATGAGATTTTCATGTGTCACAGTTCCCAAACTGCAGTGACAGTAAGGTTCTGAGCTTGACTGTTTCTTTTGTTTTCTTCAAATCCTTAATACTACAGATAGATAGATAGATAGATAGATAGATAGATAGATAGATAGATAGATAGATAGATAGATGATAGATAGATAGATAGATGATAGATAGATAGATGATAGATAGATAGATAGATAGATAGATAGATAGATAGATAGATGATTGATAGATAGATAGATGATTGATAGATAGACAGACAGACAGACAGATAGATAGATAGATAGATAGATAGATAGATAGATGATAGATAGATAGATAGATGATTGATAGATAGATAGACAGACAGACAGACAGACAGACAGACAGACAGATAGATAGATAGATAGATATTTCATGGATTTGGGGTTTATTTATTTTACATCATTGGGTAATGTCCAGTTTCCTCAGACTAGGCAACATGGCTACCTTTGGCTCTAGAGAGTAACCCATATATTGGGCCAAAAGAATTGAATATTGCCTCTGAATCCTAGTAATCACAGCCATGAACGTTTTCAAGAAATAAATCTTCCCATGGTCTGTAGAAATGTCTAGAGACTCTGGGAGAAAGAATGCTGGCCTTTGTATCAGGCAGTGAAAGACAGAGAAAAGAACATGATTTGTTCTTCCCCACGTCTAGAGAACAGTTTAAGTAAATATGTTTCAGCCAGTAACTCTGTAGATAAAAATCCCTCACCTTTGGCATTGTTGAAGTGCACACCAAGACAGAATAAATTTCCTTTACCCTTAGTCCCCAGGCCTCAGCTTTGTACCGAGCCCCAAAATATTTTGTGTTTTGGAAACCCCAAACCATGCAAAACCCAATAGATCTGGTGTTTGAACGTATGAGAAAAAACAAGCCAAGTTTCCGCCTGACCTTGGCTGACCTTGAAACCAATCGTTCTTCCAGCGCTAGCCCAGTCAAGAGTGAAGCTTGTGGTTTCATCTCAGCTTTACCACAAGCCTTACTGATGAAACATGAAAAACCCACTGAGATTTCTGCCTCCGCTCCTGCCTTGTTTCAAGGTCCTTTTACAGAACCTGGTGAGTTCTATGGTCTGTGACCACATAGCCCTGTGATTTCTGTTCCACAGAAGAGAAACAAATTTCTGCTCAGCGGTGAAAACAGAGAGAGAATCATAGCCAGGCTTGGGGGCCCGTTCTTGTAATACCAGCCCTTGGGAGGAAGAAACAGAAGGATTACACTCTGAGTATGGGGCCAGGCTGGGATAAATTGCAAGACCTTGTCTCACCCACCCCCCAACATGGAAACACAGATAGTATTATTAAAAACCATTCAGTATTTTTAAAAATCACAGATCCAACACAAATCTATACAATAATAATATTAGGTCGGACATAACAACAACTCAAATAATTTAAAAGACATTGTTTTAAAAATTGCTTGGGGTTTGGTATCATGAGTAGAGGACCTAGGGAAGAAAGCCCAAGAACTGAGAGATTTGATCCCAGAGTAGAAGTACAAGAAATATGAAGTTGGGATGGCAGCCTGAGAGGTGCTGGAGAAAAAGAGAAAGTGAGGATGAATCCTTCTGTGGAGCAGCTCTGCTTTTCCAACTCTGGAAGAAAGAAAGAATATTTGCTTTATCCCAATGAAGGCTTTTGTGAATTATGCATTGTGGTTTTCAGGGAACAGGAAGCCATAGCAGAAAATAAAAGCACACTGCCAATTATAAGAACATTTTAGAAGCAGAAAATCAGTCTCATCTTCTTAAACATGAGTTATAAAAACAAAACAAAACAATAAAAAAAAAACCCTTCACATCAGTGATGTTGTAGGGGCCAACTCCTGGAACTTTAAAATTTCTCCAAAAATGATCAAGGAGGGCCTAAGGAATAGGTGGGAAAGGTATAGAGTCATTGCCTAGCATGTGCAAGGAAGGCCCCCATGTCTGCTTCCTCATACCAAAGGGAAGGAGAGAGAGAAAATACCACAGGGAGAGACAGCTATGGTGGCTCACTCCTATAATGTCAGTATCGGAGGCTAAGGAAGGAGGATGGATGTCTCAGTTAGGGGTTTTATTGCTCTGAAAAGACACCTCAACCATGGTAACTCTTATAAAGGAAAACATTTCACTGGGGTGGCACATTTACAGTTCAGAGGTTTAGTCCATTATCATCATGGTGGGGAACATGGCAGACACAGGCAGATATGGTGCTAGAGAAAAAGTCATGAGTTCTTATATCTTGACTCACAGGCAACAGGAAAGGTCTGTCTCACTGGGCGTGGCTTGAGCATATATGAGACCTCAAACCCATCTCCAAAGTGACATACCTCCTCTAACAAGGTCATAACTACTCCAACAAATCCACACCTACAAATAGTGCCACTCCCTATTAGTTAATGGGGGGGATAATTATATTCAAACTACCACAATGGACTTAGAGCTCAAAGCTGGCCTGAGCTATATAGCAAGGCCTTGTCAAAAAAAAAAACCAAATAAATAAACAACAATTTTTTAAAAAGGAGAAAACTAAAGACTTCCCTTTACCAGGGCCCACCCACAGTGATACACTTTTTTTCATGTCTTCCCAGGGACTAGTATGGTAGAACCTTCATGAAGGTCTTAATAAACCAAAACATATGCTAATTTCCCTTGCAGTCCATTTCTTCCTTCTTGGCCTCAATGTTAATTCTGAATTGTCGATGATCCTTGATTCCCGTGTCTGCCGGATTGCCCATAGGCCACAGGTGATGTCTCTGCAGAGCTCATGGTAAAATACCAGCTGGGGCTGTTGCTCCAAAACCAAGATTCTAAGACAAGATTACATATTTGGTTTTGAAGTCAACACATAGTCCCAGAAAAAGGGGCCACTAATTTTCTACTCTTCTGTAAAATACATATGCAGGCTTCCTGTGGTAAGAAGCCACCCCGCCCCAATTGCCTATGTCACTAATGTATAAAACTCAGTGAGCTCATAAGATAGAGATCTACTTACCAGCTCCTCGGCACTGGTGCGATCATAAACAATTGCTAAGTGGAATATTTTTGCATTTGAGTTTGTTTCTGAGTATGTTTTTATTGTAAATCTGCACACTTACCCAAAGACCACATTATCCACTGGGATTTACAGCTGTCCTTGGGCACCTTCCCATTGGAGATGAGGTAAAGGCTCTGTGTATCCAGCAGGGGGCACTCACAGGCAGGCTACGGCGAGCTTCCACTACTTACAAAACTTGGTTCATTAAAGCTCTGTGAAGAGTCAGCAGATGCTTTCTTAGCTGAGGGAAGAGATGTCTTAAGTGGAGTTTTAATATTGGGTATGAGTAAAATTTTTTCCCCTTAATGTCATCCAAAAGTGGAGAAATTCCATACTGAAAATATGACTTGGCGAGCATTCGCAGTCAGGCTAAGAATATGCTTGTTTCCCTTCTCCCAATTGGGCGATGTTTGGAATTAGATTAAGAACTCACACAAAGCCCACCTCACGGGTAAGAGCTGGGGATAAAAAAAACCATCGGTTTCACCTAGGATGTCTAGGATGAACAAGGCTTTAGATCCCATCCCCAGCATTGCAAAAATCACATAAGAAACTTAACATGCTGGGGCTGGAGAGATGGCTCAGTGGTTAAGACTATTTGCTGCTCTTGCAGGGGACCTAGGTTTAGCTCCCCGCACCCACCTGGTGGCTCACAACCATCCCTAACACCGGGTCCAAGTGGTCTGATGTGCCCTTCTCACTTCTTCGGGTTCCAGGTATATATGTGGCATACACAGATACATGCAGACAAAACACCATGCACAAAAAACGCCTGAAAATCTTTTTCTAAACCTCAGGTGATAATTTGAATAGTTTAAAAGCAAGTCAAAACTATTTTTTGAATAAGACTAAATTGAGCAGAGAAAAAAGTCGAAAAAACATCCTTTTGTGAAGAAGCTTTCTTTTTTCTTTCTTTCTTATTTTTTAAAATTTTATTTATTTATTTATCTGTTAGCAGTTGGGTTGGCGGGGAAGATAGGCAGACAGGACTATATTACTCCCATGTAATCTAGACTGACGTAGAATCAAAATTCTCTTGCTTTTGCAGCTGAGATCTGGGTTTACAGGCATGCAGCATTACACTAGGCTAAGGCTATCTTAATATGACACACAGATAGTTTTTAATTAATAGTCTGTAAAGGCCACAAGGTGTTTTATAAAAGGGGTGACAACCTCATAATCAATAGGCTATACTTAGAATTTGTTTACCCTTGAGTCTATTGTACTAATTATTATTAATAATCCATGCTTCTTGAATTTAAAAAATCAATCATTCTATTATTTTAGTAAAGTGCATTGAAATACAATAATATTTTATCAGCTTTATAAGATCAAGCAAGCTAATGCTGGCTGACTCGGTCATTTACTGACCACTTAAATACCATACCACAAAAAAAATCTGCAACACACAGCAATTTAATCATTATGATAATCCTTTAAGGAAGGTAGCCACTTTGCAAAGAAAGGAAAATGAAGTTTAAAGTCAAGTTTTAAAGTAATACACATAAACCTCAGCTCCTCAGTATGTGGGTGTGAATACTCGTGAAAACATGACTTAGGCCTATGAGAATTGTCCCTACAAAGCACATGGATGTGGTGACATTTTGTTTGTGATCAAACAAATAAAGCTTGCCTGCAGATCACTGAAGCAGAGCAGCCAGCTACTACTTCTTCCCTCCATGGAATCCTCAGACTGAATGGGGTACCCTGTCTCTACAAGTCCTCAGACTGAATGCCTTGAACTCCTCTCTCCTCCCACCTTATATTCCTTTCTCCTCCCAGCCATATCCCTTCCTGTCTCCACTTCCTTAGTGTTGGGATTAAAGGCCTGTGACTCCCAAGTGTTGGGATTAAAGGTATGAGTCACCACCACCTGGCTCTGTTTTTCTTTAAGACTGGGTAAATCTAGTGTAGCCTTGAACTCACAGAGATCCATCTGCCTCTGCCTCCCAAAGGCTGGGATTAAAGGTGTGTGCCACCACTGCCTGGCCTCTATGGCTAATTAGTGTAGCTAGTTCTGCACTCTGATCTTCAAGCCTTATTTGTTAGATCACAAACAAAATAGCACCACATTTCCCCTTTTTGTCTAAAATAAAAAAGAAGGTTATAACTAACATAAAAAAACTATATACAATAAGTACAATAACAATCTATACAGGCAATAATACATCAACAATGTCTAGTCCACTCAAAATATCACCACACATGGACTGTACTAGTTCCTTTTCTTCTCACTGTGACCAAATAGATGGCATGAAGTGACTTAGCAGAGGAGGAGGGGTTTATTAGGTTCATGATTGGAGTGGATATAGTCAGGCACGGCCAGGAAGGCACAGCCCTGGAGAATGACTGCAGTCTGTGGTGCCAGGAGCCTGCTGTTGCTTGCCCATGCCTCTGAGAAGAGAAGACGGCAGTCAGGAAGCTGGGAGGGTGGCTATAGAGCCCCAAAGTCTTCCCCTAGTAATCCACTTCATCCAGTGAAGTTCTACTTCCAGTTTCCAGACCTCCCCAAACAGCACCACCCAGCTGAAGGGCCATGTCTTCAAACACGGGTGAGCCTGTGGGGGCAGTATCATCCAAATCCCTGTAGGCGAGTGAATATAGTCTTGCATGATTACTATTACAGTTACTGTTGTCACAGTGCTTACTACGAGTATGTATTCTTATTATTTTTGAGGTTATTTGCTCAGGATCACAGACAGTACATTACAAAGTCAGAAGATGAATTCATGCCTATATGATTTCAAACCTTCAACTCATAGCCAGTAAATGATGCTTTCAAATGACTAGGCCAGGAAAGCTTAACACGAAACTAGAAACATGGAAGTTCTCTTCCTTTTATTGAAGAAACACACAAGAAACGTCGTCAGGCCACAGAATCCATTTCTTTTTCTTACAAACCACATACACACACACACACACACACACACACACGAACAAAGGTTCCCCATCCATCTTGTGGGTAAAAAATGACCTTTTATCTAGTTGGACAAATAGATCAATAGATCATCTTATTGGTCATAAAATTACATCCTTCTCGAAAGAAGAGGGCAAAAAACTAAAATTACTGGGGTGAGCAAGAACCTCATCATTGAGCCAGCGTGACCACACCAATGGAGAGCCAAGTCTTTAGCCTGGCTTGCCCAGTATTGGTGACATAACACAGTGCAAACCGTTGGCTGGAAATACAAATCTCAGTGGTCTTGACAGATGGCATTAGAAGACGGTATCTCTGAACAAAGGCCCTTATAAGATAGGGTGATGGTGTCTTCGATATGCTCTTCCAAGTCTATCCGTACAGTTGATGGTCCTGTGCCCTGTGCCGTTCCTCCAGCCATTGGGAAGTTCATGTGTGACACTGCGTCTTGTTAAACCCCCTGAAACCTCAGTCCTAGTTTTCTTTTCAATGAATTGATTGAAGTATTCTGGGTTTCTGACTCTAAGATATCCCTGTGTGTTTGTATTTTTAAGTTACGATTTAAGCTACCTCCTACAGGCCAGACTCTATGCCTATATGTCACATAATTAAATCTTTTTAATTTTTCTTTTTGTATTTGAGACTGAGCCTAGGACCCCTTGCCTGTGAGGTGAAAACTCTGTCTCAGTCTCGTTTTTGTTTTACACTCTATTTTGAGACAGAGTCGCAGTAAGTTGCCGGGGTTGGTTTTGAGTTTGCGGCCCTCTCTCGGTCTCCAGGGTAGCTGGGATTTTAGGCCTGCATCACTGGCCCTGCCAATCTTAGAACATTTACTCATCAAATGATTCTTCTAGACAGGTACTGGAACCCAGGAGTAAGTGAAGGTATCCATGCATTAGATGAGGGGAAAACTCCATGCCTATTTTAGTTAACTTCCCTGAAAAAGTAACATTTTTTTTTCTATTGCTAAAGCCAACAAATTAAGTGGTATTCATAAAACTTGCACCTTTGCCACAGACAGAGATCACAGATGTTTTCAAGTCATAGTTTCTGTTGTTGTTGTTATTTCAGTTTGGGGAGTTTTGTTGTTGATGTTGTTTTTAGGGGGTTTTTTTTGTTTGTTTCTTTATTTGATTGATTTTTTCAAGGCAGGGTTTCTCTCTGCTTAACAGTCTTAGCTGTCTTGGAACTTGCTTTGTAGACCAGGACAGCCTTGAACAAGTTACAATTTTTAAAACCATCTCAAAATATCTTTTATGTCCATTACTATTTAAAAATAACTCCTAACGCTTATTAATTCCATCAGTACTATTAACATCTAGTTGTGCCAGACAGTGGTGGCACACTCCTTTAATCCCAGCACTTGGGAGGCAGGGGCAGATGTATCTCTGCGTTTGAGGCCAAGCCCGGTCTACAGAGTGAGTTTCATGACAGTCAAGGCTATGCAGAGAAACCCTGTCTTGAAAAACAAACAAACAAAACAACAAAACAAAATCTAGTTATAACCAATAAAAGATGGCATATATGACCAGGCCACAAATTAAGTAATTTTGATAAGTATGGTATTTTATAGTCTATTCCAGTGGGGGTCTTTTAATTATTAAATTTATTTATTTATTTTTCATCCTGACTGCAGTTTCCCTCCTCTCCTCTCCTCTCATTTCATCCCCCCAGATTCCAGTGTTTTAAGGTTAAAACATTACTCAGAGGAGGCTCTGGAGTTTTTACAAAGCTGTCCAAGGCACACAGAGTATGAAACAGAACAGGGACCTGTAGTGGGGATCAATAGCAACAGCCCCCTCCCCACAACTGACTGGTGTATGTGACTCCATTCTAGCCAAGGAGACATGAAAAGTCTGCTAGAGCGAGACTTCTGGAAAGACTCCTTCCCCCAGGGAACGCCAAGAAGAGCAAGTTACTTTTGTCCCTCTGCATGCAGCTGTAACTCGATGCGGTGCCTGGACCGGCTACAGCAGGCTTGCAGCCAACCTGAGAATGACATCAACTCAGAGAACATCTTAGCCTTCAGCAGGCTGCCTGATGGGTAACACCAAGAGCCAGCTCCCTGTCCTATCTAGTTTGGATTATGGTTTCAGAATCACCTCTACCCTATGCTGCTATACTTAGGCCTTAGAGAGAAGTTCTTACTGAGAACTTAACCCTTCAGCTGGGCCAAGAGAGAGCAGAGGGATCATAAGAGTCAGGGAAAAACTGGACCGTAAGTCCTTGAAGAGCTTCAATCTGTCTAAAGCACTTCTTAAAACTTGGCAGACATCGTGGTACACTGCTTTAATCCCAGCATAGGCAGGTAGATCTCTGTGAGTTCAAGGCCAGCCTGGTCTCAATTGGGCTGAAGTGGAGCAAGAAATAAGATAAGAAAGAGATCATGCAGGACCTTGTGAGAAGTTTACCCTTAATTCTAATGTAATGGGAAATTATTGGAGAACTTAAAACACGCAAGCAGGTAAGTATGGCCCAAGGCATGACATGGTGCGTTGCTCAATCTGGCTGTTGCTCTGTGGAGGAGATTCCACTGCAGAGAGAAAGTATAGCCATGGGGGGGGAGGGGAGGGGGCGCACATGGCTGTTGCAGGAATCCAGACGCCATAAGGCCTATTTCTATCATTTATTGGGACTTGTGTTTCTGAACTTCATTCTTTTGTCTATTCAGAAAGCCCTCACAGAACACTACTTAGGAGCTGGGCACTGAGCTGGGAACTACTCACACCAAATTGAATAAAAAAAGCAGCTTCCAGGTAGGTGGTGGCCTTTAATCCCAGCACTTGGAGGCAGAGGCTGGTGGAGCTCTGTGAGTTCGAGACCGGCCTGGTCTACAAAGTGGGTTCCAGGACAGTCAGGGTTGTTACTCAGAGAAACCCTGTCTTGAAAAACCAAATAAATAAATAGATAAATAAATAAATAAATAGATAAATAAATAGATAGATAAATAAATAAATAAGCTGCTTCCATATCATTGGTGCTTATCTGTTTCCTCTATCTTCCCTAGATGCTACCCATGATTTACAGCTTAACATAGATGGAGAAAGGCAGGAATGCCAACAGAAATTGGGTTCTGTAGAAAACAGTAGTAGGAAAATGTTCATTAAGACGTCAGCCAAATATAGTGGCACACACCTGTAATCCCAGGGCTCTGGAGGTGGAAGCCCACAGATTATGACTTGAAGGTCAGCCTAAGATACTAGGAAGACCCTAAATAAAATATTTGTAAAGAACAAAACCCCAGAGCTGGGTGTGGTGGTGCATACTTTTAACTTTAGTCCCAGAACTTGGGAGGCAGAGGCAGGCAGATCTCTTTGAGTTCAAGGCCAGCCTGGTCATACATAGTGAGCTCCATGACAGCTTATGTAGAGAGACCCTGTCGTGAAAAACCAAAAGAAAAGAACAAGAATAAAACACCAAAAAAATATGAGGCTAACCAAACCCTCCTTAGGCCCTCCTTAGGGATCAGGCTTAATGGTTCTTTTCCCTTAACCTTAATGAACAGTAGGCCCCTGTTTCAGAACATCAGGCAATGTGAGAGAACTCCAGGAATGTTTATTAAACATTCAGAAAAGAAAACTGTTGGTCTAGTCGTTTACAAAGCTCTGGGATTGAGGTTTTCTCCCTGAGAGGAAGCAGGGAAAGAGACTGATGGCATCTTCTGAAGTTGACCAAGGCAATGGTCCAAAGCATCTTACATCGATCCCATCTGATGTGTGAACGATTTAAGAATCATGAGATCCTATTTGGTTTCAACCTGAGCCCCAGCCCTTTGAGGTTTAATTAATGTGCTCAACCAAAAACTTATCTGCACCCGTCCTGAATTAGACTAGAAAGGTTTTATAGAGCGCATAATAGTTCCTTTTGTAAGCAACACTAGAAAGTCTTTTCTAAAGGCTAAATATGATAGTCCTGAGTGGGCATGGAAGCTGGCAGTAAGTTTTAAACATATCTGCACAAACCCCTTTTAACAACTGGAGTTCAGCAGGCAACTAGGGCTGTTCTCGTGGGTTACCTAGAACTTCAAATGTGAATTCCCTACGCCCCCAACCCAGTCACTCCAAACTCCTAATAAGAAAATAAAAGCCATATTAGATGATTGTAATAAAAGAAATTAATGACCGTTTAGACAAGCTTTGCCAAGACATTGGGCATAGCAAGGCTTTTAGGCTGCTAAAATACGTGTTGGCAAACCTTTGTGGAGGATATGGTTCTGATTAAAAATATAAAATATGGCCAACAAGTTAACTCCATGGGTAAAGACACTTGCCTCCAAGCCTGACCACCGGAGGTCAAGGTCCAGGACCTATACGGTGGACGATAGAAGCAATTCCGCAAAGGAGAGTAGGGAAATGCCTTGACTCCATATGCCTGCCATGTGGCACACACACACACACACACACACACACACACACACACACACACACACACACACGTAAATAAATAGAAACAAAATCTTTTAAATCCATATAAATCGAGTTTTTAATAGCTAAATATAGAAACACACCCCTGTGGTCCGAGAGCTTTAGTGTGCCTTAGGAACTATCTGATTTACTGGGAAGAGAGAGCATATGAGGATGTCTGCCTACTTTCAACTTACAAACTAAGCTGAAGTGGTGGTGCATGATTTTTTTTATTTTTATTTTTATTTTTATTTTATTGTATGTGTATTGGTGCTTTACATGCATGTATGTTTGTGTGAGGGTTTCAGATCTTGGAGTTACAGGTAGTTGTAAGCTGCCATTTGGGGTACTGGGACTTGAACCTGGGACCTCTGGGAGAACAGCATGTGCTCTTAACCCCAGTGGTGCATGCTTTTAATCCCAGGATTTAGGGTGCAGGCAGATCTCCGTGAGTTCGAGGCCAGCCTGGTTTACAGAGAGAGTTCCAGGACAATCCCTGGTGCTACACAAGGGAAACCTTGACTAGGGGGGAAAATTGCAAACTATTTCTAAGACTGGAAGGTGCACACAGCACAGAACAGGCTTGCTGCACTTCAGGTAGTGTCTTATGGAACCATTAATGCTCTTATTATGCAGACACAGCCTCAGGCACTTGGAAGAATCTGATATGTCTTTCCTGGTTTAATATCAAGTAAAACACCAGTAAATTCACTGGATCTGGTTAGATAAAATCTCTCTCTCATTACTTCATGCGTATTTCCTAGGGCTAAGACTTTTCCTGGGGCACGTGGGCACCATTTTTGTTTGGAGTGTTTCAATGCACACTATGCCTTGCAAAGGTCTGGAATGACAGTGAATGCAACCTCAACACTTTAAAATAAATATCAACTCAGCTTCAACTCTGTGAATTAGTGAGTGGCCACGGGCAGATTCTGAGGCAACCAGCTTAAATCATACAGCCAGGAGGGCAAAGAGGCCTTTCAGATTCATAACTTTTTAACCATTGCCACACTCTCGGGGTAGAAAAATGCCTCTACTGGGGCTAAACAAGCCCTGGATATACCTCGGTAGAAAGTACTTGCTTAAGCTGGGCAGTGGTGGTGCACACCTTTCAATCTCAGCACTCGGGAAGCAGAGGCATGGATCTCTGTAAGTTCTAGGCCAGCCTGGTCTACAGAGCGTGTTCCAGGACAGCCAGGGCTACACAGAGAAATCCTGTCTCAGGGGGCAAAGTACTTGCCTAATATGTTCAAGGCCCTAGGCTTGACTGGCTACACTATAAACATGGAGAGGAGAGGGATGAAAGGAACCAAAGGTATAGTTCTTCCTTTCCCTCACAGTTATCACAGAGATCATGCTGAGTCTAAATTCTCACGAGATGCTTTCTGTTTTAGGCCTGCCATTTATTGACATTTCTTGCACATACATGGCCAGCAATTTCACTTTTCTTGAACTTTCATTCTTGGCAAAATTTCTAATTTAATGCAACAGTGAGAACATACCTAAATATTTGGATCCATTCCTGGGGAAAACAAAAGGGACAGACATTTACAGAGATCTCTGTGCCGGCATGTCGAGGGTTGGAGTGGTGGTGTTTATTGTGTTTTGTTTTTCTTTCTGACTTGTCTGCTTTCTACACGCCATGCCATTGGTTCAACCAGGCGGTGCAAGTTCGCTCAATCATCTAATCCCTTCTAGCATTACATTTTGCCTTTTTTCAAATTCTTGGCTCATTATAAGCACAGCTTTATCAGGAAAAGAGAAAATATTTGCTTTTATGCCCTTTAATCCAACTTCATTACCAACTCTAATGTTCCCTCCCGCTAGGCTTAGTTTAATTGCCCGCTATTGATGAATCAGTCATTCAATAAAGATGGAGTCAGAAAGACAATTGCATCAAACCTACCTAGCACAAGTCATTAGAATGTGTCACATAGAAAGATAACAAAGGAATAAGGGATATAGAGTTTTAGGAGAAGCCTAGATGGGTCAAATGGCTGAGGAAATAGATCTCTCATTTGCCTGTTATCCAAAACTGTATTCATTCGGAACTCACTGCTCACTGTGATGACTGTCTCTAAACAGCCGATTTAAGATAAGATTTTTCTTTGACATTAAGCTGACCTATCGACAGATTCTATCACAGATGGTATTTTACCCGTCTCTAATAATCCACTGGCTCATATAAAACCCAATTGTTGATTTTTTTTTTTTTTTTTTTTTGGTTTTTCGAGACAAGGTTTCTCTGTGGCTTTGGAGCCTGTCCTGGAACTAGCTCTTGTAGACCAGGCTGGTCTCGAACTCACAGAGATCCGCCTGCCTCTGCCTCCGAGTGCTGGGATTAAAGGCGTGCGCCACCACCGCCCGGCAATTGTTGATTTTTTTAAACAAAAGTTTTACTAAGAAAAAAATAGAAACTAATAGTCACAAAGACACATAGTAGGCAAAAGACATTAATACCAAAGTCTCAATAATTCACCCAAATTTATTAAATACCATATTTCCTCTAATAAAGAAATAGAATTTTTACTGTAAAAATTCGTATTCACTCTTTAAAAGTTATACCAATAACACATATCAAAATAAACCGTCTTCCATCATCAGCCACTAGGGTAACAGCCCACCCCAGCCCAGCCCACTAAAGTCTAGACTAAGAAGCAAAAAAAATACTTCTAGTTACAACCGGAATACAAAATGAACATATGTAGGGGTTTCCTCTTAAATTCCAGCCAGGGTATCAGGATTGTTCTTACCTCTGTCAAGAGAATAAAGAATCTTACAGTGAATTGTCTAGTCAGGACTTGAGTTTTTATTTCTCAGCTAAGAACTATGACAAAGCTACAACTCTCCTAATGTATAAAGAACTATAATTCTGAGTCAGTGAACTGAGTCAGAAAGGGCCAATGATAAATTTACAAGTTATGTCCTATTTGAAATTAGTCAATACAGTATAGACTGGCCTGTTAACCAAGGAGCCACAAATCCTGCTCTGGACCTTCTTTTTCTTTCCCACTCTACCAAACAGAGCAAGCAATCACTAAAAGCATTTCCCACAGGAAACCACAAACCCCAGTGCCCCCTGGTGCCACCTGCAGCCCTTCTGTACAATGGTTGGCCCACCCCAATTCTCTTTAATTCTCTAGAGCCAACGGGTATACAACTGCACCAAACCACTGAATTTCACAATGTAACTTGAGACAAACTGAATCTGAAAGGCTATTTTATGGGTATTTTGCCTCCGCTCTTGCAGGTAATACAATCCATAGTACACCCACTGGCTTGCAGGGTTTGAGTCTCCTAATCCTCATTGCCATACTTCCTCTGGTTCACTTCTCAAAGGAAGTATGGCTGAGAGGACCAGCCAGGAAGATTAGTCTTTCTTAATCATTGTGTTGTTCATAATGGAGCATAATGGAAAACTCGATCAATTTTTAATTTTATTTGTGAGTTTTACTTCTTTCTTTACCATAAAGCGTGGTTCTTTCCTTTTTTATATATTTTATCGATTTTAAGTAGTTGTTTAAAACAGAGTCTTCATTGTCTTGGAGTTTTTTATAATCTAGTAATAAAAAGGAGGATGGTCTCAAATCATAGCATTTGTCAAATGAATCTTTTAACTGCAATTTTGCCACTACATAATACCAAAAACTCAAAATCTGAAAAATAAACTCGGGACATGGTACATGACTTTGCTTAGCTGACTAATATTGACATTTTGTACTTGACATGAAACCGTGATATTCATCTGTCATTTTTGATCTAAGCCAGAAGGAGGGGGAAGGTACAATCAGTAGCTAAAGGACTATAGGGCTATCTGCAATTGACCTATAATGAAAATGATAAAATGCCATGCTTGGAATGTGCTGAAGACAGCTTTGTTATCTTGTAAGCGTTCCATGAGGGCTATTTCATTTTCTCTGTAAGTGATTTCCAGTAGGAGGAGAGTGACTATATTTCTGAGCATATTGACAAAAACGTCTTTCAGTTTCGTGGCAGCTAAGTGATTGAACAGAAACTCTGGCCTCGGCGGTCATATACAAGCCCTTTAGCCTGAAAAGGGGGCCTAGATTGCCACATTCATTTTATTTCACTACGATGCATCTGCAGAGTAGAAACAAGACTCCCAGCTTTATCCCGCCTTCAAGTTCAGTCCTATATTTTTCCATTTGAAATGAGCTGATGCTGATGTAGAGCGGACATGCCTGCTGGAATGCCCTCAGGCCTTTCATTTCTTGAATGATCTGCTAAGACTTGGAATCCACCCAAACCTCCTTGAAGCACCCCCCTCTGCAAAGTTTAATCTAATTTAAATGAACTTACTCCTCGGCAGAAAATGCCCTTTCTTATTTCTCCTTGTTTTTTCAGTGAGCACATGGACATATTTTTGTGTTTCTAAACATGTGGGTGCTGAAACAATTCAGAAAGAGAGGGGAAAAAAAAGAAACGCTACATATTTCTTTACTCCAGTCATGTTAAGAGCAGTGGCAGAAAAACATAATTCTAAAAACTCTTGGTCCTGGCACTGTGCAAATTATTTCACAATATGCAAAGGATTAAGCAGCAATGTACTCATAGTTCCTGTCAAATGTTTCTCTAGTATAAGTAATTCCATAAAGCCAGAGACCTGATATTTCTCTTTATCTTCTACTCATTTCTATACACTTCTTACATCCACATCTTAAAAAAAAAAGTAGCAATAGAATATACATTTGCCCAAATATGCATGCCTGAGGATAAATGCAATCATATATGCCCAAAACACCATACAGGTTTCAAAATATTTAAAAACATTTATCTCTACAAGGAATATGTGAGTACAATATAGAATTTCATAAACAAATGGAAAAGAGGTATTGAATTCTTCCTGAACATATATGGTGACTGGCTGTAAACTGGTCAGCTTTTCTAAACCAAAAATTTGAACATTTATAGTTTTAGTTGACCGGAAGTCTTCCGAAGAAAATTAAGATACTGGCCATGGGGGAAATGTAATGTTTAAAGAGGAGACACAAAAAGAGATGTAACTGGAAGGATCATAGTGCATGAGGCTCACCCTTAAAGTCTCTCTCTCTCTCTCTCTCTCTCTCTCTCTCTCTCTCTCTCTCTCTCTCTCTCTCTCTCTCCCCCTCCCCCTCCCTCCTTTGCTCCCTCCCTCCCTCCTTTTTCTCTAAGCAACTTTCAGCTAAATATTTTGCTTTCAGTAATACAGGGGATGAGAAAATCCTTGAGGTCAGAGAAGGTGTGTTTTATAGGTTAAAATGAGCTATTCATCCCTGGTGATCATTAGAAAATGTCACCAGAAAAGAAATGTACCCAAGAGGACCGTGCAAAACTCCAACTCTGGGAGCTCTGTTCTATCTGAAGACTTTCCATTGTCTCAGCAGCCCATTCATTTACTCAAAAAAACATTTGTCAGGTACCATGATACCCAGCACTGCATTACCATCAGCAAGGCATTAAATCTTCAAAGCAGTTTCTTATTCTACACTCATGTTGACATATTTAGGTGGGGCCTTAAATTCTCTATTCAACTGAATGCCTTAGTTCCCTTATAAGTAATTTGTCATCTGAGGCACCTTGAAGAAGGTTTCATTTTTCACCAATGGAATTCTACCATGTGTGATGGTATCTATGTAGGAGTTCAAATCATAAAGAATATAGCTTGCAAATCCAAGTACTATAGATTAAATATCCTTCCAGGATTGGGTTACTGGAATTAGACCTCTAGATTCTGCTCTTACTTAGAGCTTCAAGAAATAAATTTCAGTTTTGACGATCTTCAAAAACAAAAAAAAAAAACTAATCAAACCTTAGTTCACTATAAACTATTTTGTTTTCTTTCATTGTTATAAACAAAAAGAGGAATGATTATAAACTGCCTTCACTGGAAACTCTAGCATCATGGGAATTTTCCCAGGCAGCTTTGTGGCAATCCAAGGAGGCTTCAAGTATGTTATAATTATAGCTACCGTTCATTATATGTCTATTGTGCTAAGCATTTTATATTCAATACTCCGGCTTATTTTAGGCTTCTCCACAGTGTATCGTAATTCCTATTTTCCCAAGGAAGAAATCAAGGCTCGGAGAAATTAGGCAACTTTCCCCAAGAGGCACAGTTTGCAAGTGTGTGCAAAGAGGGATCTCTGACTCTGTACTATTGCACTATTCTGCTTCCTGGATCAGTATCAGTTCTCCATAGTGTGTTTCTATGCTCAAGGGGGAGGGAGGACCTCGCCATCACCATAAAGATTGAGGAGATGAGGACTAATAATGCTGTCTGGGGAAGATTTCTTAGTGCAGGGGAGAAAAAAGAAAAAGTTAAAAAAAAAAAAATCCAGGGGTGAAGAGAACAGCCGCAGCTGTTGAATGAAGAAAAAAAAAATCCCCCTGGAGGGACCCTGGTTCAATTTCCCCCCCACCTACCCGGAGCTCGATCCCACTCTGGGCTCGGTGATTGACAGGCTACTACGAGCCACCGACGGAGGACCGCGTGGGGGTCGGAGCAAGCGTTAACTTCTCGGCTTTGCTTCTCCCATTACCTCCGCCCCCCTCCAGGCACCCGCTGGAAGCTTCCACGGCCAGTGCCGCGAGGCCGGGAGGCCGCTGACTGATGAGGACGGCTGGGCGGGAGGGTGCTGAGTGAGGCCCTGGCGTTCTCGCCTCCTGGCCTCGGGACCCTAGCAGCTGGACCCGCCTGTGCGGCCAGCTCGGAAGGGAGCTCAGGCCCAAGGCCTGGCCTAAGGTTCTGGAATCTTCACCAGACAAACGTGTACGGCAGAGGCGAGGCCTGGGCCTGAGCTGTGGCCAGGGAGGTATTGGAGACCACGAGGCCTAAGTGCATAGGCTCAGGGTCTCTTCCCACCCGGGGTTGACCCTGAAGACGGATTTCACCATGTGGCTGCGGGACGCAGCAACAGAGCAGGCCCTAGAGTCGGCAGGCACAGTCCACAGGCGCCCAGCCGCCCTGCTCGCCTCCTCCTTGGCTCCCAAAGCTTGCCAGCCTAGGCCCCAGCACCCCTCCCACCCCTCACCCCCCCCCCCCACCGCGAACTGAGCTCCGCTTTCCCTCCATCAACTCCAGGCCGAATTCAATCCGAGAAGGCTCCTTTGAGCTTTTGTGTTTGCTGGGGGAGATGTGGGCGCAGGAGGGATCGCGTTACAACTTTCATTTCCTGAAATGTTTGAGGGAACATCCAGGGTTTTTATCCCCACATCAGGCCCGGCCATGGGCTCGGATTTCAGGCCTTGTCACTCAGCTGTCACCAAACAAACGAGGCTCTCAGAGCCCAGGAGAGGGAGAGCTACCTGCTATTCATGACCCCTGGAGCAGGTGATCGCTCATGGGAAAAACAGGTAGAATTAATCATAGGGCTGGTCTCTGCTTCCTCTCCTTTTTGGCAGACCTGGCCACCGTGTGAAACCTATCAGAAATCAAATTAACTCTTTCTTGTCCCCACGGGAACAGAAAATACTTTTCAGAAAACTCAACATCCATCCACAGCCAATGGTGGACCGAGAGTGAGAGGCAGTTTCTTAGCTTCTAGTGGTCCCTGGATTTGGGGTAGAATGTGACATTTCCATGCCGTCTATGAGAAGTCCTACCGAATAGAAGTCATGGGTATAATCCCTAACCTCAGGTTCCAGCATCTTCTCCCTGTCTACCTGGATGCCATTGCTTGCTTATAGTAAAAGGGAAACCTCCACAAGGGGTTTCTAAGAAATTCCTGTGAGTAGGAATTTCCCTGCCTTCCTTTCTTCCCTTGGCCATCAATATGTAGGGTGTCCACACCGAGGTCTGGGGGAGACCAATCTCTCAAAATCTCTTCATCCATTTTCATTAATTTGTCATTTGGGAATTTCATACATGCATGCAATGTGTTTTGATCAAAGTTACTCAGCTTCCTCTCCCAAATTCCTCCCATCTCCCCCTACCCTAACTTCATATACTTTATTTTTTTAAAAGCCCACTTAGTGCTGCTAGTATGTGCATGGTTGGAGGGCCACCCATCCGAGCGTGGGCAACCTGCATCCCCAAAGAAGAGTGACTCAGGCTAGTGGTGCCTTTAATACCAGCACTTGGGAGGCAGAGGCAGGCAGATCTCTGTGAGTTCTAGGCCAGCCTGGTCTATAGAACAAGTTCTAGGACTGACTCCAAAGCTGCACAGAGAAACCCTGTGCGGGGCGGGGGGGGGGGGGGGTTGACCCTCCTTCCCCATTCATCTTAATCCTGGTTTAATTCTTTTTTTTTTTTTTTTTTTTTTTTTTTGTTTTTCGAGACAGGGTTTCTCTGCAGCTTTTTTAGAGCCTGTCCTGGAACTAGCTCTTGTAGACCAGGCTGGCCTCGAACTCAGAGATCCGCCTGCCTCTGCCTCCCGAGTGCTGGGATTAAAGGCGTGCGCCACCACCGCCCGGCCCTGGTTTAATTCTTGCTTTAGCTGGACCAAAGCAGAAAGGTCTACATTCTTTTGCTCTTTGCAGATAATAAATTTTTTTGCTTTGAAATTGTAGTATGAATTTAAAATCATACTATTTTATGCTTTGTTATGTCTTTCTTTTTCTACACCTCCTTCCTCTCTAGGATGAAATTTTCTAGAGGCAATATAAAAATGCCTTCAGCTTTGTTTCAAAGATATATTAATATTGGAAGAGCTAACCAGCACAGTTTAGAAACTTTAATCAGACTGATTTTTTTAAGGTAGAAATATAGCAAGGGGCCTGTTATTATCATTCTGCTTGTTAGTTCTTCCACAAAAAAATTGTGTGTGTGTAAGAGAGAGAGACAGAGGCAGAGACAGAGAGAGAGACACACACACACACACACACACACAGAGAGAGAGAGAGAGAGAGAGAGAGAGAGAGAGAGAGAGAGAGAGAGACCAGGAGATACACAGCATGTAAAATAATCCTCCTGGCCTTTTTTTTAATGAAGATTTTTGTCTGTTTATTTTGGAAATAGTCATTGGTTCCAGATTCCCAGAATTGATTTTCTTAGATTAGTGATTTGTACTTAGAGGTAGCGCCCTAAGCAATATTATTCTTCAATTAAAATGTTAAAAAAAAAAAGAAAAGAAAAGAAAGAGGGAAAAACCTTGACTTGACTTTAGGGGAAGCATGTCATGTTTATATAGCATCAGCAATGCTTAAAAGATATGCAGCACACACGTCTGAAGGCAGACAAAGGTTCAGTTGTTGAAATGTTCTTTTCACCTCATAGACACTAAGAGCGCTGACATTCTCTCTAGCACAACCTTTAAAAATGGCTGCACTGACTTCCACCTTTAAAGCAATTTTTATGTAAATTCAGCACTAGTTCGTCTTCCTTGACTAAATGGGCTTAGAGTACAACTAACTCTGCTCAGTATTGCAGAGCAAGCCAGCTCTCTCTCCAAATGAGCAGCTCTCTATAAGCTTGTTCCCATCTACCCCCCAGCAGTCTCCACCACTGCCACACTCTGTGGCACAAGTGCTGCCACAGGCAGATGGGTACAGTCATATAATATGTGTGTGCGAGCCAACCAAAGATGTCACACTTAGGTGAGCTTGGGGGTGTTGAATTGTTTTATTTTGTTCTCAGGTGAGGCAGGGGTCACCATCCCATTGTCTTTTCCTAGTATTTAAACCACTTAAGTGACTGGAAAGTCAAATTAGAAATTTAGCAAAGCAGCTAAAGCCTTGCCCGAGGGCAAAAGGGAAAAAAAAAAGTGTGTGCTGAGAGGGTGGGAGAGTAGTTGAATTTGTAAAAAATTACTTAATGTCAACAGAATGCCTCAAAAGTTCATTTCACAGACGTGTTGCCTGGAATCTTTAGATTATCAAGGACATTGACTATAAGATGTATTCCGTAAGAATCTCAAGACACGGTGTCTTGTATCAGTAAAAATGCAGAATCTGAGACCCTTATTTTAATTCCACATGAACGTCCACTCAGATCCTGAGCCACCACCAATTTCCCAGCCCCCCCTCCAAAGTTGGTTCTATCATGCATGAGTCATGGCATTTTAAAAGTCATAATCCATTTAAAGTCCAAATTAAACTAATTTGTACTGCATATTAAAGTAAAATTGGAGGTGTCAGGCCATGATATTTCTAGTTGATTCTACCTGTGTCCTTCTCATAAAGTATATGTTTATTTTTTTAATAACTTTAAGGGAAGTGCAGAAAGGGGACCAGATACCTGTAGGTGGTATAATTTGCAGTCTGTATTATTATATAAAGGTCCAGAATCTCTCTGCCTCTTTTTCTTTCGATGGCAATCACTAACGATAAGGAAGAAGAATGTGCACTCAGAATCTTTCCACAATTACAATTGAGAGGCCACTTCAGGCACACAGAAGTATACGTAAAATCTAAAGCTAATCTATTCTCCTTTTCAGTAATGGAGCTTGGTTTTGATGTTTGGTTTTCAGTTTTCTTTTCTTTCCTACATTGTTCTGTTTGACCGTGGAGGATATTTTCGGATCACGGTAACAGACAATAGTGTGTACCTTTCCTAAAAGCCGTGAGATCGTACTCTACCTGCCGAGAACCCCGGTCTCAGCTGTCCATTAACAAGTTAAAAGAAGATCTGAGGCGCGGATTAGAGAACCGCCGGCTTTCCACGCGCCTCCAGCAGTCTCTTTTGCTTTGTTTTTAAATGCTACTGCGGTGTTGTTTCTCACTGTCTGAAAGGACCACAGCGTCTAAAACCCTGATTGTCATCCTCAGTAGGAGAACAGGTTTCCGATTTCATCAGCTGGAACGAAGTTTTGTGTGTGTGTGTGTGTGTGTGTGTGTGTGTGTGTTTGCTGAGTTTAAAACGCACAAGAATATGAGGCCTTCTGGGTAGAAGAAAAGCCAACATTTCGTACATAATTTTTATAGTTTTTGTTTCCCGCTGGTTCACCTACCTCTTGCAATCTCCCCCTCCCCCGCACTTAGAGACGTTCCCAAGTGGATTTTCTGGACCCAGTCAGACCTGCGAAGGAGGCTCTATGAACCTGGGGTGCTCAAAGTCCCCACTTCGCTAAGGTAACGCAGCATACCTGCACCTATGGAACTAAGTCTTCGGGTACCCTCACTACGAAATGCAAGATGTAGTGGCCACAGACACAGATTCCTCTGCTTTGGACGGCTGGAGGAGGTGAGCTAGGATTCTTTAGAGTCTTCTGGGAGAAAGCTTTGGAAAAGGAATAACCCACCTGTGCCTGTCAATACCATCCACCTCTATTAAATCTGGGTTTTGTGTACTTCTACACAAGAATGCTGTGCAGATGGGCTGCCGCCTTCTCTCTGGGTCCGGGACTGGACAAAGGGGACAAAGGTAGCTGCACCCCTTCCGCAAACGTGTTACACTGGAAACAAAGTTACTTCTCTGCCATAAAGGATATACTTTAGAAGCCAGGTGCCACTCCCCAGCTGTAGAAATGGCGACTAGCTCCCAAACAGGCCATCTCCCTGGTTGGCACTGCTTGGATCGCATTTGAGTAAGGCATTTAAACCACAGAGCCAAAGACGGGGCCCCAGTCTAGTGGGAAAGGCCGCTGGGGAATGGGCCGCCCGGCCGAGGTCGCAAGGGGCGAGACTCTGGGCCAGAGCCGATTGTTGAAGAAGCCCAGGAGCGCTGACACCTGCTCAGGGAACCTCATGCAGCCCGGAGACCTAGTCCACTTCAAGGCCAGGTGTCACCCTGCCATGGAGCGTCCAGTGCCACTCTAGTGCTAGAAACTCAACAATGAGGCCGAGCCTTGAGTCTGGGAGATGACCACGGACGTCCAAGATGAGACGCTGCTTTGTCTCGCAAGGCTCAACACAAGGCTTTGTTTTCTCACTTGAAGCCAGCGTGGCCTCCTCTGCTATCAGGGACTTCGCACCACCAGACCCTGTGCCTGGAGCCTCCTAAAAATCCGGGTCCTGAGACAGGTGCAGTTCTCTTGGTAGCAGAGAGGTCCTCCAGGACTGCCCTTGCTCCCTCAATGCAGAGTGGCACCAATAGCCTCCCCGGAGGGCTGAGAACAGACGCTCCCACCCACCCCCTACCCTACCCCCAGTTCTCTGCAAGCAAAGAAGCACAGTCCACCGGCCTCTTGATCTCGGGTCTGGAGTCCAGCCCGTGGGCCCCCTCGAAAGACCTTCAGGCGTGGGAGTCCGCTACGAATGCAGTCTCTGCAAGCGG
Organism: Arvicola amphibius; assembly: GCF_903992535.2. NCBI lineage: Eukaryota > Metazoa > Chordata > Mammalia > Rodentia > Cricetidae > Arvicola > Arvicola amphibius. The sequence goes on along the minus strand of NC_052053.1, from coordinate 105,395,420 downwards.
GGGTGGGGGATGGGGGTGGGGTGCACAGCCGGAGGGAGGGCAAGTGCACTGGGGTGCGGTACCTGGTGCTCAGAGGGCCCTCGGTGGCTTGCAGGGAAGGCGACCTGACACGGAGTCAACAGAGTCAACGCTTGGCAAACTTGGAGCTAGGCCACCAGCCCGGTCCCAGTGGTAGCTTCCACCCTATCTCAAGATGAAGACCAAGCTGTCCTTACCTAGAAAATAGATTCAATACCTACAGCGACCAGCTCCAGGTTCTTGAATCCCCACCTGCCAAGCCAAAGACTAAGGAATTGCTGGCCAAACCCTTTTGCCTCAGAACACTTAAGAAGCGTCTTTCTCAGCGAAAGGGTCACGGGAGAAGGAAAGAAGACAGCCGGAACCCAGCGACCTTGTATTGAGATTGAAGACGTTTTGAAATCATCGCTCGATTTGGTAGTGTTTTTTTTTTTTAATTTCACTTGGCAAATGCTGTGAAGTTTTGTCCTAAAACCACTTTCTTTATAAGAGGTTGAACAATTAATTTTGGCTAGCGCTATGAAATCTGCGGAGGAGAAACGAAAAGAGGCTCCACATTCGGTTAAACTTTGACTCCAAGAAGGTAAATTGGATGCCCCTCAACAGCTAGTTCTCGGAGATTTCCTCGAGGGAAAAAAAATATAGTCTCCCCCCTACCCCGAAATGATCGCTCTAAAATGATTGCCAGGAAAACTCAGAGCAATATCCAGCTTTCTCGCCTCCTCCTGCCTGTCCCGATCTCAGCCAGACTGAGCTGGGGATGGCGGAGAGAGGCAGATTGTGCAATGTCTTATTAAACACATCTGGAATATGTGCATTCTGGATCGAGTGCCAGGGGTTTTACAAAGAGTTTATGGCTATGACAGAAAACTGTCCTTTTAACGAGTTTACAAGCAGTAATCACGGGGGCTTTTACAGGACCCGCAGTCTTAGCTGCTAGCCAGACCTGCAGACTTTTCCAAGATCCACCAACCAAAGGATCAGGAAGTGGGCCGGCGCGCCCTGGGAGACAGAACTTCCACGACTCTACAATTATGCCAAGAGGAGCTGCAAGAGTAGGGGGTAGTCGGAGTAGGAAGCGAGGGCATGTAAGAAATTAAAGTAATTGGCCCTTCCTTATTTTCCAGAGAGATTTCCGCGGTCTCTTTTGAAGCCTGTCAGGGTCACTGAAAGCTATCTTTGGGCCGGGTGTTTGTTTTGGGGCGTGAATGCGAAGAATGTGTGGAGATTCCCTGGGAGAGCCCCTCCTGCAGAGGGTGGCATTTCTCCGTGGCCCAAGACGTGGAGAATAAACACCCTAGTGACTTAAATAAACACCGACTTAATGATCCAAAACACTAACAAGGGAGATTGGGACCCAGAGCTCCAAGCCCAAATGATGGTCTCTGAGCGGCTGTGTGCACATCTGTCCATCACCAAGGGAAAATGGCATTATAAGTAAAAAGTGACTATATTTAAAAACCAGTGACCATTTCTCTTTCAAACGCAAACAATTCGACAGTTAAAAAAGAAAAAGAAAAAACTCATGATAGGGTGGCCTTAATTTCACACACATCCACACCTCATTCCATTCAGGGAAAGGTAAGAAAGAAATATATTAATGTTGACATTTATAGATGAGGAAAAATCAAAATTATGAAACTGTCATGTCAGAAAATAAATAGACTCTCCCTGGGGAACAATATTTTACAAAGCACAAGCAAGCCAATCCTGTTATCCTGAGTAGAATTTTAATAAATAATGCCATTTGTTTCACTAGTCTTAAAAGCTAAATACAGAAGAGACATCATTTTGCCCCAGGCAAAAAGAACATGGAGGCTTCATGATCACTGGGATTTCTCTGGACACTATCTGAGAAAAGAGCTCCCAATGGCCTGCTTTTTATTTGTACAGATCAATTCGTAATTTTAAATCCGCGTTTGAGTTCCCTTTTCTTTTAAAAAAAAAAAGCAGATAAATTACTTTTGCTTTCACAGTCTTTTCATAAGCTGCTAACACAGAAGAGCCGAGTTGACATGAATGCTGTGGAGAAGAAACAGTGGTAAACAAACCTGCATTACTAAATAATAAAAAATAAATAAATACCCAAGGCTAAATGTCTTCTCTTTTGTCATATCATTAACCTATTTTCTTGGTTTCCGGTAACAGGCTTCAAAAATAACCTGTAATTCATAATTACTCCTAAGTAAGCAAGAAGACTTGTTTCTAAATAGGCCCAACGACAGCAACACAGGACTCACCTTTCTCAGAAACAGAATCAAACTCCTGATGGTCTACTGAGTTTTAATTTAGACTTGTGTAGATACAATAGAAAAGAAGCCTAGAAACACTTGCTGTTTTAGTAACAAATCCCAGGTTGCCAGGTTTGTTGGCACCCTTGTGCAAGAAGAAAGTAGGGAGAGACCTCCTCTCAGCAGAGGCAGCCTGACGGTAGGAAAGTCCTGAGGGTAGGAGCGAGGACATTTAGGAAAGTGGCTTCCCCTCCCTTGTTGGTACACTTTTAGAGTTTGTCATAAGAAAAAGAGAAAGAAAACAGTCACCAAAAAAACCCCCACTAAATTTGACAAAAATAGTTGTATTACTAATGCCACTTCTATTTCTAGCCACCTCACATAGAGAGCATTAAGACATTTAGGCACTTGTTTTCCCCAGTAACACTGTTCTTTTATTTTAATCTACATAAAATTATTTAACACTAAATATGAAAATGTAAACTTATTTTTCCCATCAAAACAGTTATGATTTTATTTTTTCCTATTCATCTTGAGAACTCAGCCAGCTCCTCTCAGCCTGGAGGATTTTTTCATTTGTTTTTGTTTTCATTATCTTTGTTATGTCTCTCTTTCTCTTCGTTTCCTTTTCCTCTTCCCTAAACCATTTCTCCATCAATAAATAAAAAGGAAATAATTAAAATCCAGTTGATTTGTAACTTTTCTTCACTAAAAGAAGATGAAGAATAGGAGGAGGAGAGGGAAGAGGAGGAAGAAGAGGAGGAAGCGGCTACTGAACTGAATGCCTGGGTTGTCCAGGCCCAAGACTAGGTGCTTTTGTTTCCTGACCTTTCAGTGGGAGGGGAAATGCAAGAGTATTAAGAGTCGGAGAGAAGAGGGAGACTATACTCAGCTGAGATCCCTGTTGGTTGTAATTTTTTAAAAAGACATTTGTGAAAGCCCATCATTCCTTTATGCGCAAAGAACCCCAGAGACAAGCTGCAAAATTGTTCCTGACGTCTATGTACAAGTGTCTCTAGTTGTTGATGTTGGTTGCTTCTCCAGCTGTCCCTTCAAGACCCCAGTACCTCCCCACTTAGGAACCCAAGTCCACCAGACTGGAGGTGAGTGGGCCCAGTAGAGAGTCCTGGAGCTGATGCTGGTGCGCTTGCAGGCCATGGCTGGGCTGTGAGGCCGTTAGGCCTGGGAGAGAATAGTTTGAGCTCCTGGGGTGGCCCATATTGCTCTGTAGCAGAAGGACCGAGTTCTGGTCTGGACTTTGGGGAGGTGAGAATTCCTCTTCTGAGCTGGACATGAGCGGCTTGCCCCCCTTCCAGAGGAGAGAGTTGATTCTGCTTGTTGGAGGAGGAGTTATTGTTTTCAGTGTTCTCCCTGAGAAATAGAGGACAACACCATATGGTTAAAAAAAAGTGTGAGGTGAAGGGGGGGCTGGAAGGAGGAAAGGGCCATTGTGCAATCTGTCACCAACCCAAATGGAGGAGCTCTGCCTCCCACCCATCCCCAAGGGTCATGGGGGGAGGTGGAGGCCAACTAGAGAAATGGGGAGCCTGTTGTCTGGAGATAGCCCTGCTTCTTCCGTGCTCCTCAAACTCGGGTGAGCGTGTTTATTTAAAATAAGCAAAAAAATTAATGTGCTTTCAGTTTTGTTCGAGCAGCTATGTTAAAGAACCTATCAACTAGCCCCGTGCTCCCAAGTGACTGTGTGGAAGACCTCGGACAAATGGTTGTTGCGGTAAAGAAATGGTCAGGAGACAAACTGCCCACTGCACAAATGCTCGTGGTGACCCAAGTCAATGGCCTGTCACCATCTGAGGAAACAATTAGATGACCAGTTTCCCGGCCCCTGTCCGAAGACTGGGGTTTCAAAGACCTAGGACAGGTCATGGGAAGCCGTGCCCAGAGCGGCCCAGCGACCCTGAGTAAACACTGGGAGCTTAGCCAGTCTCTCGGATTTCATCCAGGAGTGGGCCCTCGCTTGGCTTCAGGGACCAGCCTTTTTGTGAACTAAAGGCTAGCTGGAACCGTGCGATCTCGGTTTCTTTGCTCCTAGTTGGTTTCTCAACCCCTTCTGTCCTCCTCTCAAGCTGCTCGCCTACAATCAATCCATAGCCTCCCATCCTTTTTCAGCAGGGAAAATTTCGCCGCCCGGCTTCGGCTGGGCGTCGCTCGGTCCCGCATAGCCGAGCGTCAGTCCCCGAACCCGGTCCCAGTCAACTTCTGGACATCCCTGCTCGCCGCTTCCGCCTTCCGAGCGTCGTCGGCCACCCCTAGCTCGCCCCTCTGCACTCTCCCTTCCTCGCAAGGTCTCTCTCTCTCTCTCTCTCTCTCCTCTCTCTCTCTCTCTCTCTCTCTCTCTCTCTCTCTCTCTCTCTCTCTCTCTCTCTCTCTCTCTCTCTCTCTCTCGGAGAGCTCTTTTCGTCGGAAATTAGGTAGGCTCTGTGGTTTCCCACCCAGAAGGAAACGTGGAAGCCAGATCTTTGGGCCCGAGGATGCCAACGAACAAAGGGCAGCCTGCGGGGCCCTGCGCTCGGGTCCCCAGACCATCAGCTCTGCTCCGCGCTGCGCTGCGCTCGCCGCTCGCCGCCCGCCGCCCGGATTGCCTCCGAACAGCAGTCAGAAGCCCTGCCGCGAACCGCCCCGGCCTAGCAACAACCGTGTCTGGGCGAGGAGGGGGGAGCAGAGACCTCCCCTCAACCCCCCCCCCCCCAAAAAAAGCTTTGCTTGGTAGCTCCAGGGCGGGAGAAGTCAGCGACTGTAGCCTCTCTCCCGCGGCGGCGACGGCGGGGCCAGAGAAATCAACCCGGCCACGCACCGGGGAGCGCGGCAGGCGGCAGTCTTCTCCGGGATAGGGGCCTCTGATACAACACCCAGTAGCGACTCCCCCAGATCTCTCTTTTCAGGGTATTTCTTCACTAGACTCCTCCCTTTGTCCAACTGGTGAGGAATGAACTCTCATCCATACACCAGCTGGAGAGAGTGAGTTAAGAGCCCGGTGGCATTGGGGGCTGAGTTGACGTCTCAGACCAGCTTCGAGTCGGAGTGAAAGGGCGGAGGTTCGAGACCCTCCTTCGCACCGGATAGCTTCCCTCGCGTACACCAAGCAAAACACCCCTTCCCTCCGATCTACAGACTCCCTGGCCAACCCCTGTCTTCGCCGCATCCAGACAGCAAGGAAGGAAAAACAAACCCAGAGCCAGCTGTTTTCGACACTCTTTCCCACCAAAGAAACCCACGCGCGGGTTCTTAACGCAAACGTGGCCCAATCCCTAGCAGGCAGCCTCAAGAGTTCGTGAACTTTCACTGCCGCGTCGCCGAGGCCGGGGCGCCGCCCCACAGACCTCTGCTCGCCGCCGGCGGGTACAGACTCCGGCGTGATGCCTGCGGGGGCTGGGGTGGGCAAAAAGGAGCGAAGGGTGAGACTTCCCGGGGTCGCCCGAGCCTGGGCTAGCACGCCGCGTACCTTTCCTTGGCCTCGGCAGCCCGGTCTCTTTGCCTCCGGTTCTTAAACCAATTGCTGACCTGGGTGGTGGTGAGGCCGGTGGCCTCAGCCAGCTCCCGCTTTTCCCGCGGCGAGGGGTAGGGGTTGTGCGCGTACCACTCCCTCAACACGCCCCGCGACTTCTCCTTGAAGCAGTAGCTGGTCTCCTCGCCATCCCAGATGGTTCGCGGCAGCGGGAATTTTCGGCGTACCCGATATTTGCCCACGGCACCCAGCGGTCGACCGCGAAGTTTCTCGGCCTCCACGTAGTGCGCTTTCAGCCACAGCTGCTGCAGTTTGGGGTGGTTGTGGGGCGAGAACTGGTGGCTCTCCAGGATCTTGTAGAGCTCGCGGAAGTTGCCGCGGTGGAAGGCGACCACCGCCTTGGCCTTGAGCACGCTCTCGTTCTTATGCAGGTGGTCGCAGGCGGGCAGCGACCACAAGAACCTTCCCAGGCGTTCCAGGTTCCCGCCTTGCTGCAGAACCTCGCACACGCACGCCACTTGCTCTTGCGTAAAACCAAACGACGGCAGCATCGACATGGCTGGCGCTGCCCGGGCGCACCGGCCAGGGCGCACGCGGCTGTGAGCGGATCTGAGAAAGCTGGGCGAAGGGAGGGGGGGGAAGCTGCTGCCGCGGGGAGGGGGGCGCGGCTGCTCCTAACCCCCTCCCAAGCTTGGCCCAGGCGAAGAGACCAGTCGGACCTTGCGGGTGGGAGGCGTAGGAAGATGAGGAGAAGTAGGGGCGAGCTGAACTCCGAGTGGCTGGCTCACTCCGCAGCCTTCCGGGCCTCTCTGGCTCCCGCCTGCCGCCAAGTAGATGCTGCTTGTTGCCAGAGAACTTGGTTTCTGTTCTCCCCGCAGCGGCCTTAAAGCGCGCAGCGTCCCCGGCACGCTGATTGGCTGCGGGCGGCGCCTATCCGAAGCTGGCCAGCCTGCGCGCCGCCCGGCCGGGCAGCAAAGCCGCGCCGCCCAGCAGCCCGGCGTGGGGAGGGCGAAGCTGCCTAGCTGGGGATAAGGAGTGGTGGGAGGAGAAGGACCCGGAGAGGTGGGAAGTGGGGTGGGGTCAGGAGGAGGGAACTAGGGTGCTGGAAAAGCTGGTGAGCAAGTCAGGACCTTGCGAAGCGGCGCCCTCTTTGGTGTCACCTAAGGGGAGCCTCGCGCATCTCTGCACAAATCAATGGCTGCAGACGTTCTAATGACCCTCTTCGCCATACTCCTATCCCTGTCCCTTGCAGTCTTGGCTTTTCCCGGTGAGCTCATATTTAATTACCTTAATGTTGAGATGAATAAATAATGGATTGATGAATAGCTTATGGAACGCGATAAATAATACAAGAACAGACCAGGGTTCTGTGCTGCCGGCACTCAGAGAGTGGCTTCTCCCAGGTTTGGCTTCAACTCTCTCTGAGTGCCTTCGCCCAGGTTTGACTTCAGCTCCAGGAGTCAAACCTAATTTCCTCCCCCTTTTCCCTTCCTAACCCCCAAGCCTCCCAAAGGGCACACATACTCTGATCTGGGCAGCATTCCCCTCATTCTCAAAGTGCTTCTAGACTTTAGGAGAAGGCATTAGGAGAAGGGTTGGCCCTGGCACAATAGCCCAGTGGATAGAGACAGACACCCATGCTTTATTTGCGGTTTAGTATCTTGCCCTTGTCGACAGACTTCTGGACTCAGTTTCCCCATTTGCACGATTGCGTTTTTTTCAGCGTCACCTCTGTTACTGATGAATGCTGAAAAGCTTTACTTGCCTTTAGCAAAAATGTATCGGGAATCTCATGAAAAAGACTCTGGATGGGTGTAAATTAAACAAAACTGTGCCCAGCTCCAGTAACCTTCCAGCTGTAACATAATCCTTGCCCTCCTCTGAGAGGGACACTGCCCTCAAAGCTGGAACCGCAGTGGCTCCAAGAAGATTAAATAAAGTGTGTGTGCATGCGTGCATGTGTGTGTGTGTGTGTGTGTGTGTGTGTTGCAATACTGGCCTATTTTGCTGCCAGAGAATGAGAGGTGTCCTGCAATTTAAGTCCCATCATCTGCTATTTTGTTTCTGTGTGGAGAATGTTTAGTAAAACTACACAAACAAATGAAGCTGTAATTATCTTAAGCCTCATTTGCACACCTTGTTCCAAAGCAATTATTAAAAAGATTTTGAAAACAATTAGCCTCTCTAAATAAAGATAATCTATTGTCAGTAGCTAAGACTGGCAGCAGATAAGAACAATGTGTGGAGATAAGAGGAGCCAAATGGTGGAAGCAGAGTGACTTTATGACTATACTTATCTCTGATTAGATAAGTTCAAAACAGAATTTTAAGTACACTTCAAAAATGCTTTTGATTTCAGTATGCCCTCTTAGAGAATGGCCAGGAGCAAACTCAAGGCTCTTTAAGCTTGCTTGTCTTCTTCCAATGTTTTGATTTCATCAGCCAAAGAGACTGCACCACAGAACCTTTTGCATTTTGAGATCTAAGTGAGAGAAGGGTTTCCCTCTGTATTATTTATATGTTTTTAAAATAATGCACCCAGTCGAATACACCCTGTAACATGCATTTCAAACTCATAACGGGTTCCCACCTCGAGGTTGTTTCCCCAAGAGATGCAAGTAGACAGAAAGGCTCTGCGGGGATGAGCTCCCACACAATGCTTTCTGCCTCCCTGAAACTCAGTCTGTCCCATGCAATTAACGCTTGGAAGCAGATGCTGATACACCATTACGTTTAGGCTTTTTTATAAAATGGGTGTGTATTATTTCAAAAGAGCTCCTGCCACATGGTATGCCCAGTGGCTTACTTTCCAAACTGGATGCCTGGCACTGCTGAGTCCTAGGCTATGAGCCTGGTAATTTTCCCTCGCTGTCTTATTTTAGAGCTCAGGACGTTTCAGATGAAGTCTTAAGGAACGACAGTGTCCTGCCAAGAGGACCGTCTCTGGTTGGAACAGTCCCTGTTGACATGGCAGCTGTGTGAGGACCAGAATGGGGACTTACATGGGCTCTCAAAAATCAGTATCCTAAAGTCTGGAAGAAGTGTGCACAATTAAAATGGGAGGAGGATTATAAGCACAGTCAGTCATGTATCTTAAAAGACAAAGGGTCCGTTGAGCACAGCGTGTACTTTGTAATTAACAGTCTTCGTAGGGAAAGGAGGCACAGATAACTACAGGTATACATTTACAGAGGGTAACAGGAGAGAGATGGCAGGGTACGACCACCATTTCTCTGACACCCTTCAGATCCCCCTGGGCATTTTTAAAAATCTTTGTTCAAAAGGAATTGGGACTGTACCAGACACTGGTGACAAGTGGGGGGAGAGGAGTAGCCTAAGTTTTGTGATAACTGGCACCGAGGTAAATGAGAGGTTCTTTTTCTCAGAGGCAGAGGCAGGGCAGGTTCCTGGACACGCAGCACCCCCCCCCCATTTAATCCAATAGATCACTTAACTAAAAAGGAAAAGTGCTGTATGCTTTGTACCAAGGAGCCTACCTGCTATTTGGATCCCTCGGTTAAGGGAACCAATTGTTATAAATGATAATTATTGGCTTGGATATATAAGGTTTCCCCAAATGGAACCTTGCACTGAAAACCACTAAAAGAGGTAAAATGACATGAATTTACAAACCACATAAACCAAATGATCCATTTTAAATCGCGCACAGAAAGGTTTGAGCTGTTCTGTAATATAAAACCTTTGCTGTCAATGCAAATCGCATGAAAAGCAGAGATGCAGTCGGCAATTTAAAGGAAGCCCAACAACTCTAGCCTGCTCGCTGCTGCCCTGGCAGCTTCTGGACTTAGCAGGGTGACGCTGGGCGAGAGGCTCCCGGTGCCTCTATAGTGTAGGTAATGACCAGGTACACAAAGCAGTGGACCGAAAGTCCAAGGTGAAAACATTAGGAGCTGCTGAGCTGACATAGGCCTTGTATCAAAATCCTGTATCTGGGACCTACTTGTTTTTCTCCTGGTTTGAAGCAAGATGCCTTGAGGCTCCCAGACGGTTTTCTTGGAGTTCCTTTACCAAGAAGGATTTGGGGCTTCTACCCTACCTACAGATTTGGAAGTCAAGGGCATCCTCAATAAACTAGGGTCATCTCTATGGAGAAGAGCGGAGACTGAGGTCCCAGATGAGACTGCCAAGGTCATCTTTTTCCTCTGCCATGACCGAAGCCGCTCGTGCCCCGGGTCCTTGGAAACCCGGTTCAGAATTCTGGGCGAGCTCGGGAGCTGCCGCCTACCTGCCCTGTGCAGGACGCCGTTGCCTGCGAGGACTGACTAGGCCAAGGGATCAGGAAGGGAGATTTGCGGACCCAGGGAAGAGAAACTCAAAACCAGTCCATTAGTAAATGAGTTTTGTGTTGTCAAGGTTCTTTCCCATCCACTTGCTGTTCTGAAAAATAGATCACGTTTCGTTATCTTTAGTGGGAATCTGCAATGCGACACCGGATCCGCGAGGCCCCCGCCTCCCTCCCTCCCACCCATCCTCTCTGCCTCGTTCTGCCTCGCTGAGGGGAACCGTCCGGCCTCCTCGGCTTATTTCTGAACAATGAGGATTTGTCTGTATCCCTAATGTATTTATGTATGGAAGCAGGGGGTGGTAGTGGCTTTCTCCTGGAAGCGGGGAAGCGTGGGGACAGAGGCTCCTGCTTCCGTGCTGCGAAAATGCAAGGCTGGCTCAGGACGCCAGCCGACCACCCCCTGCCCACACCTGGACAAACAGAACCAGTTGGAGTCCTACGCCTGCAACCCAGTCTTCTGTCCACCGTGTGCAGCTCCAGAAAGTGCCATCTCAGTGACCATACTGTCTCGAGAAGCACAGAGGAACAGAGTATGACACCTCCAAACACAGGCATCCTAGCTCTGTTCTCCACCAATCTAAACTCCTATCCCAGTCCCCTTCCCTCTCCATACTGAAAAGACACCGAGGGGAAAGAAAAGGGGTGCTTGGTCGCTGTGGTTGGGAGGTGTGATGGTCTGTTTCTCGGCGTCTCACTGTCTGTGCTACTCAAAGAAAAATGGCGTATTTTGTCTGTACCTGAGGTGTCATTCACTTGCTCTCCACTCTGTCGCCGGTTCTCCTCCTACCACTACTCAGCATTTACCCCCACCCCTTTGCTTATTTCTTTGTGTTACTTCTGCTGCTCAGCCTCAGCTAGGGCCGCCAATGGTCGAATCTGAACCATAAGCTCCCATTCAACTTTCGGTGGCAAGCACCTTTCTGGAAAAAAAGAGGTGTCACACACAATCCGCTTCTTAAGAAGGCCGGGACACACTGGCTGGCCCCCTTTCCCCTTAACTGTTACCTTGGAGCAAGTTTACGAAATGAGGACTCTGGAGAGTGCTTATCTTCCCTTGGATTTTTCAATCAACTTTCCCCTCCCTCTCTCTCTCAACTAATGTACATCCTGAGTACCACATCTGTCTAAGCTAAGAAGAATTTCCTTTCGGGAGGTGAAAGCCTGCAGCTCCCTCTGCTCGGAGGAAAGTGCTAGTGACGGTAATGCAGGGTGACACTAAATAAACAGTTAGGGGGGACTGGAAAGATGGAGTTAATTATCCAGTGAGCTGCACTGCACCCCAGACCATCAGGGGCTGATTTGTTTTGGCTCATACTCCAAGGAAGGAGACAAGCCACTCTCTTCTGCACATCTCTTTGGGATCCTGATCATTCAAATCTCAAACAAACAAACAAACAAACAAAAAACCGCTATTGCGGACCACCGCTTCAATTATAGTTCGTCTTATTACTCTTCTGCAGACTGAAAAAAAATGTATGCTTTGTTACCTCACTGCCACAGAGAGAAAATGCAAACACATTCCTATAAGAGAAAAATCAGGAGAGTTAGAGACCATTTTTTTAAATTTTTTTATTATTTATTTATTTTTAAGAGTTCCAGTTGTAAGCAAAGCAGACAGCTTGTGTCCTCCCATCTCTCTTCACTTTGAATCTTTACAAACAATTTATAAATCTACACACTTATTTTTTAAAAGTAAAATGTTAGCCTGCTCTTTATACTCTCTCTCTCCTCCTCTCTCCTCTCTCTTTCTCTCTCTCTCTCTCTCTCTCTCTCTCTCTCTCTCTCTCTCTCTCTCTCTCTCAAATCAGACTTCGTGAAATTTTAGATGCAATTAGATTTATTGTTTGTGTGATTCCCTGACGATCCGGTTCCCTCAGGTAAGCCTGTACTTATATATAAATCCCAGTAACTTAAAACGTCTCCCTCCCCAGTTTGCTCCCCCTCCCACATTCTGATATTAATAATCCCCGGCTGCCCCTCTTTCCGGGTCATTACGGTACTGCTGGTCTCTAATCAATCCTAATGCGATGGCAATTGGAGTCCCTGATGACTGCAGCTCGGATTTCTTGTAATGGCTCTACCACATTTTCCTGGACCTCTTTCTTTAACCTGAGATGCCAGGGGGACGAGTCCCTTCTCTGCTGCTGATTACTTCAAGATGTGGGGGCTGGTTTGAACAGAAGGAGAAAGACGCGCACAGTGTGGCCGTCACAGCCTGCAAAGATGAACAGACGTCTGCACGCCCAGGCAAAAAGCACCAGAGTGCCTCTCACTGTTCTTTCTTTCCGGCGTCATTGTCCAGGCCCAATTCACCATGGAGGACCAAAATGTAGACTTTTAGACCGTCTCCCCCACCCCTACTGCCCCTGGTGTGCAGAAACCTAGCGGTCTCTGAGCTTCTCCAGCTCTTGCCGTATCTCACCTTGGCAGAGTGCTTCCAGGCTCCCGGGCCCCCAGCCAGGCCTGCCCTTTACTGCCCCCCCCCTCTCAGAACTCGCTCCTCTTTCCTCTGCTTCCTCCCCAGACTCAGCGTGGTTTCCCCAGAAGGGACCGGATTCTGCAATATTCGCTCAGACCCTTGACCTCTCTTCTGCTCCTAGTCCCAGTGTTGGCTGAATTCCCAACCTGCTACCGACCTCAAAACCGGCTGTCAGTTTGGCCTGGTGCTGTCGGGAGGCGAGCCTTTCTCCTCCTGAGTTCTGAGGGTCTGTCGCTGGCAGACCTTAACCTCTAGGGGCAAAGGACCGACTCTTCATTCTGGCTGCTGGAAAGAAAGGGCCAACAACTGCAACTCCGTGCGGGGGTCGCCCTCTCCCTAGCCGAAAGTTCCTCGATCTGCTCCCCCATCCCTTGTCCAGGCTCAGCCCCGAGGCGATCGACACATTTGTATTCTTCCATTTCTCAGTCTAAAGCCATTTAGAGTAACCCGAGCCCAGGATAATTGCCACGTCTCTGCCGCGATACTTTTTAAAAACAGGGTAATGCTTCTGAATTGCGGAAGAAAGTGCTGCGGACAAATTGGGCGCTGAGCTGTCGAGATAGATGGCTTTGTTAGGAATGGCCAGTGGTTTTGTGACTCAATTAGTTCATTGCTGGAGCCGCCTGTGCTCGACAGCGAGGTCACCTCCAGGCGAACTCCCCCTATCGCTCCAGGGAGCGAGACAGGTCCAGGGTGTGGAATCACTTTAGGCCTGTGCATCTGTGGATGCAAGCCCACGTCGTAGGAAATCTGCTAGTTTTTTTTTTTTTTTCATCCCTACAATGGCCGAGTTTTGATTTTCACGGACAGAACAGGGACGTCCTTTCTTTGTGAATGGACCCTGCGGCATTTATTCATCTGCAGACATCTGGGCTGTGGGAAAGGAAACCCTGGGCAGAGGGTACTGGGAAGGTATCCATCCACCCCTACCTTTCTGGGGGCCTTACCCAGCCGGCTGTATTTCGACTTTGCAACACCGTTGCAGTTCTTGGCAAAGGCCTCCAGGAAGTCAGCAGGGGTAAGGCTGCCGGGAAGCATAGTGAACCTCGAGGGACGCGTTTAGGACTTGGAAGACCGCTGTAAGATATTTTTTTTCCAGCCCCGCCACCCAAGCTTAGCTGCCACCCCCACCCATCACTCTGCGTCCAGGCTGGGCCCCGGATTAGGTGCTCAGTTAGGTGCGCACCCCGACTGTTTCCACAGGGACCCGCAGAGCCTGTCCTCGCTGCAGACCCAGGCACCGCTGATGTGCGAGGACGGCTCCGCCCAGTTGTGCAGACCGGGTCGGGCGTCCTAGCCTGGTGGCCTGGGGACTCCGACCCAGGCGGGCTCTCAGGCCGCTACTATCCCGGGTTTGACCGGCAATTAGTAGTAGGGCGGATCGCCCGCACCGGCGGAGGAAGGAGGAGAAACCAGAGCGGGAGGGCGGGACCAGAGGGAGGTGCCCGGAGGTCAGCCGAGCAGGGAGGGGACGCAGGCCGACAGACAGGCTGGCGGAGAGAGAGGGCGCTGTCTTCCTGACAAAGCAGCCTTCGGCCCGCCAAGAATCGAAACAAAAAAAAAAAAAAAAAAAAAAAAAAAAAAAAAGGAACCCGGAGGCCGGGCCGGGAGGATGGAAGAAGCAGGGACCAGGGAGGGCAGAGCCGACTCTCGCTGCGAGCCGGGGAGGCTGGGCGCGGGGGTCATAGAAGAGCTTGTTTAGCCTTGTACCCATCCTCCCTTGATCCTTTTACTTCAGGCAAGCCCTTCCTAGCCTTCTCCCCGCCCCAAACTGGAGGCGTCGTGGTAAGGAACATCGCAGGCGTGCGAGGTGCTCTGTTTACCCTAGGCAACCAAGGAATCCGGACCTCTTTTACTAGTGAAGGCTGTACTCTGTGTCCTGGGACCTGCATGCAGGAAACCGCGATTTCTCGAAGCACCTCAGCAAATGGTCTCACCTAGTTTGGCGGCTCCTTACCCAGGAAGAACGAAGACAGGAAAAATCTCTACTTTAACATCTGCAGTTGGCGGGGCTCGCTGGTAAAAATCAGAAACACCCAAATCCAGCTATTAATCATTTTCCGTTCAGGTCCACAAATATGAAAATATGCTACTTGGGAAATTGTTATTTCTCTATCCCCAAAGTCCATAGTTCTCTACCCCCCCTACCAAGGACAATGGTTCTCGCCTTCCCATAAGCATAATAAACCGAGCAAAGCAGAACGTCATGATCCCAGAACCAGACAGATTCCACTTATGAGGAAACTCTCTTGAAAGGTCCTGCTAGGTGAGTGGTCTGGGCAACAGATATCAGAACCCGTCGTCTCCATTCAAGTCTACCACCACAGCATCTCAAGTTGTGGACTCCACTTGGATTTCCCGACGAGGACCTGACTCTTTGGTAACCCTTCCAGCAGAATCCAGGTGGCCTTGTAGTTCCGCCTTAGGCTGCAGAGCTAATCCCAGCAGTGGCTGGGTGGGCCGCCGTCTGCCTGATCTTCACATTGACAAACGCTTCTCTTGTGGGAACGTCGTTTCTATTCATTCCGATTTCTAATTTCTTTGATCAGACTAAATATTGTTCTTGGCAAACGGAAATTGACCGTGCCATGAATATGATAACAACCCGCTTGGAAAAGAGCTATTTTGTTTCCAGCAGCAGGAACAAGGGGGGATGGGGGGGTAGAGGGTGGAGGCTGGAGGCTGGCTCCTAGAAATGTCTGTAACAGATTCCAGAACACACATCCTTTCTCTTCAGCCTCTGTGAAAAACTGCCTCTCGCTCACTGGTACAGCGCCTCTCCCTTTCACCCCTCCTTCAGGTAAACACACACCTGGCCTTGTAAGACTCTTTGATACTCTTTATTAAAAATAGAACTTCAATGGATGCCTCTGGAGACGTTCCCTTTAAAACGTAGATGAAAGGCCAGGTTATACAGTGTTCTCTTAATCCCTATGCCTGCTGACTCAAAATAAATATTTTCTTCTGCATGGAATTGCACATCCTGCCATTTGGCTGCGGCTGTAAGCGAATCAACTGGTAATAAAAGCGTTTTTGAGGCTGTGTATTAAATACAATTGTCTTGAAGTCAAGGGGGGAGGGGAAGAGCCTTGCTTCTCAGGAATGAGTTGGTGGCTTTCTGAAAAAGCTGCCAGAAGAGGACCTTTCACCTCTCATTAGTGATGCCATCAGTGCTCAGGCAGAGTGGGGCTGAGGTCATGTTACATATGGCACACAGTCTGCTCAGCGCTTGAAACGTCAGCTTTGAAATTTTAGAGAGGGGGAAAGGTCATCTTTAATAAGCTAAAGTCTGGGGTTCCTTTGCCCTCACTGCTTACTGGGTGGGTGTCCCATATGCTTCAGACCCTCTGCTCAGTTGTTTTGTTGTTGTTTTTTTTTTCCTGAGTTTGAATTTAGACTGATTTGGTTTCATGTCTTTATTTAAGTATTAATGTTTTCTCAGCAGTTAAGGCACCAAAAGGCCTCTCGTCTTTCTAACAACTCTGTCATCTTCCTTTTCTTTTTATGCAATCATAAAACTGTCCCTTCTGAGTAATTCCTCTTAGGAATCTAAGTTCCCAGGAGAAATGAAGAGTATCTGTCCACTGCATACATAGATCCAGACATGGGGGCTATAGGGTTACCCCTCCCAGTGGGTGATTTAGCTTTTCTCTCTGTACTCGGCTAATAATTTACTGAACTCTAAAACTTCTATGTCATCTGAAAGCTTCCGTTTTCTGAAACTTCCTGGAGTACTCCTAAACTGTTTCGTACCAGTTATTGAAATTTCATTTTCTTTTTGCCATGTGGAGAAACGCTCAAGTTAGAATACACTGATTCCTCTGCAAGGCATAACACCAGGCTAGCACAAAGATGGTATGGGGGCGCATTTAGCACCCAGCAAAAGTGCTATAGCTAACTTCTTCTTCCTCCTCAGAAAGTATTAGGAACATTTGTGAGTGTTTGATCCTTAAATGTGTTTCAAGAAGTGAAGTCAGTCGAACTCAGGCAGCTGATCTCTTTGTAGCCATTCTAAAAGTGGATAAGACAGGTTTCTGTCATAAAACTCCGCAGGGAGTTCTCAATGATGGCTTCAGAAACTTCTCCCCGTGAGTCTGCTGCCTGTAGTCTCAGATACTGTGCAACGAATCCCTCACTTAATCCTTTTTAGATTTCTCAACTCCTTATCCATTTATCTCTGTATACCATTTTGGGTTGCTTTTCCTGCCTTTCCTTTCCCTTCCATAATAATTACCAATTTTGCTCATAAAATAAACTTTAAAAAAAGGCAGCAATGAGGGTAACCAACTCCAGACAAATGTGTTCAATGGCATTTCAGAAATCTTCCTTCTACTCTGCAATTGAGCCCTGGAGTGTTCTTTAAGCATCTTCTTGAGCCAATAAGGAGTTGTTCCTTTGTAAAGAGTTTAACAATTGTAACATGAAGACAGGTTTGGGCTTTTCTTTATAACTCTTTAGAACCTCAAAAATCCTTACTGCTGAATAAACAAAATTTTAAAAGAGGGGTTTGTGCATAATAACAACTGAAACAAAGGATGAGTCAAATGATTTCACAACCAAGAATGGCATCAAGTAAATAATTTATTTCTAATCACTCCCGTACATTAGGGTTTAGTGCTAATGAGCTAGTGGACTGTGTGATACTTTAGCTAACCCAAAGCACTTGAGGCTTCGATGACCCAAATGGTTTGGTAAGTTCAATCAATCTAGTCAATAAAAAGTGAAAATAAAGATACACGCTATAGTCAGAAAGAGGAAAAAAGAGGGAGCGAGGGAGAGAGAACACTTGCGTATGTCATATATATGTATATCTGGGAAAGAAGTAATGTTGCTTGTTTTATTTGATTCTCTCTCCAAAACTCTCAGGATAATTTATGTCTCTCCAGTAATCCTGAAAAATAAAAAAAAAAAAGACAAGGAGTGATTTATTTCAAGCAACAGATTAATCAATGACAGGTTGATGACTCATTAAAGCCTGTAAAAGGAACAGTAATAATTTTCTCCTCTTACAGCATCCCTCACTGAAGAATCCTTTCCATTTTACAAGCCCAAACCCATCCATCGTCTCAGATCTTTGGGGCATATTATGTCTATTACAAATGATGATTATACCTATGATTGGAACGTGGCAGAGCTGAGAGCATGGCAACACATGGCTGCAGTCCTAGCATTTGGGAGGCTGAGGCAGGAGCTTCAAGGGCTCAAAGCCAGCCTGGGCTACCTACCTCTTTTCTTCTTCTTCTTCTTCTTCTTCTTTTTTTTTTTTTTTTTTTTTGGTTTTTCAAGACAGGGTTTCTCTGCAGCTTTTTTAGAGCCTGTTCTGGACCTAGCACTTGTAGACCACGCTGGCCTCGAACTCACAGAGATCCGCCTGCCTCTGCCTCCCGAGTGCTGGGATTAAAGGCGTGCGCCACCACCGCCCGGCTGCTACCTACCTCTTGAGAACTTGTCTAAGAAAACAAAATACATGGCAGTGCACATATACAATTTTCCCGCGGCGTATAATTGAAAGGCAGTTTGGGGACAAGTGCTATGAATTCTGGAGTCTTCCCAAGGCATCAATTTATTTGCTGCAGTCCTGAGAATAAATCTGGGGTCTCTCAAATGCTAGCCAAGTGCTCTACACCGAGTTGTGTTTCAGGGTCCCTCCTTGTTTTAAAAAAAGCAGTTTTCCATACAGAAACGAATGGCTGAAGTTGTTTTTGCCTAGTGTTCTCATGGCCCTTGCACCGAGTTCAGTCTCTAGCACTAAAAACAAAACCAACAATAACAAAAACTGAATCCTAATAAGATGCCTTTCTTCTGAAGGTTGATGCTGTAATACAGGGTCAAGGAGACATTTCATCAATGTTTTTAAATTGCCAGAAAAAAAAACATACTTCATATACTTATGAAGGAGACTCAGCCCACTTAGTTCTTTTATTCTGTCAGGGAACTGCTGTTGTCTTGGTTCAAATGTTATGTGGGAGGAGACTGAGATTTTAGGGCCATGAACTGTCCCACAGAGCCGTTATTAAGTGCTCACAAACAGGTTCACGAGAGAGAACATATTCTTGACAAGATCTGGCCTATTTTTGAATTTCTTGACTTACTGGAGGGCAAAAGATAGTGAAGGTTCTACACAATTGAGAACTGGGGTATTTTTAGGGCAAATGCTTCACTTGATCAAACACGGCAGGCATCTTTTATGCAGCTGGTTAGGGAGCAATATCTTGACGGAAAAAAAAACATAAACAAAACAAAAAACCCCAATCATTCTTCTAAAGTCAGAGCAAAATCAAAGGATGGACTTTCAAGGAGAATAAAGTTAAACTTCCCAATTTTTACTAACCTAGAACTTAACCTTTTTTCACACCACTTTGAAGAAAACCGTTAGGTTAAATTTTTTGCTGAGGAGGAGGAGGAGGCTGAGTTTCCGAATAATTCTACAGAAATGGGAAGTCGAGCAGCTAATGACCACATTAGTCCGTCACTGTCCTCCATTCATGATTGTTCTAGGACTGGGGAGTGGGGGCCTCTGGGATCGAACCCTTGTCTAGAACGTCACCCGTCACAAACGTTAAGCAAGTCTCATTGTCCAAGGAACAGTGCGGCAGTGTTTCCTAAACATCAGCATAAAAACTGAAGGTTTTAGACCCAGCAAGACCACTTTTGGGGATATACCCAAAGGATGCCCAATCGTACCACAAGGACATTTGCTCAACTATGTTCATAACAGCATTGTTTATCATAGCCAGAACCTGGAAACAACCTAAATGCCCCTCGACTAAAGAATGGATAAGGAAAATGTGGTACATTTACACAATGGAGTACTACACAGCAGAAAAAATAATGACATCTTATATTTTGCAGGCAAACGGATGGAGCTAGAAAACATCATTTTGAGTGAGGTAACCCAGACCCAGAAAGACAAATATCATATGTACTTATTCAGAAGTGGCTTTTAGACATAAAGCAAAGAAAACCAACCTACAATTCACAATCCCAGAGATCCTAGACAACAATGAGAACCCTAAGAGAGACATACATGGATCTAATCTACATGGGAAGTAGATAAAGACAAGATCTCCTGAGTAAATTGGGAGCATGGGGACCATGGGAGAGGGTGGAAGGGGAGGGGAGAAGAAATGAGGGGAGCAGAGAAAAATGTACAGCTCAATAAAATAAAATAAAATAAAAAAGTAAACCTAAAAATTTTTGGCTTTGGTTTTGTTTTCTGTTTGAGACAGGGTCTCACTATGTAGCTCTGGCTTTTCTGGAACTCACTCTGTAGCTAATGCTGGCCTCAAACTATCAGAGATTCACCTTCCTCTCAGATGCTGGGATTAAAGACATGCCATATCTGACTAAGCCAAAGGGTTTTTTGTTGTTGTTGTTGTTTGTTTCGCTTTGTTTTGTTTTTCTTTTTAACATATCTCTCTCCACTGAGCCTGAGGGCTGCAGAAGAGCATGACTCAGTTGGGCTTCTCTTCTACATAGGCAAGAAGCAGAAGTGCTCTGAAAGGTTACCTTATATAAGGAGCAGTAGACAGGGTCTTCGAGAAAGATGTCGTCTGCACCGCATGTGGTTGCCCTTGCTTTGTTACTTATAAATGTTTATAAATGAATTTTAAATTATGTATTAGTTTTATCTATGTGCGTCTATGTGTATATATGTGCATGTGTGTTACTGAACACAGAACCCAGGGCTTCTCAAATGCCAGGCAGGCATTCTGCCACTAAGATGAGCCTTTTTTCTTAAGACAAGGTCTTAGTAAAAAGTCCCATTTGGCTGGGACTCATGATCTTCCTGCTCAATCTGGCCTGTGCTGGGGTTATGGGATACACCACCATGATGGGGTATACCCGCCAACCTTAGTAGAATCTCTAAAACAATTTCTTAATTCCACTTAAAGCACTAACATGGGGACAGAGAGATGATCAAGAGACCAGGAGCTCTTACAAAAGGCCTTAGCTCGATTCGCAGCACCTATATGCTTGCTCACAACCCTCTGAAACTCCAGTTCCAGGGGACTGATTCAGTGTCCTCTTCCTACTCCTCAGGCACCAGGCATGCATGCAGGCTCAACGCTCAAATGCATAAAATAAAATAAAGATTAACACTATCATGTTGGAGAACTCATTACTTCACATCTGTCTTGTATGTTTCCAGATTCACCAAGACGAGAAAGATACGTCTAGTGACAGCAAGTCACAGGCATCTTTGCGCCTACAGAAACTAGACAAGGTGAGAGAATAGCATGCAGGGGCTCCTCCAATTACCTGTTGGTCAACTTGAAAGTTGGAGTGAACACCAGGAGCTAAACTGCTCTCTCAAGTTTCCATTTTAGGTATTTCTTCTGTTTGCCCTCTGCCTACTAGGCTGCGAGCTCACTATAGGAAAAGTAAATATTGTCATTTCAAATAAAGAACTGTTTATTATATAACAGAACAGAGGCTGCCTTCTATTTTTGAGTCTCTGGTGAGTTAATTGGGGACAGTAGGCAAAGCAGCTGCCCAGGAGACAGCGTTCTCCAGCAGCCGCAGTCTTTAATGCTGACTGAGTTCGTGTTTGTGAAATCGTAATCGTGTTGCTTTTTTCTTGAATGTTTTTGTGGCTTCTGCTGGGGTTGAACAAGCTTGCTACCTTACCATCCTATGTGACTCCCATCACAAGGGCAAACCAGAAGTCAAAACAGATCAAACCCAACCTGAAACCTGGTGACCATGAGTGGGAGTCAGATCAGATTCTTCTCAAAGAAAGAAAAAAGGAAAAAGAAAAAAGAAAAAAATAAGAAAGGGAGTTTGGGATATAGTTCATCATTAGAGCACTTGCTTAGCATGTATGAAGTCCTGAGTTCAATCCTTAGCAACCTACAAACCAAAAAAGCGGAGGTGGGGGAGGGGGCAAAACAAGCAAGCAGGCTGGGAA
Source organism: Arvicola amphibius (assembly GCF_903992535.2). NCBI lineage: Eukaryota > Metazoa > Chordata > Mammalia > Rodentia > Cricetidae > Arvicola > Arvicola amphibius. The sequence continues at coordinate 105,374,012 of NC_052053.1, read as the reverse complement.
GATGGCTCAGTAGGTAAAAATGCTTGCTTTGCCAGCCTGAAGAACTGAGTTTAGATCTCTGGCATCTACATGAAAGCCACGTGCTATGGAGTGCATCTGTGACCTCGATGCTAAAGGACAAACACAGTGGGCTCCCTAGAATTAACTGACTAGACAGTGTAACCAAATGAGGGAGTCCTAGGTTTAGTGAGAAATCCTGCCTTAAAAGGTAAGTGGAAAGCATTAGAGGAAGACACCCATCACCAAACTCTAGCCTTCACATCCACAAGAAGGAATACATCCATACACAGGGGCAGGGGCCAGGGAAGGAGGAGGAGGGAGAGGAGGAGAACAAGAGAGGAGAACAGTAGTATTTTCATCAAAAGTAGGGGATCCAAAACTTGGGTTCAATATAGCTTCCACTTCCTCTTCATTCTTTCCCTTCCTTTTTAAAATTATTCTAGTGTGTGTGTGTGTGTGTGTGTGTGAGAGAGAGAGGGGGGGGGGCACAGTGTATACCACCCGACACATGTGACAGTCAGAAGACAACACTGTGAAGTCATTTCTCTCTCTCCACCTTTACTTGCGGGGATTAGATCTGGGTTTCCGAGCTCACACAGCAAGAATTTTACCTGCGGAGTCATCGTCTGGTCTCCTTTTGAGTTACAGTCTCTTTCAGATGCCTAGGTAAGTCTCATCATAAACTCAAGTGAGTGTCCCGCTTCAGCATCCTCAGGACCCCGGGGTTATGGGTGCCACTGTCAACCTGTCCTGGCTCAAGTTTTCATTACATCTCTACACCCACTCCTGTCCTGAGCTCCTGTTCACATTTCGAGGAACATAGGCTTAAATGAATGATAGGAAAGCAAATCTGGTTTAAAAGCATCTAAGTTTGGGGGCCAGAGAGATGGCTCATTGGTTAAGAGTGCTGACTGCTCTTTCAGAACACCGGGGTCCAATTCCCAGCACCCACATGGCAGCTCACTCTAGTCCTAGGGATCAAAAAACCATGGGAAAAAGCTAATGCACATAAAATAAAACTAATTAATTAATTTAAATAGGAGTACCTGCCGGGCGGTGGTGGCGCACGCCTTTAATCCCAGCACTCGGGAGGCAGAGGCAGGCGGATCTCTGTGAGTTCGAGACCAGCCTGGTCTACAAGAGCTAGTTCCAGGACAGGCTCCAAAGCCACAGAGAAACCCTGTCTCGAAAAACCAAAAAAATAAAATAAAAAATAAATAAATAAATAAATAAATAAATAAATAGAGTACCTAAGTTTTGATTAGTAAAAGAATGCTGTTTTGTAGATAAGCTATACCTCTATAGAAAATTTGTTTAAGACAGGGCTTACTCTGTAGCCATAGCCAGCCTGGCACTTACTCTGTAGACTAAGAGATCCACCTGCCTCTGCCTCCTAAGCGCTAGGGTGAAAAGAGTGTATCGCCATACCTGGTTGAACTTCTTTATTTATTTTTTAAGATTTTATTTTTGCAGGCGCCAGGCGGTGGTGGCGCACACCTTTAATCTCAGCACTCGGGAGGCAGAGGCAGGCAGATCTCTGTGAGTTCGAGACCAGCCTGGTCTACAAGAGCTAGCTCCAGGACAGGCTCTAAAGCTGCAGAGAAACCCTGTCTCGAAAAACCAAAAAAAAAAAAAAAAAAAAAAAAGATTTTATTTTTGCCTATGAGTATTTTTGCCTGCATGCACAGATATGTGCACCACCTGCCTGCCTGGTTCTACGGATTCCTTGAAACTGGAGTTACAGACTATTATGAACTGCCACGGGGGTGCTGGAAACTGAACCGAGGTCCTCTAGAGGAGCAGCCAGCGCTCTTCCTTAACTGCTGAGTCATCTCTCCAGCTCTGAACTTTCTGATTTTTAAAGAGCTTCTTACACTTGGTGCTCATTTGTGAGGTGGATGAGAAGGACCAATATTATTAACTTCATCTTATAAAATAAACAGATACAAAGAATGGCTACGTGGTCACAGATGGTGCCAGGACCAGAGGTGTCCCACCTTTGCTTACATAGTTAGTTCATTGTCTTATTTTTAATAGGTCAAAATATAGATGTACCTAAAACTTTTCAATGCCTCTGAGTAGTATTTTATTTACCTATTTATCTATAATGAACATATCTTTCTCCTAGACTTTTATATTATAAGTGAGTCTATAACTGTATTTTTGTATATATCTTTGAGTATGAATATTGTGTTAGGATAAAATGCTAAAATTTAAGTTCCTAAATCAAAAATTTCATATAATAGATTTTTAAAAAGTGTATATATGTGTGTAGACCTGAGTGTATGTATGTGCACCACATACATGAAAGCACCCTCAGAGACCACGAGAGGGTGGCAGAGTCTGTAGAACTGGAGTTGGGGGCCGTTGTGAGCTTCCCAACGTGGGTGCTGGGAACTGAACCTGGTCCTCTGAGAGGGCAGTATATGTTCTTCACGCTGAGCTGTCTCTCCAACCCCTCATATTTTAACTTTCATATATGTTGATAAATTGCTCTTAAAGAGTTTGTGCCATTATGAATTCATCTTGATGGTAAACAAAACTATTTCCCCCTACACATTTATTTATATATTTAGATTTTGCTGCTGTTGTTTTGAGACCTTATGTAGCTCTTGATGAGCTGAAAAGTCACTATGGAGACCAGGCTGCGTTTCTACTTGTGACAATGATTCTTCCTCTATCGAGGGCTCTAAATGTCTCCTTAACCTCTGCCAATTTAATTAGAAAGATGTGATTGATTTCAACTTGTCCATTTTAATTATTATGCAGTTTAACATCTTTTGTGTCTAAAGCAGATATCTGATTTAGGGAAGCCTGCAGTTCTAACGTAAGCATACCACATCATGGCTTTTTACACCTGAACAGCCATCAGAAACATTTCTATCTCCTCAGAGAGTTTTCTCTCCCACTTTTCCTGGCTGCTGCTCTTCTCACATCAACATCTATTCATTTAACCTGTTCTTGAATTTAATATAAGAGAAATTAAGCTATTATCCTGTCTTTCTTTTTTTAAAACATCTGAAGGGTTCACCCATGCAGTTTCATGGGAATTGATGGTTCCTATTGTACCGCATTCACTCATTTACGGGCATTTTGAGCTGTTTCTATTTTTCCACTATAATGGACCAAGATGCTAAGAACATACTTGCGCATACCTGGCACTGGGCAGGCCTACTCAATTTTCCAGGCTGCACATCTGAGGTAGAAATCAGAAATAACTGAGAGATATTTGGGGAAATGCTCAGTATCACTAATCAATGTGAAATTGCAAATTAAAATATAATGTCAAATAAAGAATAAAATAAAAGATACTACTCCTTCCTAAGTCAGTTAACACCTATCAGAACAGCTGCCAACACAAAAACAAAAGAAAATGAGCCCCGAGGAGGGTGTGGGGGAAAGGCAATCTGTATACTGCTGTAGGGAGTATAATTTAGTATAACCATCAAGTCACCCAGTATGGAGGTTTCTACAGCTATAAAGGCAGTGTGATTCTGAGGGGATGAGGCAGGCTAAAGTCTTTCTCCAGAGCATGAGACGGTTTCTACTGAGGCTGAAGAGGAATCACGTGAGTAAAGCTCACATCCACAAGAGCGAGCTGCACGTGGCAAACAAGCCGCACGTGGCAATAACGCGCTTTTTCCACAGAGGTATTTAAACAAATGCAATAGCCAGCTGTGATGATTAATCTGACGCAAACTCACTCGTAGCTGCTATGCCAGGGAGGCGCACAAGAGCACCTTCCAAGAGCAATTCCACGCTTGTCTTGTTTTCTTGGGATTTTCTCAGCATTCCACTCACAGAACTTCACTCCAACTGTGCTTCAACACGTAGGCTCTTGAAAATTAGAAATGATGGCATGAGATGACACAAACTTTGAGATCCCAGCTCTGAGAAGGATGAGGCAGGAAGCTTGTGAGTTTTAGGTCATCCGGGTTACACAGTAATTTGAAGTCTCCTTGGGCCATACAGCAAGACCCACGGCAAATAAACAATATGGTTAAGTATGGAGCCTCCCTTGAACCCAGATATCCCACTTTTTCTCTTATTCATCTGTCAGGTGGAAATGTGGCATATGGGGATGGAGTGGAATATTAGTAAACCAAAAATGAAACACAAATTCTGTTGTTTGAGACAATATACATTGAGCCCAGAGGACAATATGTTGATTGAAGTAAGTCAGGCACTTAGAAAGACAAATACAACATGAATTCAGTCACAAGAACAGCCTAAAAAGTCAGCCTTCTGGAACGAAACTCCGAGGACAGGGGAGGGGAGTTACTAATGGAAGCAGTTCAGTTAAGACAGATGACAGGTGACTTCTAGACATCTACAACATGGTGCCTACAGTTAGGAATAAAGTGTCAAAGAGTCTAACATTGTTCAGAGGCTCCGCCCCTTCCTGAGTAATTTGCAGCTGCCAATCATTCGTTTTTGAGTGTGCGGCCATGGGTAGGAGTCCTGTGTTCTAGTGGATGGCCCTACACCTGTACACATATATGAACAGCATTAATTGGACTCAGTCGATTATTAAAAATAGACATGAAGTTGAGAGCAGAATGTGTTGGAGTGATGTGGGAGCATTTGGAGGAGGGAAAGGGGGGATACGTGATATTTTGTGGTGATACATGTATAAAATTCTCAAGAATAAGGAAAAATATTTAATTGTTAAGAGAGTAGATTTTAAATGTTCTCAACACACAGAGATAATAAGTGATTAATAGATATGTTTAATTACTTATAGTAATTGATTAACAATATGTACATATAGTAGTATAATATCGTATACTATAATAATAATATAGATTTGTTAACTAAAGCTCAACACAGCTAGTGAATAATTGTGAAGTCCTTGAGTAGACATGTTTTCTGAATTTTGTTTGTTTGTCTGTATGTCTGTTTTGCTTTTAAATACATTTATTTTATGTATTCAAGAGGCAGAGACAGGCAGATTGCTGAGTTCAAGGACAGCTGGTCTATAGAGTTCCAAGATAGCCAGTACTGCACAGAGAAACCCTGTATTAAAATAAAACAAAATAAAAAAAGAAAGGAAGAGATTGCTGGGTCTAGAGCGATATTTCCGTGCCCAAGAGGATCTGAGTTCCTAGCACCGAAGTGGCTAAAGTTACAGGTGGCCCTGGGCCACTAACATGGGTCCTGAGCAGCTAACGTGGGTCCTGAGCCACTAACGTGGGTCCTGAGACACTAACGCGGGTCCTGAGCCGTTAACATGGGTCCTGAGAAGGGAACGCAGGTCCTCTTGGAGTTTGGTGTATAGCAGTTTCCTCTGAGATTGAAATATTCCATCCAACAGGAAAGTTCCTTACGTTAGAAGGCAAACAACCCAAGATAGCGTCAGGAATTCCCTGAAACTGACCAGAGTCACTAGGCCCCTTCTTCCTAAGAGTAAACCAGCCAAGCCGCAAAGAAGATTCTGAGATGAGAACACCTTCCTGGAAGAAGCAGAAACTAGCAGAGTTGTGTGGAAGAGGTTCAAAGCAACTGAATTACTTGGAAGGGACCCTCTCCAACCAGCTGAGCTGTTGGTCAACTGTGCCCTGTGCTCCAGGTTCCCCGCTTCTGTGAGCTGTCCTCATCCATGCTGGGATAGGCTTTGGTGATTCATCTGTCTTGGAGTCGATTCTGCTCCTGTAAGTAATCCCAGTAAAACTCGTCTGTTCTCCACGGTGAGCTTTAGTGGTATCCATACTTTTGGTCACGCAACAGAACTGCAAGCATTCTTTTAAAAAAAAAAATATGTATTTATTATGTACACAATATTCTGTCTGCATGTATGCCTGAAAGCCAGAAGAGGGCACCAGACCTCATTACAGATGGTTGTGAGCCACCATGTGGTTGCTGGGAATTGAACTCAGGACCTTTGGAAGAGCAGGTGATGCTCTTAACCTCTGAGCCATCTCTCCAACCCCAACTGCAAGCATGCTTAACCATTAGCCATTTCCCTAGCTCCCTGTTACTCTAGTTAAAGAACAAATTTGGGATTTTGAAGATTGCTCTCTGGTGTATATATATGTACTTTATCATTGATGATTGCAATTTATTGCTTCCTTTACCCACTTTAATATTTGTTTGCTTTTCTTTTCCGTAGTTTCATGAGGTGAAAACTTTTCTCATGTATTCAATAAATAAAGGCCATGTGAGGTGATATTTTGTTTGTGCTCTAACAAATAAAGCTTGCCTGAAGATCAGAGAGTGAAGCTAGCCACTAGTTAAGCACAGAAACCAGGTGGTGGTGGCTCATACCTTTGACCCCAGCACTGGGAATCTCATACCTTTGATCCCAGCTCATGGGAGGCACATACCTTTAATCCCTGCACTAGGGAGGTAGAGATAGGAATATAAGACCTGTGGAGACAGGATTTATCTCTCACCCATCAGTCTGAGGATTCATAGAGACAGGAGCTCAGCTCTTCAGTCTGAGGATTTCGTAGAGGTAAGAACTTTAGTGGCTGGCTGCTTTACTGCTCTGATCTTTCAGCTTTCACCCCCTAATATGTGACTCTGGGTTTTTGTTATTAAGACCAATTAGAATTCATGCTATAGTCATGGATTTCCTTCTAAGCACCTTTGCTTTGGCTATGGTGTTCCATAAATATCCACCAACTCAAGTTATATAATAGTGCTAGATGCTTTTTATCTTCCTTTTAATAATTTCTGACAGATGTACCATAAAGCTTCCAATTAAGATTGCAGGTTTGCTCACTACTCCCCTTTGGCCTAGTTCATTTTGACTTTATGAATTTTATTTTCCTTATATATTGAATTTTTTGAGATTTTACTTACTTTGATTTTATGTGTTGGGTATTTTCTCTATATATATCTGAGTAGCCTGTGCATACAGTACCACTGGGGTCCAGAAGAGGACATTGGATCCTCTGGGACCAGAGTTAGAGATGGTTGGTAGCTGCTCTGTGGGTGCTAGAAATAGAATCTGGGTCCTCTGGAAGAGCAGCCAGTGCCCTTAACTGTTGCACTGTCTCTCAAGTCCTTATTTGTTTATTTACTTAGAGACAGGGTCTCCCTGTCTAGCCACTGACTGGCCTGAAACTCACTCTGTTGACCAGGCTGGCTTCTGATTCTTAGAGAACCTCCTGTCTCTGCCCACTGAGTGCTGGGATCAAATGAGTGTGCCACCATACCCATCAAGTTTATACATTTTAAAGTTACAGTATTATATCTGTATTAATTTAGAATCCTTAGTTCTCATCATTGAAATCAACACTCTAATTATTCAATGTCTCTCCTCACCTGAATGCGCACATACTGTACTAGTTAATATACTCTGACTGGCATCTTCAGGCTAACCCCTAAGAGCTCTTTAAAATTATCCACATATTTGCTTCAAGAATGTTTCTAGGGGCTGGAGAGATGGCTTTGTGGTTAAGAGCACAGACTGTTCTTCCAGAGGACCCAGGTTCAATTCCCAGCACCCACATGGCAGCTCACAACTGTCTGAAGATCCAGTTGCAGGGGATCTGACACCTTCACACCAATGCACATAAAATAAAGTTAAATAAACCATAAAAATATTTTTTAAAAAATGTTTCTAATGAACAAAGTATAATTCAGTCTTATATATAAAAATCCTGAAATGTATTTATAGAATGAGCTTTTTATTATAACCTAGTGGAAACAAAATTTTCTTATCTTTTTTTTTAATTAGTTTCTACTTCTCCATGCCCCTTCCCTACATATGGAGGTGAGGAGTCATATGATGGAGGATGTCTATGTGTTACTTTCATTGGTTAATAAAGAAACTGCCTTGGCCCTTTGATAGGACAGAAAATTAGGTAGGTGGAGTAAACAGAACAGAATGCTAGGTAGCAGGCAGGGGCAGACGCTTCAGGCAGTCGCCATGCTTCTCCTCTCCGAGACAGACACAGGTTAAGATCTCTCCTGGTAAGCCACCACTCATGGTGCTACACAGATTACTAAATATGGGTTAAAGCAAGATGTGAGAATCAGCTAATAAGAGGCTAAAACTAATGGGCCAGGCAGTGTTTAAAAGAATACAGTTTCCGTGTAATTATTTTGGGTAAAGCTAGCCGGTGGTGGGAAGCAGCCCGCGGCCCTCATCACTACAGTCATAAACAGCTCCTTATGTCATGGCAAGCAGAACACAGACAAAGGGGCCTGGCTAAAGCCTCAAAGACCCACTCCCAGTGACACTTGTTCAAACATGCAAGCCCGTGGCACATTTCATTTTCAAGTCATGACAATCTTGATCTGAATTTTTTAAAATGTGCATTGGTGTTTTGTCTACATGCGTATTTATGTAAACGTGTCAGAATTCCATGGAGCTGGAGTTACCGATAGTGGTGAGCTGCTATGTGGGTGCTGGGAATTGAACCTGGATCCTCTGGAAGAGCAGCCAGTGTTCTTAACCACTGAGCCATCTCTCCCAGCCCTGAATCTGATTTTTATTATTATGTTTTTTTTTTAGTATCATTGTTTTAGCAATTACAACGTGGTTTATTTAAAATAGTAAATCCTCCCATTCTGGAATACAGTAATTTTCTTTTCTCAGGTCATGCCAAGTGTGCAGAAAGGTATATGTTATCCCTATAAAATGTGCATTTCCCTGAAATCCTGGCATGCAATTTTATTTGGGAATGAAGTCTTTCCATGGAAATTTAAGACAGAGCTGAGGTTTACAGGATTATTGTGGTCCCTAAATCTAATGGGATATAGAAGTGTTGTGGAAATTCTTTCTGCCAATAGATTTGTGATACTGGCCTTAGGGTGTGGCTTCTTGTCCGTGGGTGTGATCTCTTATAAGGAAAGAACAGACAGTCTCTCTCTCTCCCTCTCTCCTCTCCTCTCTCCTCTCTCTCCTCTCCCTCATCTCCACTCTCCCCTCGCTCTCTCTCTCTCTCTCTCTCTCTCCTCTCTCTCTCTCTCTCATGCTGGCTTGGATGGTAGGAGCAGAGCAGGTGGCTTGCTGTTGGTGCTCTTTCCCCTTGGTCAGAACAACTGCAGTGGCATCTAACCTGTCCTGTATCCGGGAGTGTTCACCCCTATTATACATCTAAATCAATTCGTTTGAGTCTCTCCCAGACTCTCATGTATTCTTGCTACACCTGGCACTCAGTGCGAATCCTCTGAGTGGCTGTAAGTGGCTGTGGGGCGGGCGGGCAGAGAAACCAGTTCAGCAGGACCGGGAGAGACGGAGAAAAGTCTCCACTTACACAGGAAAGGACACAGGGGTGTAGAGAGGGCACCCAAGTGAAGACAAGTGCCCACACTGCTGAGTGATTCTGAGAATCGACAGAACTATGGGAGACAGGTGGAGTGCCGTAGAGATTGCAGCCTGTAGGGCTGCCAAGAGAAGCCAATCAACAAAGCCCCTCCTTCCCTCAGGACTCTGGTTTTGAACGAAAACAGAATACCTTCTTATTGTATTGCTGGCGACCTGTGGCAGTCACAGCGACTCAATACAAAGCACCCTGGGAAAGTTGTAGGGTTTATTAGCATAAATCTGGAATTGGAAAGTTGAATTTATTACTAATCTTAAATAGTTTTTACTGCTATTGGTAATAAAAAATCTTTGAGGTTTTAAAATTAAAGGTGTTTCAGGCGGTAGTGGTGCATAGTCTTTAATCCCAGCACTCGGGAGGCAGAGACAAAGGGATCTCTGTGAGTTCGAGGCCAGCCTGGTCTACAGAGCTAGTTTCAGGACAGCTTGGGCTGTTAAACAGAGAAACCCTGTCTTGAAAAAGTCCCCCTCCCCCCAAAAAAGTTAAAATTGTTTGTATTTTTGATACAGGGTGTCATACAGAGCCTTGGCTCCCTGGAATTTACCCTACAGTCCACTCTAACCTTAAACATCCCTCATCTCCCTGCTTTTGCCTTGCTAAGGGCCAAGATCACAAGATGAATCACCATCCTAAACAGAATAAAATCCTTAAGCTCCGGATCAGCCTTCTGACCACTGCTGAGGATGTAGAAAAACAACCTTTTTGGTGGGGGAGGATGGCATTGCAGATCTGCCAAAGTGTGAGCTGTCTTTGTTAATAAAGTCTTACCATCTAGTCCTGGTGGGCAACAAAAAGCAGTGGCATTAGCCATTGTTTTGGGCCTTCAAGAACCTTCCTGACTAAGCTCCTAAGGGATATGTCACTCTGTCACTGGGAATTTCGTTTGATAACCTGGAATCAACATCCTTCTGCCCATGCTGGGTACCACTGTTCAATCTTTATGTATTTGCATATATACAAAGAAGTGTGTATGCTTTCAAATGTGCTTATTTATTTTATGCATATGGTGTGTTTCGCCTATGTATGTCTGTAGACCCCATGAGGATTCCCTGGGACCAGAGTTACAGACAGTTATGACCTTTGATGTGCTCTTAACCACTAAGTCATCTCTCCAGCCCCTGTATATTATACGTTTATATATTCTTTATATATACATATATAAAACCTCTGCCTACCCCTTCTAACTCCATCCTCCTGTCCACATCCCTACTTAAACCTTTAGATCCTTGTATCCTCTCCTCTACTTCATATAGCCTATGCTCTAAACGTTTACTCTTCTGTTTTTACTCTATCTTAGGGCTCTCTCTCTCTCTCTCTCTCTCTCTCTCTCTCTCTCTCTCTCTCTCTCTCTGTGTGTGTGTGTGTGTGTGTGTGTGTGTGTGTGTGTGTGTGTGTGTGTGTGTGCTGAGCTTGCATGTGCTCTACCACTGAACACCTTCACCATACTCTTTCTTTTAAAATAGATTCTAGCACTTTTTCCTTTTAAAAATGTCTATTTTACCTACTAGGTGATATTGTCATTATTTGAGGATAATTTTCTTTTGGAATCTAGGCCTTTAGGCTAAATGCACTTTATAGCGATATTATTTTTTAAATATTTTTTAATTAGTTGTAGCCTGTGGATATAAAAAAAAAAGTTAAGTATAAACTTGATTATTATTCAGCAGTTCTAATTTAGGTCAGAATTTATGCTAAGATGAAACTATCTTTTTCTCTTTTCTTTCTCATTTATTATAGAGTAAAATTTTCCATGTCTGTCAAGTCTGAGGGCTGTTCATCCTTGGGTCTCTTGTTGGGCATATGTAATTGCCCTACTAATCTTAACATTTCTTTCCCAGTGTGTCTAGCTATTGATATTTTGGCTCTCTTTCCAGGAGATATTTCTGCAGTGTCTTCTCTGACCTCTGGTCACTTTCCCAGTCTTTTGGTGACTGTATTGTTAATCTCCATAAACCCTTTCTTTCCAGCTGTCTGTCCTTATAACAGTCTCTCCTGGTTTGACGATTTCAGCATTTTTCCTTGAAGACACCGATGAGAATTTCTTGTGGTTTATGAATTAGATTTCCATGCCAGATTAGTTATTTCAATGTTGGTTTTGATTGTTCCCACTAAGCTACATAGAGAGATCTTCCCTATGATCCACGGTCTCCCACTCTCCTTTTCCGTGTGTGCATGAACCAAGCTCTCTTTTCTTTGCCCTGAGTTAGAGCTGGATGTTACACATGTGAATAGACAAATGAATGGCAGAGCACTGTAGGGGCACAGGGTGAAGAGAGGCGTCACTGTAGGGTGCTAGGGGTGGAGGGTGAAGAAGATGAGGATGGTTCTTTCTGGTGCTTTCATCTCCACCAGCACAGGTACATGGAAATACCACATTCTCCCTAAATTTTCTCAGGCATATGTCCACCTCGGTCTTAGAACAGTAAGACAGGAGAACCAAAGTCCAGAGACTGATGGGGTCCACTTGCCCTGACAGACTCTGTCAGTACGGATGCTCACACCCATCTGTCCAGGGTGATGACTGAGAACGGGATATGGTGGTCCACCCTTGCAAACTCAGCACTCGGAAGGTTGAAACACAAGGATTATTAATCCAGTCCAGACAGGACTTAGGAGGAAACCCTAATTTAAATAAGCAAGCTAACAAAAAACCAGAAACAAACAACAGCAACATCAAACCTACAACAGCAAAGCCAAGGTAGAGGTCGAGTAGGGAAGATGTATTCTTTAGAAATTTTTTGAATTTTTGGGCTTTGAATTATAAATTGGTTTGTGTTATGCTGGGAGTCAAGATGGGGTCTCCGATCTTATGATCTCACATATCCTAGGTGAGTACTCGATCACTGAGTGACACTCCCAATCCTCATATTTTTTTTGTCTGATGATTAAGGCATGAATAGTAAATGCCTGCAAATGTGATTAGCCACATTTAATGGGTGAATTTGGGAAAGCAGTGTAATGGAGTCAGGGAGCATGATAGAGTGAAATCAGCTTCCTCTAAGCATATTGCTGGTGACAGAAACTCAGCTAGAGTGAACAAGTGATACTTCTGTCCGTCTAACTGTGGCCCCATGCTCTATCAGCTGTGAAGGGGGGTGGCCTGAAGAGGGAAGGCTCTGCCAACTGTAGCCACCACAGTAAAGATGTAGTTGGTGTTGCTAGAGTCCAACTTTCGGTTTAGGATCCACTGAAATTCTCCGTTAGAAGCATAGGAGGGGCTGGAGATGGGCTCATTGGATTAGGGCACTGGCTGGTCTTGCAGAGAGGACCTGGGTTCTGTTGCCAGTGTCTACATGGTGGTTCACAACCATCCTGAACTTCAGTTCCAAGTCCCTGTTCCCCTCTTTTGACCTCTGTGGGCACCAGACAGGCACATGATGCATACACATGAACATACGTGTACACACATGCTAGCATGCAAACATGCAAAATATTCAGACACAAAAAATGAGCAAAACATTTAAATGAACATAACTTAATCATATGAGACTGTGACCATAGAAAAGAATAACTGGAGTTTTCCAAGATGCTTGAGGCTCTGTCCATTCCATTTCTCTCTCTCTCCCTTCTTTCATAGAGCTATTATCCACTTCAAGGCTTTCCTGAGTGCTGACAGGGAAGAAAGTTCTGCCAGATTGGTACCTTCAAAACAGATCAAGATTTTCAACATGTCCCGAGCACCGTTAGATGCAGATAAACCTCAACCACATGACAATGTTGATGGGATCGCTCATTTCCTTCCCTTTTAGCAGAATAACTGTCATTCCCAGATGCAGGTCAGTTGTTTAGTCTTAACAAGGTTTAGTAATCAAAATTCAGGGTGCTTAGCTTATCCAGTTTCCCATCTGCGTCTCAGCTGTAATGTTTAATTTTCATTTCCTCTTTTCAATTGACATTTAACCTCATCAGAGAGGCTCGATGGGCCTTTCCGGGGGATGCCGTTACTTCCTTATTCCTGAATAAGGGCTGGAATTCCATTTGGAAAGAGAAATTACATGGGGTTTGATCAATACCCTTAAAGAACTAAAAGACAAAAATTACCTGTTATCTGGCTTTAAGATGTACTCCATGTCTGTGATTTGTATCCTTGTGTTAACTTAGAGTCACTAGTTATTTGATTAGTGATTGTTAAGATCTAAAATGGATTTAAAAAAAAATGCAAAAAGAATCAATACTTGAGCTAAATATTTAACAATCAGGGCATTAACAAGAGACTAAGTCTTCTCAATTGAATTATTCTTTGCTTGTACATTTTAGAAGGATGGGCATATTTAAAGAAGATGAAAAATCTGCTATTTTATTTATTTACTTTTGTATTTATTTTATTCATTTATTATACAAGGTCTCTCTGTGGAGCCCTGGTTGTCCTGGAACTCACTATGTCTTAGACCAGGCTGGTCTCAAACTCACAGAGATCCACTTGCCTCTGCCTCCCAAGTGCTGGGACGAAAGGCATGCTTCACTGCACCTGGCAAAATATATTACTTTAAGTGTCTATGTAAGTTGCTTTCTATTGCCATAGACACGAGGTTATCACTGGTGGGAAGGCCACTGGTGACACTTACTGCACAGAAAGTGGTCTTGACCACAAGTCTTTTTTATTTGAGACAAGACCTCAAATAGTCTAGGCTGCCCTCAAGCTGCTGTGTAGGCAAGATAGGATTTGAATTCCCAATCCTGCCTCTGTATCCCAAGCACTGTGACTATGTCACACCGATAACGCAGATGACATGACAGGCAACTCGCGCACGCGCGCAAGTGTTTAGCTGAGTCATACATGGATGTAACCATGCATGCGTGCAGGTGGGTCACGCAGAGTCCTTTGTGCCCAAGGGCCTGTCCGCACATGCTTGCCTTTAGAACCCGGAAGTGCAGCCTTATCTGTGGCTGAATAATTACAACCATAACCAAAAATATTTATTAAATTTGATCCTACAATTTTAATGGTAGAAGCCACAAAATACGTTAACATGCTCAGACTTCTTTCAGGCCCTCTAGGTGAGAACTTTAAGGTGTGTACAATCATAGATTGTAGCACTATTTTGGACTGTGAGTTCTGGGAAAGCTAACCTTAGCTTGAAGGGAATGGAGTGGGCCCCTCCCACGTGTGTGGGTGTGTGCTTGAAGAACCCCAAGAGGTAGGTAGAGGGACTGGATCTTCAGACCAAACAGACTTAAACACTGCAGCTGCTTTTGAAAACAGCAGAATAGCCGGGCGGTGGTGGCGCACGCCTTTAATCCCAGCACTCGGGAGGCAGAGGCAGGTGGATCTCTGAGTTCGAGGCCAGCCTGGTCTACAAGAGCTAGCTCCAGGACAGGCTCTAGAAACTACAGGGAAACCCTGTCTCGAAAAACCAAAAAAAAAAGAAAGAAAAAGAAAACAGCAGAATTCTCTGGGCTCCTTTGTTCCTTAGAATCACTGGCGGAGTGGTCATAGTCATGCAAATGTATGTCTAGGAGATCCCCGGGGCTCTAGTGGAAAGTGGTATCAGGGGCTTAGCAGAATCTTTTGCGGAGTCTACAAAGGGCACTTCTATCAACAGCCCTTAGTTTGCAGAGGCAGACCCTGGAGAGAGCAAGTAGTAGTAAAATGAGTGAATTTACACAAATACCCGAAACAAACAAGAGATAAAACACACACAACAACAAACAAAACAAGACCTTTCCCTGTGATTCAGTATTATTAAAATATCTCTAAAGGAATGAGACCATCTTGACTGAGGAACCAATGGCCAGAAAGAGCATCTGTTGCCCAATGAAGAGTTATCCCAAGGTGAGGGAATGTGACCTGAGGGTACAGTTGAAACTGGGCATCACCACTAGCGTTTGTCACCTAGGCATAGAGAATGTGCCTTAAGAGCGGTTGCCTGAGCTTGACGGGGATGGGAGGGTGGGGGGTGGGGGGTGGCAAAGGAATTCCACCAGTGCCCAACCCTGCCGTGTTCTGGGTTGCAAGCAACGTTCAAAGACAGGACTCGTCCTTTCTTAGTTTAAAACAGCTTTAAGAAGGCACAGGCTGGGGCTGGGCAGATGGCTCAGTGGTTAAAAGCAGTGATTCCTTGCCTGAGGACTTGGGTTCAATTCCCAGCACCTACATGGCAATTCACAAAGTCTGTAACTGCTTTCCTGACCATCTTCTGGCCTCTATGGGCACCAGGCACACATATACTTTGCACATGCAAGCAAGCAAAACACCCATATACATAAAAGCAAGTTTTTACAAAGATTTTTTTAAAGCTATGTGTAGAGGCACACATTTTTTTTGAAAATTTATTTATTTATTATGTATACAATGGTCTGCCTGCATGTGTCCCTGCAGACAGAAGTTGGCACCAGATCTTATTACTGGTGGTTGTGAGCCACCATATGGTTGCTGGGAATTGAACTCAGGACCTCTGGAAGAGCAGTCAATGCTCTTAACCATGAGCTCAGGCCGAGGCACACATTTTTTTTTTAAAGATTTATTTATTTATTATGTATACAACATTTTGCCTCCATGTATGCCCGCCCGCCAGAAGAGGGCGCCAGATCTCATTACAGATGGTTGTGAGCCACCATGTGGTTGCTGGGAATTGAACTCAGGACCCTTGGAAGAGCAGGCAGCAGGCGGTGCTCTTAACCACTGAGCCATCTCTCCAGCCCCCGAGGCACACATTTTTAATCTCAGCATTTGGGAGGCCGAAGCAGGTAGATCTGAGGTTAGCCTGGTCTACATAGCAAGTTTCAGGCCCTAAGGATACATAGGAAGACCTTGTATCAAACAAAGAAGAGGTACATTTTTAAAGCTTTAAGGAGGAGCAATATTACAATACAATCTCCAATAGTTCCCAAGTATGCTAATCACCACTAGTTGCCAGGTTTGACATTAAAATGACAGATAAATTTTGAATTAAAATTTAACTTTAGGTGAATATGCTTTATTTGAAGATATCTTAATAATACTGAAATATCTTTTTTGAAAAAAATAGAGTTATTTGCTTTTCCAAAGATTATTCCAATTTTGGAGTTACTAGTTCCCACTATTCTTTTAAATATTCATTTTTGATATATTTGGAACCCTGGGAAACATCCTTTCCATGCCTTGTGTCTTGAGAAGGTGTTTTTTGTAGAAGTGTTTAGGCTAGAAGAGTCGTCCCAGTCAGAGAATATACAAGTCTTGGCTTCAGTCCTCAGTACAACAGAAAGAATCACCAAGACTGTGCTATGAAACAGGCAGAGGCAGGAGGATGAAGAGTTGGAGGCCAGCCTGGGCTACACAGTAAGATCCCATGTTAAACAAAATGAAACAACACAAAAGGAAAGACTTCATATCAAGTAGTTCTGGGGACGTAGATGGAATATTTTTGACTTTTTTTATTTTTCTCTCTGTGTGTGTATGTGTGTGTATTCATGTTGGTATGTATGGAATTACACATGTGCATGCATATGGGTGCATGAGCACATGGAGGTCTGAGGTTGATGTGTGGTATTAGCTCCATCGTTCTTCCGTCTTACTCAATGAGACAGTCTTCACATCAAACACAGAGCTCATAAGTATGACTAGGCAAGCTATTCTGCTTACCTGAACCCCCTGCCTCCGTCTTACAAGGGTGGAATTGCATGGCATTTCTGTGGGCTCTGGGGTTCTGAACTGCAGTCCTTACAAAGCAAGCACTTTAACCACGACGGCATCTCCCCACTCCTTTCTATCTCTCCACCCCTTCTTGACTTTTAGGGCAGCTCTCCCCTTCCTCTGCCACATGCTGGAGATCCTTAGGGAAGTTTGTACAGACTGGAAAGTTTTTTTTAAGGAGTTGGCAGATTTGGTTTCAAATCTTGGAGCTTCTACTCATCTTTGGGATGAGTCAGGGACCAAAATTCTGAATCCTAGTTTGAGCCTTCAGCTGTGGAATGGAAGGAGATGGCAGGAACTTTGCAGAAGTTTTAGAATTTAGTGAGCTAGTAAACATTTCTACACTTAAGTGTTAGCTTGAGACGTCCACTGGCTCTCCTGATCGCTCCCAACTTATGCAAGTTAGAATATAATTACCACTAACTTTCTTGAGACCACATCAAGAATTTTATTGTAGAGTTTAAGAGCCTAAGAAAAAGGAAACGAACTGGTTACCAGCTTCCAGCACACCATGGAATGATAAAATAACAAACAAACAAAAAACAGACAGTAGATGGGTAGATAGTTTCTGATTCCCTGCTACCACTAATTAAAAAGAAGACAAGGCTGCTTCCGGGCACTCCTGGAACAGATACTTACTGAGCGCCTGCTCCCTGCCAGGGATTATTCTAAACCTGGAGGAACCAGCGAGAAAACGAAGGGACCTGACAGAGGGCTACACTCTGGAGCACTAGTGACAGAGCGGGCTCTTGTTCTGATGGACTGCAGCACAACCGTTAAGGGCATAAAAACACATGGGCAGTTAAGTGTGGTGGCGTGAGCCTGTCACCCCAAACACTCAGGAAACCATGGCAAGAGGATCAGGAATTCAAGGGCTAAGAAGTGTGTGTGTGTGTGTGTGTGTGTGTGAGAGAGAGAGAGAGAGAGAGAGAGAGAGGAGAGAGAGAGAAGAGAGAGAGAGAGAGAACACATAATGTGTAATTCCATTTATATGAGGTACCTTTCTAGAACAGTCAAGATCATAATATGTAAAATGGTACTGGGGCAGGGGGAAGGGGACCAGCAATATATGATGCAAAGGATATACATCATATATATAGGGTTGGTGGGGTTAGGGATGGGACAGAGCGGGAGAGTAATGAAAGAGATAATTTGATGGGGTTGTGCATTTTGGCATTAGGGAGAAAACTGGTGCAAGAGAAAGTCCTAGGAATCCACAAGGATGACCCCAGCTAAGACTTCTAGCAATAGTGGAGAGGGTTCTCCTGTAAACAGATTGGCGACTATCCTAATCGTCACCAGAGAGCCTTCATTCAGTAATTGATGGAAGCAGATGCAGAGATCCACAGCCAAGCCCTGGGCGGAGCTCCTGGAGTCCAGTTGAAGAGAGGGCGGAGGTATTGTAGGAGCCAGTGGGGGCAAGAGCTTGATAGGGAACTCACAGAGACAGCTAACCTGAGCTCGTGGGAGCTGAGGGACTCCGGACAGACCCTATGGAGCCTTCAAGGCCCCGTATGTGGACCGAGGCCCTCTGTATATGGATGACAGTTGTGTGGCTTGATCTGTTTTGGGGGTCTCTAGCAGTGGAATCAGGACCAGTCCCTGGAGCATGAGTTGGCTCTTTGGAACCTATTCCTCATGCGGGGCTACCTCGCCCAATCTTGATGTAGGGGAGGAGCCTGGTCCTGCCTCAACTTGAAACGCCAGGCTTTGTTGACTCCCATTGGAGGCCTGCCCCTTTCTAAACAGAGGAGGCGTGGCTGAGGAGAGGGGTAGACCGGAGGTGGAGGGAGGGAATGAGAGGAGAGAAGTGAGGGGAAACTGGTTGGTATGTAAATGAATGAAAAAAAATAATAAAAAATAAAATAAAACTTAAAAAGGTGCTGGGGCAGGGCAACAGTAATACATGGTGTAAAAGATATGCCCTGGCTTTGAGCTATAGACCAGCATATTTCCAACTCTTAAACTGGTTTGTTGTGTTTTTGAGATGGTGTCTTACACTGTAGCCCACAATGGCCTGGAACTCACTATGTAGCCCATTCCTCTCAAACTTGTAGCAATCCTCTTGCCTCTGGTTCCTGGGTGCCTGAACTACAGGTATGAACCATGCCTGGTTAAATTGTATATACTTTTGAAAATTTATTTATTTTATTTTACATATATGAGGGTTTTGCTTGCGTGTATTTATATGTGTCATGTGCCTGCCAGTCACATAGTATGTTTCATGTTATATTATTTTATTACAATTAAAAATAAAGAGGACCAGGTAATCTGTTTCAATGATGTACAGATGTGTATATATATAATGTATATATATATATACACACATTTATTTATTTATTTCATGCGTGTACATGTGTGCGTGCATGTGCCAAAATATGATAGTGGAATATCTCTATAATTTCCCAACATAACTTTAATACTGAAATACTAGCTGATTTGTATGACGAGTAGCCAGGTGGTGGTGGCACATGCCTTTAATCCCAGCACTCAAAAGGCAGAGACAGACAGATCTCTGAATTCAAGGCCAGCCTGATCTACAGAGCGAGATCCAGAATGGCCAGAGCTGTTACACAGAAAATCTTGTCTCAAACCCCCCCACCCCAGAAAGAAATATGCAGCAAGTATATTCCGCTGTGGGTTGGTGGCTCATTGCACACTTTCACCGAAAGTAATGAATTAGAGCCTAACAAAAGAGAGCACTTTCTCTAATCTTCCTTTTCTTCAGGACTTGAAATAGTCATTAATAAGGTGTCTAGTGGTGTATACAAATGTGACTAATACACACATGGAATTAGCTAATCAAACAGTGAAGGCAAACTCAGGCAGGACTCGTCGACCATCAGGCCAGGCCAAAGCAAACAGAGGTATTTTGCACTGTAAGTTAAGGGCTAATAAACAGACTTCACCAGTTCAAGAGAGGCAGAGAAATACGGAGACACGGGTCAAGAAAGGAACTTTGTTCCAAAATCAAGCCACCAGATAGGGTTGGGATAAGATCAGTGTCTAAGTTTTGAAGAAACCAGAGAGTGAGGCGCAGGGTGTTAGAAAGCAATATTTTATTATCAGGCTAGTTAGGGCTAAACGAGCTCAATTCCAGGTTCTAACTAGCAGGCAGATGTGACTGATTTTCCCATTCACTAGATGGTGTGTGAGGAAGTAGTTCAGGGATACCACTCACGGGCCAGAGGAAAAAGAGGAGGTTCTGGTTTTCACTTTCCCACGCCTCCACTATGATTGTAGCTAAAATATGTTCACTGGAAAGTCTGATGGACAGTTTCTATTGTGTGTGTGTTGGTGGTGTGTATGTTGTATGCAGACCTGTGTGTGCAGGTGCTTGCCAGGGGAGAACTTTGGGTGTTAGTCCCTCCTTACTCCCTTGCTAAAGGGTCTCTCCTAGAACCTGGAGCTTGTTGGCATAAGCCATCTCACTCCAAAGGGTATGACCACATCTAACTCTTTAAAAAATATTTCTATTATGAACTGAGTGAGGTGGCACAGATCTTTAATCCCAGTACTTGAGAGACAGAGGCAGGAGGATCTCTGAGTTTGAGGTCAGCCTGGTCTACATACAGAGTTTCAGAAGAGCCAGGGCTATACAGAGAAACTGTCTTCAAAAGCCAAAAAAAAAATGTGTGTGTATCATTATTATTATTTATCTATTTATGTGTATGTGTCCAAGGAGATACGACAGATGTCAGGTCCCCTGGAGCTTGAGTCATAGGTAGTTGTGACCTGCCTGATGTAGATGGTTGGACGTCAACTCGGGTTCTAAGAAACAATAAACATTCTTAACCCACTGAGCCCTCTCTCTAGCTACATGACTTTGGTACATGCTTGGTCAGTGAGTGTTCTTTCCTGCTGAGCATCTTGCTAGCCTGACATTTTTGATGACTAAGCCCCTGTTTCCTAGGTACCTTATTGCTACATGCCTCTGCGCTACCTGTCCACTGGGTGCTGCTATCCTCTTTTAAAAACCTGCACCCTGGCCCATGGCACCTTGGCCAACCACATTATCCCTACCTAGTCTATGCACTGTGACTGGGTCACAATTGGAATGTGATTACAAATGGACAGATGAGAACACACAAGAACTTGGAAAGGTCCTGAGTTATCTGCTCAGCATCAGAGGAAATGAATGAATGAATGAATGAATGAGCAGATAAAATGGGCTGATGAAAACATTTTACTGGGGTTGTTATAGTGGACGCTCCCAGCCTCTTTAAACTATTTAAACAATGGGGAACATCTCTCTTTTTCTCCTTTTCTTTCACTGGGTAATGTTACATTTCTGGTTTTTGAACCAAGGGCTTCCTGTATACACGCATTCTCCCACCGAGCTACAGTCCTATCCCAATTCTTTGTTTTTCTGTGTAAAACTAGAATATGTGTCTCTAGCAGCTGCTGGTAACAGGGACATATAGAGAAGACAGACACTGGCCCCAACTCAGGGAGGAGGCCCAAGGAGGGATGGATTGAGACCCTGGTGCCAGTCATTTATAGCAACTAATTAATGAATGTATACACCCATATTAGTTTAAAAAAACAACAACAATAAAAAACAAAAACAAAGGACTGGGAGGTGAAATTCTGTTGATAAAATTTTTTTCTTGAGTGCATTAAGCCCTAGGTTCTGTCCCTACCACAAAAAAAAAAAAAAAAAAAAAAAAAAAACCCTGGATGTTGTAATACATGTGTGCACCCCAGCACTCAGAAGGTAGAAGCAGGAGGGTCATCCTTAACCAGCCTGGAATATATAGTAAGACCCTATATTTAAAAAAAAAAAAAAAAACCAAATCAAACAAAACAAACAAGAGAAAAATATTTTTTGTATTCTCTAATTTTCTTTTTAAAACTTTCATTGAGTGTGTGTGTATATGTGTGTGTGCGTTGTGCAAAAATATTTCCTAATTTCCAACAATTTTTTTAAAATATTTTATTTATTATGTATACAATATTCTGTCTGCATGTATGCCTGCAGGCCAGAAGAGGGCATGAGACCTCATTACAGATGGTTGTGAGCCACCATGTGGTTGCTGGGAATTGAACTCAGTACCTTTGGAAGAGCAGGCAATGCTCTTAACCTCTGAGCCATCTCTCCAGCCCTCCAACAATTTTTTTGAGTGGTCCTGGGAATTGAACCTAAGGCTTCAGACATGTTGGGGAAGTATGTTGTTGGGACCCAGCAAGGTGGCTGTACTGGTAAATACATTTGCCATGCAAGCTTCATGGCTTGAGTTTGAGTTCCTGAACCATATGGTGGAAGGAGAGAAGGGACTTTTTACACACACACACACACACACACACCACCCCACTTGTGTGCATATGCATGCACAAATAAAATGTAAAATATTTTAAACTATGTTATTTTAACTATGTAACTTTCATTTGCTGTTCTTGCCTTTGGCTTTGGGGATTGATTCTAGGGCTAAAAGCATGGCAGCAGACACTTTACACATCTGGAACTATGTGGGCTCCAGAAGAGGAGAGAAGTAAGTCCTGGACATTGTCCTCTGACCTCTGTACACTAAGGCCTACACACACATACACACACACACACACACACACACACACACACACACACACTACTCAACTGTTTTGAAAGATAGATAGAGAGCAGGATGGAGGGAAGGGGATGAATCAAAGAACCCTTGTTTTCCTACAGCAATTTTATGCTTTAATTATTGGTAGTGACTTATCTTTTCAACACAGGAATCTGCTGGGATTTTGCTAGGCTCTGGGTGGGAGAAACTACACTGTTGTTTTCAGAAGATCCACAAACTTAGATTCTGCTGCTTGCCCTTGATACCCCGTAGGAAGTGGAGCACACAGAGAAGGAAGAGGGCAAAGTGGCTTTCTCCATGCTCCCCCATTTACCGGTCCTTTCATAAATTCTTTCGGTAAATGGGACCACTCCAGTCTGCTTCAGTACTCAGAAAGGGCATGTAGATTCTGCCCAGGTAGAGTGTTGGTCTCATCATACCTTAAAAGGCTAAATGCCAACACCAGATGACCACATAGAGTGTTTGGGGCAGAAGGGTAGTGCCCAAGAAAAGGCAGCCCCATTAAGTGGCTAGAAGGGCAGGAGGGGGATGAGTTGAAAACCAGACCTGCTTAGCCTAACTGTGTACCTTGACTATTTCATCTCAAGGAGTCACAGATTGTTGATCTCACAGCAATCGTTTAATTTAATAATTTTATTTTAAATATATTTATGTTTTTTGTATCTGTGTGTTTGCCTGAGTGTTCATATGTCCCCCATGTGCATACAGGAGCCTGTGCAGGTCAGAAGAGGGCATCAGATTCTCTGAAACTGCAGACAGAACTTCCAGATGGTTGGAGCTGCCATCTGGGTGCTGAGAATTCAACCCAGGTCCTCTGGAAGAACAGGCAATGGTCTCAGCCATTGAGCCACCTCTCCAGTCCCTGATCATTCTGTTTTAAATCTGTTGCCCTTGGCCACTGTGCATTTTCATTCTGGGATTGGTTTGACTGTCAATTCTGCTGTGTGTGCTTTAATATATATATATATTAAAACTGCATAGATCTAAAGCAGTTTCAAAATAGTTGATGCTTAGCACAAAGCAATGGAGCCAAGAGAGGTGAAGTCCTAGGGAAGTGGGAATTCACATTCTCTGATGGTTTCTGTAGGTGTCTGCTCAGGTCGGCTACTACGGGTAGAGCTACAGGAAACATTTTTGGAAAGTGTGTACCTATACTTAAGTATCAAGAGCTCTTCTGGGCTATTTTGAGATATTGGCCTAAGATGACTCAGTAAGAGCACTCTTTTTGGCTAATGTGCCTCGTGTCTGTCAGATAAGGCATCGTCTGTCATCTGGAACCCAGCCTCAAACTTGGATGTGAGTGGAAAAAAAAAATTCTCTGAAACAGCAAGGGAAACAATTACCATAAAACCACCCACTAATGCTGGAAGGTTCAAAGAACCACTCAGACGCTATCCCTAAAGTATTGATTGGCTTTTGAGTTTTTGTTTTTTGTTTTTTTTTTTTTTTTGTTTTTTTTTTTTTGGTTTTTCGAGACAGGGTTTCTCTGTAGCTTTGGAGCCTGTCCTGGAACTAGCTCTTGTAGACCAGGCTGGTCTCGAACTCACAGGGCTTTTGAGTTTTAAATGGTGATAAGGGCCCCCCGATGGGATGTGCCTCTGTGGTGTTAGCATATGGCAAGGCTTTGGCACTGTCCCTAACACTGGGGGTAGGGGTGGTGGTTGGATAGATATCATATTTAAACGACATGGTTCCTAATCTATATCAGTAAAATGGCTTTAAAAGATGATGGAAATGCAGGCATACCTTAATTTTAGAATGTTCTCAATCTCTAAAAAGAAGAAGAAAACAGAAAAGAAAGGAAGAGACAAATCTCTGTTTGATCTCAGAAAAGGTCCTTTGTCATTTTACATAGGAGGGAGGGGTGTGAGGCCATGCTGTCCCAGGAGGGAGCCGGTGCCATTCAGAGATTCCTGAGATGGCCTGTGTAAGGAATCTGCTGCTTCTAAGAAACACGTCCATGTGGACTTTGGGCAATGTATGCACCCAGTTTAAGCGATATTTCTTAGATAACAGCATCGTCGAGGCTTTTAGTTGGGTTGTGTCTCTAGTTCTGAATGTTCCATCAAGTGAGAACCAGATACTGGGAGACCAGGTAGACTCAGCTGCAGTAGGGGAAATGATAACCCTGGAAACAACAGTGGGAAACCCTAGCAAGGGAGAAGAAATTAACATGAGGGGCCATAAAAAGGCAGACTCTGAGACTGGAAGACTCCGCAGAGCGCTTTCCGGCTTGTAAAGGCTTGGGCTTATCTCGCGCTGAAACACAACCGCAAGGCTTTGGGAGGGACGCGGACACTGTGGAGATAGCCATAGAACTCTGAAC
Source organism: Arvicola amphibius (assembly GCF_903992535.2). Taxonomy (NCBI): domain Eukaryota; kingdom Metazoa; phylum Chordata; class Mammalia; order Rodentia; family Cricetidae; genus Arvicola; species Arvicola amphibius. The sequence continues at coordinate 105,349,232 of NC_052053.1, read as the reverse complement.
CCACCAGCCGTCATTTCTGGAGACAGAGTGGCTTTGGCTTGCCTCAGTAGAGTACCTGGATGGAGGACACACCATTCTGGAGACCTTTGCGGGCAGATGGCCCTCCCTGCTGTTCCAGGGCTCCTGACTATTTCCTGTCAGCTCAGAACAACTGGGCAATCAGTTTCCCAGTTCCTGCCTTTTGTCCTCCTTAAGTTCATTTTCCAGAGTAGCCACACTGACATTTTAAAAGCCACCAATGTCTTATCAGACTCAAATCCAAAGTATCTGGCTCTACCTTTGATGTGGCCCCTGCGCCTCTGAGGTGACCCGCCATATGATGCATAAAGTTAACACTGCAATTGAGACCTGCTTCTCTCTTAGGGACTTTAAACCTGCTGGCTGACCCTTGTTTGGGGCACTCATATTTTCGTTCTGAATCATATCATTTAAGCATCACTGCAGAAATGGTTCAGACCTTTCTTGTCCAACCTGTCTCCCACCCAGCCACTCCCCACTTAGAACTCCGTCACTCTCAGTTAACTCTCATGGTATTAACCTTCATGTGCGCAAACGTGTCTCGTTTATATGCTGCCAAGGTGCCCTGGGAGGAGATGTGCAAGGGCAGATTGCCAAATATATTATTTCTTATGGGATCCTGGGAAAGCAGGATGGAAAACCAGGTAGCCAAAGGCTTTGAATTTCTGTTGAATTTTATGAGATTTGCTATTTTCTGAGGAGCCGCAATCATAGTTGGAGCAGGGTAACGACCTTTCAAATGTCTTACAAAACTCATTTGGTTAAAAAATTATGAAATGTAATCACTTCACTGCTGGTTAACTGGTTTAACTACCACCTCGAGCACTGCCAAGGAGCTGGACGGCATGAATGCCGTCTAGACATTCTCCCGACACTGACTTGATGGCTTTAACTAGATGTGTGAAAGAATTCTACAGTTAGTTCCCAATCTGGTTTTTAAACATCTCCTGTGCTGGTGTAGAAGAATCAAATTCAGAACTCCTTTAATTATAAAATTAGGACGAAGCTAGGTTAATGCTCAATCTTCTCCACTCGACAGAAATGCAGTTCTGGCCAAACCTATTTGTCAAACTGGGGTATAATCACAACGTGGCTAACAACAGTGCCCTAGGGGTGAGCAACACAGCTTAAATTTTAATCAGTGAGTAAGAGATCTTTGTCTCTTTCCATGTACTCCCGTTGAGTACCTACTGTGTGCTGTATTCCGGGTTCAACTCTTGGGAGATAGAAACGAGTAAGGCATATTGCCTGCCTCTAAGGACAAACGCTACGGTTTAGGTTTGAGTGTGCAGTACAGCTAAGTGAACTACGTAATTCTATACAACGACCAGCACAACAAAAAAAATAAAAATAAAAAATAAAAAAATAGCCGGGCAGTGGTGGCACACGCCTTTAATCCCAGCACTCGGGAGGCAGAGGCAGGCGGATCTCTGTGAGTTCGAGACCAGCCTGGTCTACAAAAGCTAGTTCCAGGACAGGTTCCAAAGCAACAGAGAAACCCTGTCTCGAAAAGCCAAAAAAATAAAAAAATAAAAACAAAGACCAACGCAGATTGCCTCTCTAAAATCACTCCAGTTGGCCTTCTAAGCTTTTGCCACCTGAAATAGTCAGTGTTTTCTCACTCTTCCGTGTCTAGGAAGACATGAATCAAAGTTACTTCCAGCTTCTTGTCTACCGAGATGGGCTACTCACAGTTTAAAGAACAGTATCAACACAAAGTATGTATAAATATAAAGTTTATTTAGCATAGTGTTTAGAAAAATAAGTTCACATCATTTCAGAAAACAAATAAAACACTTAATTGTCCAGGCATAACCCCCATTACAGTACAACATACAGACTTTAGATCTCTTTGGTTGGGTAATTAAGCACAGAAATGTTCTGGGACATGCTGTGTGCCATCACCTAACAGTGCAGTAGAGGCTTTGCTCCTCATCCATGGTATACATTTCTTGTTACTAGGAGGTTGCTCTTACATGTAAGGCACAGTACAAAACACACTATTGAGTACTAACAACATGGCCTTGCTATCTATAGTACAGTACATGCAACAAAAAAATGGCTACGTTTTTTTGAGAAACGCCTGAAAACCACGGGAGGTCACGATGCTGATATAAATTTTGATTAATAAGAATATATGGTGGTAATATTTAACTAAATTGAATGTATCAATTAGACACAAAATAACCATTCAGTTCTATCATCTAAGTTTTAGGAAGACTTTGAAACAGCACTTGTAAAATGCAATTATTTTCCCCACGGATTTCCTGAATTATTTTCAATGAGATGATCTGTCAAACATTGAAAGAATTGAAGGACCTTGTGGTTATGTACTAATGCACACATAATGAGATGTAGCAACGGTTAGGCCTGCTTCAGCACATGCCCAATAATCCAACTTTAACGATGCAGGAGTAACAGGGGTACATACAGAGAGACTTAAGGTCAGTGTGCAATTCAACTATGGATTTTTTTTATAAAAAGAAAATCTATGACTATAACATCTACTTGCCTTTCACGACACAAGAACGGCACCCAAACACAATACAAGTCCAGTTCTTACTATAATGTACACGAGATAGTTACGCAGTGGCAACACAGGTGCTTTTGCTGTTTGAGCAGTAAAACTGCACCTCTTTTGAAAGCTAGACCAACCTGTCTACTAGACGTAACTAAGAGCTGAATGCCAATTCTGGCTATAGAGTGCATAGATAGGCTGACGCCAAAAAATCCCACAGCCAGCAGCAGGGGTTGAGATTTAAAGGGAGTTATTACCCCTATTCTGATTCCTCTCTCCATGAATCTTTAGAGGGTAATTTGCAGCATCTTCAAGCACTGTTATGTAAAAAGGACTATTCTGCCACATGAACCTCCAAGGGTTCCTGAGCTAGCCCTTGGTATTGAAGAAGAAGAAAAAAAAAAACCCAAAACCAAAGTCAGATGCAATTCTGTGAAAGGAGATCACGGGGTTTATCTTATCCCATTCACATATACACAGGCTACATACCAACTGGCCCTTCGTTTACTGAAAGAGCAGAAAAGAACAGTAAGTTCTTATATTGTGCACTGGTTCTTACCTGGTGGTTGCATAGCTACCTGGAGTAACTGTAGGGTTAGAAGTTCAATGTGTTGGAATATGAGTACATTTCCTAGGTAGGTATTTAGTTTTGTGCTATCTTTTCTTTTTCTTAGGGAGAAAGAGAAGAAGAACTCGGAATAAAAGAGACACTCCTGTCAGATATATGAAAGTTTTCCATCACACATGCACACACACAAACACACATACACATACACACACACACCACACACACACACACACACCCCTCATATAACTTTTTGACTTTCCCACTTCCCTTACCAGACAGGTATTCTAAAATAACTAGCTTTTGATATCTGCAGCAGTCTAGTAGAAAATACCATTTTTTATGTAAACTATACTGCAGACCATATAGCTAATCATAATAATATGGATCAGCACAACAACTGGGGAGGGGAATGGGGACAACCAAACTGTGGCAATAAAGTAGTGGCAGAGTAGAAGACCGTGCTAAATCAACTGGATTTGTTTAAACAAAAAACTCCAAGACAATAACCTCTGGCCAGAAATCATGTACTTCAAGAATTGAGGGACATTCACCAATTTCACATAAAACAGGACTTAAGTTTTTATCAAAAACGATGGCAAGGAATTCTTCATAGGGCTCTTCAATCTAAGCTGAAAGTTCTCTTCATAATAACAGCAAATGCTAAGCATTTGGTGACCTTTTACTCAACAGGCTCAGATAAGGAGCATGTTGGAAATCAAGCGACTCTTCCTCTTTCCCCATCTTGAGAAAAACAAGGTGTGGTGTTATCTTTATGCTTGCCAATTTAAAGTCCCTGGGAGGGTGGGTGGCACACACTTTTAATCCCAGCACTTGGGAGGCAGAGACAGGCAGATCTCTGTGAGTTCAAGGCCCAATCTGGTCTAGGAAGTGAGTTCCAGGACAAGCCAGGGATACACAGAGAAACCCTGTCCTTAACCCCGCCAAACCCGAAACAAACAAAACAAACAAACAAACAAACTGAAATTCACCATTGAGGAGATCACTTTCTTAAATCTGAGATGCTCCATATTAATGACATGAAGGCATGAAGGCATTTGAATGGATATATCTTGGGGTCAGAGTCCTGCTAAAAAACGTTTAAAACACAGTTGACAGCATCGTACAAGGGAATATCCTACGGAAACCCAAAGAACTTGCTTGTAATGGAGACGTGATGAAAGAGGACAGGCAGCAGTCACATGTCATAGTGTACCAACCGGTTCAAAACACCAAGAACGCAGCCTCAACGAGACCAAATTGTGCTAGATGCACCTTAAGTATCCTTTGTTTACTCTAAAATGTTGTTTCCATAACCTGCAGAATTGATGTTTCATAGTCCTTCCATACCTTTTTTTGACTTTCATCACTGTAATGAAAAGCATCAAACCTAATTGTTGATCCATTTGCATGACAAACATTACACATGACATCCACTGAACCCTAAGTCCTCTGCATATAATGGGGTTCTGCGGTAAACTTAACCCTGTTTGACGGTGCAGAGGAGCCATCAACACTTTTGCTGACACTTCTGTACCTTACTGCTAATAAAAAGGCCACAAGGTAAAAAAGGCACATAGGAGTCTATATAAAACATATTTAAATGAATCAAAGCTTCTAAAGAAAGAAGGGCATGACGAGAAGTACCAAAATTCCAGTATTGGGGGTTAAAAGTTCCTGTTTCAGTGTTAACATTGACCTTAAGAGACTCTGGATAAAAATCACAAAAATAAAACTTGGTTGAAAACAAAGCTGTTCCTGCTATTCCTGCTCAAACAATAAATATAAATTAAACAGTAAGAAAACATTTTTTTTAGTTCATAGCGCCTGAAGACTAAGAGAGTCATACAAGGTATAAATAAAAATTCATTGTACTTGCTCAAATTCTGCATGTAGAACTGGCATATTTACATTCATACCCAAGTTGTGTCAGAGTTTAGTGGCGTTTTGAACTTTCTCTGCCACATTTAAACTATTAGCAGTCACACTAGGAAACACGTAGAGACCAAAACCAAGTCTTTTCCCCGAATGCTGAAAATGCTGAACGTGTGTACGGACACACACATGCACACATATATAAGCTACTTAATTTGAAAAATATACCCTTATAATAATCCGGAGTACCGTTATTTCTTAGCCATCTCAATGCCCAGGGAGGAAAAGTAAACAAAAACCAAGTGCATTGCTTCTATTATTTAAGTGTCTAAGTTAGGTGTACACACGTAAAAGTTAGAATACTATCACGTTCCATTCCAGCCTTAGACTTATATGGCTGACTAAATGCTTTATGATGGTTTGATACGCTTCTCCTGCTGCCTTGCCGCCATGTATTTCAAAGCCAACGTGACGGGAACAGAAAGGCTTCAGCCATCCACCCCTGTACATTTAACTATGATCTTCATGCAGACCGATCCAAATATATTTGCTCGCACAAGTAGAGCGCATTCCTCTAAACGAGTAAAGGTTCCCCATCTTCAGGGCTTCACAGAGGAAAAAAAAGATTGCTGCTGATGAAGGAGAAAAGGGGTATGTGCGTAGTGAATCAGGCTTATAAGTCTTGCATATCTTCGTCCAACTGGACGGTTTGGAGCTTGGCCAGCTCTTTCTTGTCCGTTCCCAGCTCTTCACAGACAGTTTCAACCATGCCATCCAGGACATACTTGGATTTGGAGTCCAACATCATTAAGTTGTTTGTTGTTTTGTTCTCAGAATTTTGTAAGAAATTCTCTTTCATGTTAGCTACCGACTGCAGGACCAAGCGATGTTCTCTGACAAAAATCCTGGTGTACTGCTGGCGAGGAATGACTCACGGGCTCTTCGGGGGCAGGAACAATTTCCCCCAGGGCAGCCTGAGTCATGGGGACCGACAATAGGTCTTGACCGGTAATAAGGGAACAGTTCTGAAGGGTTGCATAGTTAGTGTTGCTGACAGAGGTCACAGTAGATTTGCTTGCCACAGGTGCAGACATTGGCCGGCTCTCAGCAAGGTCAGGGTTTAGCTCAGTGGGATTTAGTAGTGTAGGGGGAGACAGGGAAAAACTGTGAGCTGGGGACACATTAACCAGCGAAGAGCCTAGGGGATGGAGGCCACTCCCAGAGATATCCTCAGAGGACAGGCTTTGCGTTTACTTGTGTATTGTGATTGACAGGCATAAGCCGGAGAAAAACCAAAACCAGGCCTCTTCCTATCCTTCCTGTTTCACAGCTCCTACAGTCTGGCCTGAATTAGGAACAGTGTAGGACCACTGCACTGGGGGGCCAAAGAGGGCTCAGGAAAAAGTTTGCCATGCTGGGACGGTGGTGGACTCACTTGGTAAAACGTGCTTCCAGCTGAAGTGCTTGAAAATTTACTGAAATGTTACCTAGGGGAAAAAGTACCGGGGGGGGAGTTGGCAGGGGTTAATTGTAAATACTAACAGAAAGGAAAAACAAAACAACCAGTTACTCCTGTAACACACATGATTCTTCCTTAGGTTATTAAGGTTAACGTATGGGAATAAGGTGAAATAATACTATACAATGTAAATAGTTGAGTTCCAGCTTGGGAACTGTTAGCTGTCGAGTCCCAGGCTCAGAATTCAGGCTAGCTTTCTCTCTCTCTCTCTCTCTCTCTCACTCTCTCTGTCTCTCTCTCTAATCTGGCTCATCCCATTACTACCCCTCTCTCTCCTCTTTCGTTTGCACTCCGTCCTCTCCGTCTCCTCATCTTCTCTCTCTTCCATTCTCCTCTCTCTTCTTCCATCATCTCTCTTCTCCATTTTGCAGGGCTGGGAATTAAACTGAGACTTCTACACACTGGGCAAAAAATTCTGCCGGATTATCTGTATGTGTTAATTCAACCATGCAATTAATCGTAATAACAAATGAAAGAAGAGTAATGTGGAGGCCTGGGATAGAGTCAGCACGGTGTAGGCCTTGGTTCAGTGCTCAGCATCACCAAAAATTGAAAATTAAAGCTACCAATCAAAACAGCAAGCATGTGGGAGCTGGGGCAGAAGACTAAATTTGAGCCCAGCTTGAGTTTAAAGGAAAAGAAATGAAAAAAGAAGGAGGAGGAGGAGGAGGAGGAAGAGGAGGAGGAGGAGGAGGAGGAGGAGGAGGAGGAAGAGGAGGAGGAGGAAGAAAGAGGATGAATTCTTAAATCTTATCCAAGATCTGGTGTATTTGTCGAGTTTCTGGCTCTTTACCACCTCTGAATTAGTTGGTAGTGATCAATAGAACTTCCAATTAGAACAAGAGACTACAGGTACACAATGAAATGTTTTTGTTAGGCCTGCTCATTTACTGACATAGATGTACATGAGAATATGAAAAATACCACATAAAGTGAGCTTCTCTGGAACTTACACGTTCACCACATCAACCCTGCACAAACAAGTCACGGAGTTTCACCAAACCACTGAAAAACCACCAATAGAGCAGTCTCCAGGCAACAGACCCTCAAGGTCCCCCTACCCTGTTGTGCTCGCCCTCAATTTTCAGTGTTGTAGTGATGGGAAGAATTAATGGCAGCATCGTTCTCAAATACAGAAGGACATAAAGGAGTAGAATTAACGCCTCTTTAAAAAGGTGCGTGTCTTTGAGGTTCTCAGTCTACGGTCTTTAGAGACTAGAAGAGACTAGAAACACAAAACAGATGATCAATGAGGAACTTGGGACAGTGCAGACCCCACGTCTCCCTCAAACAAGACCTCCTTTGAGTCTTTACAAAGTGAAAACAATAACAATCAGATGACCCAGGTCCCCAGATCTTACCAGATCTTACAAGATATTACTAGCTGATTACCAGATCTTACCAGATCTTACCAGCACAGGAAAGGTGAATTTGGGGAGAGTTCTGGGGAAGAGAATTAGGATGGGTTGACTTATCTACCCTGCTCTTGAACTGGAGGTTAATTGCCCTCTTACAAGTGCAGAAAACAAGCCAATATAAAGTTAAGTAATTCAGTTAACATTGACCTTCTCAATTAACGAGTAACTGGGATCGTAGGTTCTACCCATGCTACCCAGTGCCATAGGGCCATGTATATGTCTTCCAAACATTTTCAAGCGCCTTATGTAAGCAAAGGAGTGTCTTTACAGGAGAAAAAGAGAGAGAAAACACTGTATTTGAACTCCTTTAATAAAAATGTCAACTACTAGTTTGTAAGTACCATCACAGAAAGGCTGTTAAGGACAAAAAGCTTCTGTGTACTCTTGGGGCTGTTCTCTAACATAAATGTGTTTTTTAGCCATACAAATGAACAGACTGCTTCTATTTTAAACCTCTTGGCTTCACATGTGTTTTAAAAGTAGTGCAGCTTCCAAAATTGTGAGGGGGGGAAGCCACAGTCAATACTCACTTTGCTTTGGGTGTCAGTGAAACTGTTTACTAGCAGACATAAGCACAAAATTACTGTTTTGGCAGAGTCATAAATAACAACATATGCAGCATTTCCCCAATAGCTATTCAACACAGTAGACTAATAATACTCTGGACACATAAAAGACTTGAACATATATAATGAAGGGAAAAAACAGATACATTCCAAGGGATGATTTGGTTTTCTTTTTTCAGTATCGGGAATTGAACCCAAGGTTCACACATAAAACATGATTTTGTTGCTGTTGTTTTAAGACAGGGTCTCTCTATGAGGTCCTGGCTGCCCTAGAACTCACTAAGTAAACCAAGTTGACCTCGACACAGAGATCTGCCTGCCTCTGCTTCCTAAGTGCTAAGCTTAAGGGAGACATGTACCACCATGCCTGGCTAAATCATGAATTTTCATACAATTAATTAGTTAATTTTGTTTTGTTTTGTTTTTTTTGAGCCTCTGCCTCCCGAGGGCTGGGATGATTGCAGGCGTGTGCCACCACTGCCAGGCGCTAAAAGCCTAATTTTACTTACTTACTTACTTACTTATTTATTAGGCTTATTTATTTATTTTTAATATTTATTTAGTTATTTATTATGTAATATTCTGTCTGGTGTATGCCTGCAGGCCAGAAGAGGGCACCAAGACCTCATTACAGATGGTTGTGATGCCACCATGTGGTTGCTGGGAATTGAACTCAGGACCTTTGGAAGAGCAGGCAATGCTCCTTAACCTCTGAGCCATCTCTCCAGCCCCCGACTTATTTATTTATTATGTATACAATATTCTCACTCTTCTGCAAGGCAGAAGAGGGCACAGATCTCATTCCAGATGGTTGTGAGCCACCATGTGGTTGCTGGGAATTAAACTCAGGACCTTTGGAAGAGCAGGCGGTGCTCTTAACCACTGAGCCATCTCTCCAGCCCTAAAACCTAATTTTAAAAAAACAGCTGCAGCTGAGTTACAAATTAAACAAGGAATTTAAAAATCAGCACAAAAGGTGAACTTAAAAATCCCAGGTACAAAGTATAATCTTACAACAATGCTGAAAAAAACAAAAAAATTCTTTTTTGTAAAATGAATATATATATTTATTTAATATATATTTAATATAGTATATATATATATATATATATAATATATTAATATATATATATATAATATGATATAAAATCTGCTTTTCCATGTAACTGCCAATATAGTTTTCTCTGCTATCTAGGAAGACAGAACTGTTTCTGGACATTTTTTAAAGAATATTTAGTGTAAGTTTGACTTGATTTGGTCTGGTATTTTGTTTGGAGACAGACTCTTACTCTGCAACCTAGCTTGGTTTGAAACTCACTATGTAGGCCTTGAACCCCCAATCCTCCAGCTTCAGTCTCCCAAATGTTGGGATCACAGGCATTTACAACCATTCCCTATCTTTGCATGCTTCTTCTTCTTCTTCGTCTTTCTTCTGTACTTCTTCTTTCTTCTTCTTCGGTCTTCTTCTTCTGCTTGCCTTCGTCTCCTTCTTCCTCTTTCTACTTCTGTTGTTTCTTTTAAAATAAAGTTTCAAATTCCCAAAATGCTTTACTGCAAATGTAATATATGTAATATACCACTACTACAAAGAAACGTTGCCCTACTGGAATCATCTGGTTAAACTTAAGCTTTCAATTCTCCCAGAGAGTCAATGGTTGACAGCCCTGTCATTTGATCTTAGCTATTTTAACTGACAATGCTATCCTTATTCCTAGTAAATATCCCATTTAAAACATATAGATTGATGGGCATTACAGGGTGATGGTGCACACCTTTAATCTCAGAACTTTGAGGGCAGAGGCAGGCAGATTTCAAGAGAATCCTGTCTTGAAAAAGTAAGAAAAAAAGTAGAAAACAACACCCCCAAAGCTAGCTATTTCTTCATAATACTCTTATATGATAGCACCTTTCTTGATTACAGACGAAAAACATTATTGTATTTCTCCTCTGCCAACAAATATATTCTATTTCCTGTGCAACTTCGCTGTTTTTAAAAATGCTACAAACTGCTTGGAAATTTCATAAAGAAAGAAAATGGGTGAGAGTCATAAATTATTGTAAGGCAAGCTCTCTGACTTTCCCCAGACATTTGTCTTTTGTTCCTACGTTGGATAGTGACTGGAGTTAGCTCTTTGTACAATCTAGGGCAATGAACATCCAAGGAGTATGTCACAGGACAATGGTAGCTTACTTAAAGAGAGATAAATATATGGAATGAAACGTCTAACCATTTTCCTTTAATGTCTCCAATAAGTTGAAGTAGAGTATAGTTATGGTAAGCAAGAGTTGTATAAAAATTGACCATGCTTCAGAAGGTAAGCTTTGGTAAAAATCTGGGCTTTCGGCTTGCTTATAGGAAGGTAAACATGATCACCACCTTCCACTCCTCAGAGCTGGAGACTGTAAACTCCCAATGCCCAAGTCTAACCTGTTTCCTGTTCCTATACAGAGAAAAACGATGAGGAATCAAGGTTTTATTCATGTTCCTGAAGAACTAATGCTCCAGCCTCAGACTTATTTCCTTTCTCTTTACAGACTTTGGTTAGTAAAGCCACAAATACGCAATGACACAGTTGTTTTCATAAACATAAACCCACAAAGCTTGAGAAATGAACATATATCTAGGGCAACAGAAAATCACATATTCTTCTAAATTCCTTTCAGGTCTTTTGAGGTTTTAGTTTTAATTATAGGGAGAACACAAGGCAAACAGGAACAGATTCTGCCTTTCAGTTTATCTTTTAAAACATTTTCTGGTCAAATAAATAACTGCTTGACTAATTTCATGTTCCTAGCAATTTGATTAATTTTAATTTTAAAATGTCAAGTACTGGGTTAGTTCATAAGCACTGATTGACTTATCATATTCCTGTAAGTGTACAGTTGGCAAGATCTGCTATAAACTGTACTTTTCCATTCTGCTTGGGGAAATTAAACTCCATCCTCAGGATGTAAGAAAAGCAGGAAAGCTGAATAGTAGTTAGGCAACTGGGAATCAATCAAGGCTATTCTGTAACAGTGTAAACCAATGAAGAATCTGAAAAAGAACACCAATCTATACCTTTCACTAAATGCGTCATTTATAGCAGCTGACCAACACATGACCTGGTCCATTATGGTACCAAATGAGGCTTTTACCTTGTGAAGCTGCTACCCGAGACAGGAGGCAGCTGCAGCGGAGAGAATCCAAGGCTCCCATTAAGGAACTGGCCGTTTGCTCCCGGAATTAGGGATCTGGGACAATGCCGTACTGGTTAATTTGCACTGGTGTAGTAAAAGTCACCACAGAGCCCCCATCCTGGGAGGCCACTGTCTGGACGCCTTCTCTTTTCACCTCAGTGCAGGGTATCAGCCCTGGGAATGACACGGGGGCGCTAGGGCTGGTAGGAGCTGGTGGCGGCTGAGTTCACAGCAGAACTCTGGAGGACTTTGAATTCCTTCACATCCTGGGAGGTAGGACCCCAGGATGTCCGTCATGGCTACGCCATTGCTCACAATGTTTGAAGACATTTTTGGTGGGTTCAGTGATACTGTCTGTGTATTTCCCCACATTCAGTCCATTAAGGAGTAACTCCATTGTGTCCCTGAATAAAAGAATTGCCATTAAGGAAGACAGGTGAAGTAACTTGCAGGTACCAAGCTTCCATTCAACAAAACTCCAGAAAGAGCTTAGTTGATATCTTAGCATTTCCAATTGTTGCATGTATATACTGGCTCTATGTGGCTGGAAAGGCTGAGGTTGGTGACGGCGTCAGATGCACCCGAAAAGTGGGTGAGGAGACAAATCCTCGTGTCCCTTGCTGGATTCGTCTTCAGTGCTGGGGTTGCCATCTGATTCACTGTTCAGAGAGAGAGGACATTTGAAGGTCAAGGGGATGACAATCTGTATAGTTTGTAAAATGGTCCTTCAAAACCATCCAAGGTGCTGTTTAAGCAAGCAGAACTGTTTACCTGCTGGCCCTGATGAAACTAGAAGTTGTAAGCAAATTCTGCCCAACCAGACAACGAGAAGATGATTTCAGATCCGAAAATTGTTTATAATAAATTCAGAGAAAGACCAGAGGGTTGGGATAACGCAAAATTCAATTAAAATAACTTATTACTGCGTTTTCATTCTTATAGAATCCATGTGTGCTACTATCCAACTCTTAAAGTTATAGAAACAACTCATTAAAGGATGTGTTTTCCCTGTTTAGGTGAGCCAGCCCCTTTCTAAAAACCCTTTCAGATGGTATCGTTTGAAGACAGATGGAATTGCCAAAGGAGCTGGAGGTGTGAGGTGTCCAGTTTTATTTGCCATCTAGTTAATAAGAGACCATTTTCTCACCTACTCCCAAACTTTGCTCCACCAGACTGATATATCTCATTCAATAAAGTGGTTGCCCTTGTAGGAAAGGCACTTGCAACCTAAGGACTAGCACAGTTGCCTTTGAATCCAAAGGAAGCCATAGGGACTATTTAACACACACCATCCAGTGCCCTGGTGAGGTGGGGAGGGAAAAGGTGAGCATCAATCAGAGGTCTTGTTAACTCTCAGATGCCTTCCCAGACTATTCGGGTCCTTCTATTGCAGAATCCTGGGCTTAAGGGAAATACCAAGTTCAGGTCAGGGAGGATGGGGGAGTTTTCCTCAATTGGTTTGAGTCTAGGTGGGGCCGAACAGAAGCAGTTGGGAAGCGTGGAGGGACTTGGTCCAGCAGAGGATCCACCATTCCAGTGTGATAGGTTCCCTTTCAAGCTGAGGGGAGGGGATTACCCGGGCTTTGGGCCTACGGGGCCAGAGTGCAGAAAGCACTTTGATTTATGAGCTGAGGCTGAGCAGCCGTCGCCATTGGTGAGGGTGACTCACCAGGGGTGCGGGTGGAGGTAGATCCGGAGAGGGGCCTATACCAGGCAATAGGGGCTGGGGGTTGAGGGTGTGGAGTTAATGGGGAGGAGGGTAAAAGTCAGCAGTGCATGGCTCAGGATGTGTGTGTGTGTATGTGTGTGTGTGTATGTGTGTGTGTCCCTGTCCTGGGAAACTGGGCCGGCTCCATAGCAAGGTTACAGGACAGCTGGCCTACATGTGGCACGGGCTCGTACCCAGTCCCCTGGCCTAGCAGATTTCTGTTGGTGTGTCTGCAGAGCACTCCGGGATAGATAGCGTTGCCTAACCAGTGCTCCCTTCCATGGGTCACCCCCTCTCTCAAGACCGAGGAAGGGATGCTCACAGGTCGCAGGGCTTGTTTTGTTTATGGTTACTGGGAGCCAGAGCTAGGACTGCACAGTGTGTCTCTCTCCTGCCTGGGCCAGCTGTGGGCCTCCAGGCTCCACCCGGACTCCGGAGCAAAGCAGCGAGGGCGGGCTGATGCCGGTTTCTGGAATGCGCAGGGTGATCACCTTCACCTGGCCCAGGCGGGCTGGCTCCCCGGATCCTTGGTTCCTTCCCACAGTAGAACATTTGAACTGCGTTTGGATTCCTGTTCCTCTCCAATTCCCTCAGGGCGGGAGACACCATCCTGACTTTAACCGGTCCAACAATACACACACGCACAGAAACACACAAATACGCAACACACCCCACCCAGGGGCTGACTTGAGAGACATACAAAGCGAGTGTGGTGGTGGGGGAATGCATTTTCTACTAAATAACGGGGAGAAAACACAACAAAGTCAAACCAGATAGAGTGGGGGGGGGGGGCTGAAGGAGGACTGAGGTGAATAGCTCCCCCACTTCTTTTCCTGCTGTCCACCTTTAGTGTCAGATTGTCGCCTATCCCCCAACTGCCCCATCAAGAGGGAATCTTGCTGTGTTAGGGGGGCTCAAGAAACTGCCCTTCAGGCCTGCCACCTCTGAAGCACTGTAACCCGATCCGAACTTGTTCAGAATCAGGTTTCAAAACACCGCAGGGACGAGCTACACCGGCACCCCACGCTGCCCAGGCGCGATGGGAACCGCGTCGGCCAGGGTGAATGATTAACTCTGTCATATTAAAGCCTCGACCGTCCCAGACCCCATCTGGGCCACTAGTCTCCACTAACGCTCCTATTCCTTCCAGAGCGGCCCTAGTGACCCTCCAGGGCGAGCCAGGGACTCAGACGAATCCTGGGTATCCTGGAGCGTGTGCCGCACTCCGGGCTCTGAGTGAGCCAAAGACCTTGGCCGGCTCCGGCAGCCCTGCGGGCCCGAAGCCGCGGTGAGAGCAGTCTTGCCGTCGTGCACACACGCTCACTAAGAGAAAACCAAGGAGAGAGTGGCCAACTTCAAAGGCAGCAGGATGGGGGTGGGTAAGCCGGGGCAGCAGTGGCCCAGCCGGAGGTGGGGGCGGGGACTGAGACCTAGGCGGGCGACCAGAAACTTCTGGGGGCAGGAGGGGGAGGGTTAGGAGGGAGGATCCCCACCCCCGCTCGTTGCCACCAGGTCGTCCCCCTCCCAGTAGGGAAGCGAGGTGGGGTGGGGGGGGGCGGGGAGAGGTGGGCAGACGGACCGGGCTGGTGGGAAGGTAAGCGCATGTTTGCGAGCGCTTTGGAGGAAAAGAAAGCTGGGAAGGGGTGGGGGTTGGGGGGAAGGAAGGGGGTGGAGGAGGAAAGTTGGCGCTCACCTTTGGACTGGGTCTCGGAGGGATTCCGGTCGCGCTGCCGCCGGTTCTTGAACCAGTTGCTGACCTGGGTGAGAGAGAGGCCGGTGATCTTGGCTAGGTGCCGCTTCTCGGCGGGCGAGGGGGTAGCGATTCTGTTTTTAGAGCTCCTGAGCGCGTTGCGCGACTTCTCCTTGAAACAATACACGTCTCCTCGCCTCGTCCCAGATGGTGCGGGGCAAGGGGAATTTCTGCGCAGCCGGTATTTGTCCACGGCGCCCAGCGGCCGGCCGCGCGCTCTCTCGGCCTCGGTGGTAGGCGCGCCTTGTACCAGAGCTGCTGCAGCAGCGGATGGTTGGCCGACTCGAAGCTGGGGCTCTCGAGGATGCTGTACAACTCAGGGTAGATGCCCTGGTGGAAGGCCACGAGGCGCTCGCGCCTTCAGCAGGCTCTCGTTGCCACGTAGCAGGTCGCTCTGGGGCAGGGACCACAGGAACCGGGCCAGGCGGTCCAAGGTTGCCCCCCTGCTGCAACGCCTCGCACACACAGGCGACGTGGTCCGGCGAGAAGGCCAGCGGGGGCCTGCGCGGGCGGCTGTGTGCTGGTGCCTGCCCAGAAGTTCCGAGTGGAGTTGTACCTGATCTGCCGCTCCGGCTGCCGCTGTCCCTTCCTCCCGGCTTACCCTGGAGGCAGCCGCGGCGTCCCCCGGCTCCAGAGGGAAAGGGGCTGGAGCCGGGGGCTCAGCCCAGCCGCCCGCGCCCCCCGCCACTTCTCGGTGCGCCTCCTGTCCTTCCGAGGCGCTTTCCATCCCATTCTCCCTGCTTGATATCCGCCGCACTTGCAATCTGCCCGGTGGGGAGGAAGAGGACATTTTTTTTGTTGTTTATTTTCCTCCCTCCCTCACTCCCTCGCACTCTTTTCCTCTTTCTTTCCCCCTCTCTTACTCCTCCTTCTTCGTCTCCCCCCCCCCCCCCCCCTCCGGAAAGCCCACTCCCTCCCTCCCGGTTTCGGCTGGATCTGGCCGATCAGGTTTCCCCCCAGGCCACGCAGTCACCATTAAGATAGCTGCTAGAGCAAGTAGTGTAAACGGATAGCTGCTTTCTGCTGTTCCCCCAACGTGACTCCTCCGGTTGCTGCATACTATATGGCACTGGCCGCCGGGCTGGCCCGGCCGCGCCACCCCATTGGCTATTTCGCATTCAGAGGGAGGAGGAGACACTGTTTCTATCCCTGTCGATCACCCGCCTCCCACTCCACCCCTTGCCTTTCCCTCTCTCCCTGACCCCCGGGCACCTATACCTGCCGGAAAACACCGACATTCTTTTATGGCCCTGCTTTTGAATGGGCAGTCACCTAGTGTCGCCTGAAAACTGGACAGCTCTTTCAAAGAAAGACCCTGTGACTCCCAAGGGAATATTAATCGTGTGCCCTTACTGTCTGGACAGCTAAATTTTTAACAAAGAGACCACCCCCAGGATGCAGACGACAAAACTTCAGAGACTAATTCCGAAAGTTTCCCAGCAGCTCACGCCTCTCCCTCCCCTACTTTGGGATGTCTTCATTAAGGATGTGTAATTCAAAAGTGTCAAGAACACTACCAAGGAATGTTCTCAGAGTGAAGCATTGGTAGTAATGGAAATTCCGGAGGGGGAGAAAGTGCTCCAACAACCTTGAAATAAGCAGTGTGTGTAGCTCACTGAGATGACAAAAGCAAGAAACATTAAAAAAAAAAAAAAGAAAAAGAAAGAAAGAAAGGAAGGAAGAAGAAAGAAGGGAAGGAAGAAAAAAAAGGACAGGAAGAAATGAAAAAGACAGAAAGAAAAAGATGTTACCAGAAGGTCTGGAACCCCTAACTGAGATGCACCTGATACAAATAAACATAAAATGAAACTGGAAGTTTATCCTGGTTAAGTAGTGTGAAAGAGAACTAAGCTTTAAGTTATAATGTCTTCAAACACTAGTAGAAACACTTCAAATATGTGCACCAGTAGGTCTTCCCTCAACCAATGTGGTGCTAGGATGGATAAATAGTTTCTCATTGAAGGTCTGGGAAGAACACCATCTCTCTATGCAGACATCTTGGAGGTCAGCACAGGATCATAGCCCTTGCCATACACAGACAAATGGAAGACTGGTCTCAGGGTTTGAGGCTGAAGTATGAGGTCTTAACTCAGAAAGGGATGAGCCTGTCTCTATCTCTGTGGCTACTTTGGGTCAGTTGGGTTTGTCTGTGGCTGCTGCTTCTCAAATGCCTTCTCCCTAACCTCTACTTTCAGGGTGGCCTTGTATCGTTTCTGCTTCCCAGTTGGTCAATAACTGCCTGCTTCAGCATATTGTAAGGCAGCTGTTTGGGTCACCTGCTGTCATATCAGTTTGGTGAGGTTTTCAGTTTTTGCTACCAGGCTGCATTTTGTTGCTGGTCAGCCAAGATATTTGATACAGAACCTAATTTTTCTACTTAAGTATTGATTGTGTGTATGTGTGTGTATTATTTGTGTGTGTATGTATGTATGTATGCATGTGTGTGTGCATGCACATGCCAGCCATGACACATGTTGTAGAGGTCAGGGGACAAATTTTGGGAGTTGGTTCTCTGATTTTCTTCTTCCACCTTATGAATTCTGGGGTCTGAACTCAGGTGGTCAGGCATTGGCAAGTGCCTTTACCATTTCAGCCATCTCACCAGCTCTCTCTCTCTCTCTCTCTATCCCTTTTTTCATCTGTCTTTCTTTTGTTTTTCTTTCTTTCTTCCTTTTTTCTTTCTCTCTTTCTTTCAGAACCACTATTCTAATGTGACGAAAGCAGAATTGATGTCTTTGGTAGAAAACTATCATGTTCAGGATAATATCTGGGTTTCAAAATTTTTTAAAAAAACCTTCTTGCACTTAAATATATACTTTTTATTTTGGAATAATTTTGATTTACTGTAAAGTCACAAAATAGTAAAGAGAGCATTCCTACTTAGCTTTCACATACTTGCTCTTAATACTGACACCTTCTAGGGATACATTTGTGTGAGAAATTAACATTTGCATTTACATAATATAAATTAATTTTAGATTTCATTATTTGGAGTTCATTTATCTTACTAGTACTTTCTGTTTTGCAGCCTAATCTTGGTAGCCATATTGCACTTGGTTTTTTTTAATTTTAAAAGGATACTTATCAGAGCAAAATAGCGAAGAAGCAGTGTGGTTTTGTGGAAAAGATACATATTTAAGGGTCAGCTAGCTAGACTTGGGTTTAGTCCTGGCTCTTCCATTTATTTCAATATAAAAAAGTAGAGGTTATGGTAATTATCAAATAAGTTGTTTCAAAAAGAACTTGATACATAATTAATCTTCTGTAAATAATTGCTATCTTCCTACTGTTTCTCTGGCCATCTTATGGCATCTTAGAAGTTAGCTTTAGAATTATTACCTATCAAATATAGTGTGTGACCTAGGAAAGAACATATTTGGCTTTTGCTTGTCTTCTGTATATTGTCTCTAGTATGACTAGGTTATACATAAGCACCGGTGGCCTTGTCAGGTCTATAATTGATGGAGGCAGGTCTTCTATCAATCTGTTGATTGCATTGCTTAATTAATAAAGAAAACTGCTTGGCCTAATAGGTTAGAACATAGGTGGGTGGAGTAGACAGAACAGAAAGAAGGAAGTGAGGTAGATGGCTCAGACAATTGCCCTGCCTCTGCAACCAGATGCGATGAAGCTCCAGCCCAAGATGGACGTACGCTAGAAACTTCCCGGTAAGACACTGCTCATGGTGTTACATATATTATTAGATATGGGTTAGTCAAGATGTGAATAAGAGGCTGAAAATAATGGGCCAGGCAGTGTTTAAAAGAATACAATTTGTGTGTTGTTATTTTGGGGCATAAGCTAGCCGGTGGCCGGGAGCAGGGCGGCAGGAAACCGGCTCGCAGCTCCTCACTACATATAATAGTGTATCTCTGGAAACCATGGACCTTGGGGCCTGAATGATTCCATTTCTAGGAGATATAAGGAGTCCTGCTACAGAATTCTGCTTTATATATCAGTTAGAGGAGAAGGTGCTTCTAGGACCAGGAATTGCAGTCATTAGGTTTCTTGAGCAGGTTGAGTTTCAGAGCGTATCTTGCTATAATTCCTGGCAGATTCAAATATGGCCAGTAACATAGGAATGGAACACCAGGTCTTGTGTTGAGTTTATCTTGGAGCACTGGTTGCACCAACTGGTTTTTGAAATTGTTTTATTTCATCCCTCTACCATGTTGGGAACACTGAGTCTGTCGTGTTGGCATATGATGACATACTGTGTTGCTTCTTGGTAGGCTCTTCCTCTTTCAGAGAGCAAATGTAGGTGGACTTCGAAAGTCACCCCCCTCCATTGCTACTTAATGAAGGTGGTTGATGTTTAGTGAGCATTTCTGAAGGATTATTCATTTATTAATCATTTTCTGAGTCCTGCCTGAGCATAAGGCATTACATTAGGAACTAAAGAAGGATGAAACTATTGAGTAGGATGCTGAATTCTTGTGGGAAAGATAAAACATATTTATAAATTAATGCAATCTAGGATGTTGCAGGGGGAAGCTGCTTGTTTGTCCTGGCTGCCTGGCTAGCTTAGCCCCGAAATAACCACACAGAAACTGTATTAATTAAAAACACTGCTTGGCCCATTTGCTCTAGCCTCTTATTGGCTAACTCTCACATCTTATTCAACCCATTTCTATTACTCTGTGTATCGCCATGTGGCAGTGGCTTACCAGGAAAGATTCAGCATGTCTGACTCTAAGCGGCTCCATGGTGGCTCTCTCAGACTCTGCTTTCTTTCTCCCAGCATTCAGTTTAATTTTCCTCACCTACCTAAGTCCTGCCCTATCAAGGACCCACAGCAGTTTCTTCATTAACCAATGAAAGCAACACAAAGACAGAAGAACCTCCTACACCACTAGGATAAAACAAGAATGGACTTTTAGCTGAGTCTTTGAAGGATGGGAAGTTTGAGATGGGTAGTGATTCATTAGAGTCAAAGGGAACAGAATGGGAAATGCACAGAGCCATGATCATTTGAGGTGTTTCTGAAATACTAAGTAGTTAAATATGGAGTAGAGGTTTTATGTAAATGGGTAGTTGGAGAATGGTTAGAAGACAGGACATTGATGTAGGAGGATTGATCCAAAGTTGTAGGCCAGCTTTTGTCATCTAGCAATATCTGGCCACAAAACAAAACAAAAAGGAAACTCAACTTTGAAGTGTTCAGTTTGCTGCCATGTGTGTAGTTGTCATGTGTCCTATCATGGCCACTGTCAGTTGGTCTAGAATGAGTACTTTCCCAAACCAAAATCCTTTTTTAAGGGTTTTCTATTTGTGCTAGAAAAATTAAGATTTGTGTTCTCAGCCTTGGACAAATGCTTACAAGTTCTTGGTGATCAAGTTATTTGCCTTTGTAGTATATTGATCAACAGAAGGTAAGGCAGAGGGTGACCCAGTGAGTCACATGGGTTACAGTGTAAAGAAGAAATACAGACACGAAATGATGGATTGCAAGACGTCTCCTGGGCAGATAGGAATACTCCTTCCTTTTCGTGATGGTATAGATTTCTCCAGAAGCCCAAAACTCATTGAGCTGGCTTAAGTAAATGGATGAGTTTATTGAATTATGATTCTGGGTTAGTTACTTTTTTCAATGAATCTACAAGATATCTGACACAAATAACTTAAGTGGGGGGGGGGTGGCTTACAGTTTTAGAGGGTTCAGTCCATGTTCAATTGGCTCCATGTTTCTGGGTCTGGAACATGACAGTTAATCATGACCATAGGAGCATGTGGCAAAGGTTGTCCTCATATGACAAAGGGGAAGCAGAAAGAAAGGAAATCCAGGGGACTAAGTATAACCTCCAAAATATGCCCTCAGGGGCATATTTCCTTCAACCTGGCTTTACCACATAAAGTTTCCAGAACCTCTCAATATAGTGCTGCCAGCTGGGCACTAAGCATTGATCACTTGAGCTAGCAGGGCATGTTTTATAGTCAAACCCTAAAAGATACCGAACAATGTGAAGGTCAGGAATGGAGTTGGATAGACTAAGATCTGCCCTTCTATTCTTTAGTTTCCAAAGGAGCTTTCTTCAGGAGAGAAGTTCCATGGCTCCCAATAGTCCCAGTTAATTCTTTGAGTATCATCAAAGAGACTTACTTTTCCTTACTGCCTGTTTGAAAAACTCCAGAGCGGATTAGTTCAGTGATTTAGGCCAACTTTTAGGTTTAAGGACCTGCATCCTACTGGTCAGGCTCTGTAGGAGCATTTACACCGCACTGAAGGAACTGTTTTCCATAAGAATTGAGGAGAGATGCTATCTCTAACAAAGGGACCAGACAGCCAGGCTCTTCCCCCCACCCCTCCTGAAAAGGAAAGCCTGATGAGCATCTATAGCCCTGCGGCAAGGAAGAAAGTCTGCATTTAAGAAAACACTGCCTAGGGAAGGAGATTCCTTGCAAACTTGGACCAGCAGATTTGGCAAGAGCAGCAGTGTACTTAATTGGTTCAGGTAGCTTGTCTTCAGAAAGGCAGGAAACTTGACAGATTTTGTTGTTGTTGTTGTTGTTGTTGTTGTTTTCCCCAACATAGATTGAGCTTCCACTTGAAAGGGAAGTCTGGTGATGTCAATACTTTTCTCCTCAAAGCTATTTTGCTGTCCTGTGTGACTGAGCTCTCTGTCAGTGATAATGGTGTTCATTTCACACCTTCTGTTTTGTACAAGGCAGTGTTTTGAGTCCATCATGTAAGCCCAAGTGATGGTACAATTTCATCATTATAACACACATGAGAAGGAAACTGAGGTAAGGGCCTAAAAAAAATTAGACTTGAGTAAGTACAGTTGTCTGATTTGAAAGCAGGTCATGCTTCTCTTATGAGTGTTACACTGCTTCTTTTTGATGTTACTGGTAATATATTATTACTGTGAATGAGAATCAACAGGTATAGTGTGAAGCATTTGAAATGAAATAGCTCATTCAGTCTGTACAAGTGTTATCTTAAATTTATCATTGGGAAAACCAATGCTTGAGTTATCATGTAAGTAGTAAGCAAGTAAGCCATTATTTCTACCCAGTTTTCTTAGTGCTGTGGCTCCTATCTATAAACAGCATTTTCCGCTGCCTGCATCTCTAGGAGCGTAGTATCTGTCAGAGTTCCAAGTCAGCTGTTGTCTCTGGGTTTCTCTGTTAGCCGTTGCCTACATGGCAAATGGAAACGTTTCTAGCAGTTTCCTTCTACACGTTTTAGTGTTTGCTTTCCCTTGATCTTAAGGTTTGAAGGGAAAGAAGAGCAATTCACTTTACAGTGCGGTTACAAGTTCTCTTTTTTCAAAGACTTTCCTGGTGCTAATAAGGAAGAGTGCCAGCTGAGTGGATGGCATCTTAGCATAGTATCGACTAAACTGTCTGTCTTTCCTGGCTCAGGGACCACACTAATGCACCAGAAACTTCCTGCTCTTTTAAAATGCAAAGACCCTAAAGTTACCTTTACTTTTTGGAGAGTTTTATTATTTTGGCGATAGGTTTACTGTGGCTTTTTTCAAATCAGAAGTGCAGGATGACAGACCTCCAGACCAGCATGGCTTTTCATGTCTTTTACTTTAGAAAACTTGGATTTGATTAACTTTTATTAGTGAACAGAATTATGATCAAGGAGAGAATATAGTTTACAAAGTGAGACCCTGATGTTTATGCACTGATGTCAAGTCCTGAGCCATCAGAACCTGCTTCCTTTGGAATGCAATATGTAAGTCGTTTGTCAAGTTTCCCTGTCCATAACATACAGACATCCCAATTCTCTTTTCAACCTATGGATGACGTCTATGTTCAGTTTTAAAAAGGAAGTGGGACTATTTCTTCTATGTTTTTATTGAGAGGAGAACATTCTATAGAGAGGTAAAATGCTGAGGTTGGACACAGCTGATATTCAAGTAATGTGCTAATATGAAAAACCTTGTCTGAGACAAGTTTAGTGCACATTGAATACTGAGACAGGAGGACTTCCATGAGTTAGAGGTTAGCCTGGAGTACACAGTATATTCCAGGCCAGTGTGAGAGCCTGTCTCAAAAAAACAAAAAACAAAACAAAAAAAAACCAAAAAACTCAAAAAACAAAAAACCCCCCAAAACAAACAAAAAAAACCCAAACCAAAACAACCAAACCATCAAAAAGAAGTGGGCAAGCAGAGGAAAGATTGGCATCTGACAACATTTGGGAAGGGAAGAGTCAGTTTTCTTTGATGGAGGATCATTGGTATACTTCACGGTAGGCCCCAAATCTAAGAGTAGTTGACCAATACAAACTGGCCTGGAAAGGGGGGGCATAAAGAGAGAGAGAGACAGTGGTGGGGGAAGGGAGGGAGGATAAGAGAAAAGGAAGAGGGGTGGAGGGAGGGAGAGGAAGAGAACACGAAATTGGGTGGGTAGGAAGGGAGTGGTAAGGGTGGACCTAGGAATTGGGAGAGAGGGTTGAATATGATCAAAATTGTGTGAAATTCTCAAATAAGTAATAAAAAGAATATTAAAACAAAAGAGGGCTGTTGAGATGGCATATCAAGTAAAGAAAGGCACTCATCACCAACCCTAATGACCTGAGTTCAATCTACAGGAGCCACAAGGTAGTAGAGAAACAGCTCCTGTTAGTTGTCCCCTGACTACCACATACATGCTGTGGCATATTAACACACACACACACACACACACACACACATACACACACACACACACACACACACTTTTAATTTTAAAAAAAGCTTTAAAAAAAACCCCACAACTCATACAAGCAAGCAAACAAACAAAAACCACAAAACATTGTCTACAAGTTCACTTCAAACAGAATTTCGGTTTGATGGAGGTAATTACAAGAGATGCATGGCCTCTTTCCTTTTGCGGCCATTGCTGCATCACAGTTGCCAAAACGAAGTTCAATCCATCTGCGACTTCTGACCAAAGCAAGAACCTCAAATGGCATTTCAGTGCACCTTCTCACATTCAGAGAAAGATCCAGGCTTCACCTCTTTCCAAAGAGCTGAGGCAGAAGTGCCATGTTCCATCTATGCCCATTCAAAAGGATGATGAAGTTTAGGTTGTCTGAGGGCACTACAAAGGCCAGCAGATTGTCGAAGTGGTCCAAGTGTACAGGAAGAAATACGTCATCTATATTGAATGAGCGCAACGAGAAGGCTAATGGCACAACTGTCCACGTGGGCATCCACCCCAGCATGGTCATTATCACCAGGCTAAAGCTGGACAAAGACTGCAAAAAGATCCTGGAAAGGAAAGCCAGGTCTCGACAAGTAAAACATGAGAAGGGCAAATACAAGGAAAAAACCAAATGAGAAAATGCAGGAGTAGGGGCGTCTCTCACAGCTTTCATTAAAGACTGCTTAAGTTAAAAAAAAAAAATAGCTTGGCTTTTAAAATGGCCACACTTCACTGTTATTTGATGGTCGTTTGTTAATTCATTTCATCTTCATTCATTAAGTATCAATAAGGCTGTGTCTCAGAGATGAATAAGATGTGTCCCTTACAGTAAGAATAGTTCATTATCTAGCAGAGCTTTGAGTCTTCCTGTTGATGCAGTGAATGAGACTTACTATTCCCAAAAAGAGAGTCAGGCTCTCAGATTTTGGGATTGTTGAAATAAAGTTATGTGAATTATTTCTTTTCCCTCCCTTCCTTCTCCTTTCTTTCTTCTCTCTCTCTCTCTCTCTCTCTCTCTCTCTCTCTCTCTCTCTCTCTCTCTCTCTCTTTCTCTCTCTCTCTCTTTCTATTTTGAGGCAGAGTTTCTCTGTATAACCTTGGCTGTCCTGGAGCTCACTCTGTAGACCAGGCTGGCCTCCAACTCAGAGAGCCACCTGCCTCTGTCTTTCCAGTTCTGGGATTAAAAATGTGTGTTACCACTACCCAGCTCGAATTGTTTTTATAAAATAATCTTTTATTCGATATTTTTGGAAAACAAATGTAGTCTTTTGTTGGGGTAAGATATATGAGAGCCAGGTGCCTGGCAATTCAGCGTGCCTGGCAGTCTTGAGGGGAAGGTCTTTGTGCAGAACAGGTGCAAGATATTATTTATAGAAGTATCCTGACATTTAGTAAGAATTTGTATTATGGGTGCAAAGAATAGTGTTTAGATAGCTTTCATGAACTTAAACAATTATTTTGCCTTATTTATTTGGTTTTATTTTTTTTGGAGACACGGTCTCCCTATGTAGCACAGGCTGTAAGGAATTCACTATATAGCCTAGAGTGGGCTCCAACTCAAGGCAATTTCCTGCTTCAGCCTCACAAGTGCTTGTATTATAGGTGTGAGCCACCACACTTAGCATTTTTCTAGTCTTTATATATGTGAATCAAATTAGGTTTCGATTACACAAGTATAAAGACGTATACAGCACAGACTATCCAATTTCCCGAAAGAAAAAACTAGTCTGTACACCAGCCTAAATCTTTGAAATCATGTGGCCATTTTCAAACCACACGAGAATTTAACTTTCTAATACGAGATTTCCTTGTAAAATGTCATTAGGCAAGGGGTGTATAAATTTAAAGCATCCCTTCTCCCATCCCAATATTCTGAGCTGCCTCACCTAAGGTTATGATGGAACTGTAGCGCCGGGATCTGAGAACTCGCTCCCGGAACGTTTGTGTCGCGGCGCCTAGCTTCTAGCCGGTGCTCTTTCGCGAAGGACCATTCCGGCCAAGTGCCTGTTGGTAGGAACCTGCTTGACGTCGGGTCTGGGGGAGCTCGTAGGTGGTAGTGGCTGAATCTGGCGTCGGGGGAAAAGCCAAAGCAGAGGAGTCGCCATGGACGATCAGGGCTGCCCCAGGTGTAAGACCACCAAATACCGGAACCCTTCGCTGAAGCTGATGGTGAACGTGTGCGGACACACTCTGTAAGTCTAGAGACCCTGGATTCCTAGGGTGGGAGGACAGTCCTGGGAGACGCTAGGAGGCAACTCCGGGGGAATAAAGGGTGTGGTTAGTTTCTACGTGGGGGGGGGGGATGGAAAAAGGCGGAGTTGTTCCTTTAAAAGATCTGTAGCCGCTTGCTCCGAGTGTCTCTGGCCTACTTTGAACTTGGGAGTTTTGATTGTGGCACGCAGGAGTTTGTCTCTCACCTGCTTTTCCAGCCAGTGGAAATCTCGACTGTTTCCATGCCTTGTGTTGTTAGCGAGACTCCAGACTTCTGGCTGAAAGTGTGGGGGATTGAGTGTTTTAATTCCTTACGAAACGTTGTTGTTGTTGTTGTTGTTATTACTAGTATGGGTGTATACTGTTGCTATTGATTGAATGGATTAATTGGAAAACCTTCTGTATGTGTGTATGAGTCCTGATGTATTCAGTTGGACCTTAATCGTGAAAAGGAAGGAAATACAGACTCTAGGCAGTTATTTTGGAGATAGGTAATGGTTGGCTTTTATTGGGTGCATATTATATTCCAGGCACTGTAGCGTTTTACCATAAGCAATCTCATGGTGAGTTTATGTGTGTACCATTCCCTTCAGCATAGGAAATGATCCTGAGACTTCCCAGGACTCTAGAACCCAGAAAGTGGCTGTAGGAAGTAAATGCATTTTGGTTGCTTGATGGGGAAAGGAGGGAGAGTGACCTGTGTATTTTGAATAAGTGCAGAATTTGGTCAAAGTGTCAGTCAGAATTTTATGGTGAAGTGGTTTAGTAAAAGGTGGGTTGAGGTTAAAGGTACTATAAAATTTTCAGCATGTATATTCCTGTAGTTTCAATCTTCTTACAAAAGGTAAATCACAGTGTGGTAGACAGCGTTTTTAGGCATGAATTGCACAATGAGCACTATTTATAATTGTCATAATAGGATTTTTAATTTCCTTAATCTGTTCCTCTTCCTAATTCACCTTTATTTTGCTTCAGACAGTGTAGCTTGACTGAATGGTTTAAGATTAAAAATACAGTAAAGGTAGTCAACTGGAATACACGAACAATGGAAATGAGGGATACTGTTGGTATATTATCAGGTACTTGTAAGGACTGGGCCTCAATTGATAGTCCAGGCTGGCCTTGAACTTTAAATTCTTCTACCTAAAAGTTCTGGAATTTCGGGTATGTGCTACTGTGAATGGCAGACTATTAGGTTTTTGAAGAAGTTTTGTTTAATTTCTCTGCAATTTTTCTTTGACATCCACACATTTGTATATATCTTACATTTGTGTATATATATATAAAATATGTATACACACATATAAAATGTATTGAGATCATATCTTTCATTACCTACTTTATTCCCCTTCTTTTCCCTATGAACTTCTTTCCAAATACTCCACCAGTGACTGCACCATTGAAGATGCTATTCCCCCACCCCCACCACCCAAACACCCCCCCCCCCCCTGTGATGGGCAGATGTCCATTGCTGCTGTGTGCTCAAGATTGAAATGACTGGGACATTTTTAGATGACAGTGTTTCATGGAACTCCTCCCCATCTCTGGCTTTTAACATTCTTTTTGCCAGTCCCAAAGTGCCCCCACCCCCCATGGGTGTGTGTGTGTCTGTCTGCCTGTCTGTCTGTGATATAGCTGTCCCATTTTGTTTTCTGTTGTACCTGATAGTGATGGAGTTGTCCTGCTGAAGAGTCTGAATTTTGTTTGCTGAATCTCTTTGGCTTTGTTTACTGTGTTTCTCTGTCCTTTGTATTATATCTGAATTGTTAATTATATTGAGTTTTATCAGAGTAATATCTAATTAAAACATTTGTTGGTTAGACTAATTAGTAAGTGGTGTTCATTTATTTTAAGTACTATATTGTAGTGCCCAAATTAGGAAACAGCACCCTCTTTGGGCAGAAAACCTTGGAGAAGGCATTCATTCGTGGGGGTTGTTAGAAGATATATGAGTATTCTCCATGGGTCTCTGGTCAAGGAACTGCCTGCATTCTGAATTACAGCCCCACCAACTGATCTCCATCTATTCAGTAAAGCATAACTGATGTGCCTTTTAAAGACATTTATTTATTTTATGTGTATGGGTGTTTGCCTGCAATGCTGCCACCAGAGGCTAGAAGAGGACATTAGATCCCCTGGGACTGGAGCTGCAGATGACTGTAAGCTGCCATGTGATGCTAGGAATTGAACCCAAGTCTTCTGGAAGAGCAGCAAGTGCTTGTGTTCTCTTGGCTGTCTTGCCAGTCCTTATTATTACTTTTTAACAAATTTTTTTGAGGCATCTCAACCTATGTACTGTATGCCTATGTTGACCAGGAATGTGTCTTGTAGCTAGACAAACCTTGAATTCTTGATATTCCTGCCCTAATTTGAATGCTGGAATTATTAGCTTTGTGCTAATGTGTGTGTGTGCACGCACAAGCACACCTATGTGAGTATGTATATGCATGGACGCCAAAGGATGCCCAGTGTCCTTCTGTATCATTCTCTGCCATATTCCTTTGAGACAGGGTTTCTCATTAAGCCTGAAGCTAGCTAACCATCCCTCGTAGTGCTCTGGCTACAGGTGCCTAAGGCCATGTCCAGCTTTTTTCTGTGGGTACTGGTATCTGAGTTCAGGGCCTTAGCTTGTACAGCAAGTGTTCTTAGCTGCTGAGCCAACTCTCCAGCACCTCTCTCCCCCTCCCCACCCCGTTTGAGACAGGATTTTGCTTTGTAGCTCAGCTGGCTGTAAACTAACTAAGTAGCCTAGGCTGGCCTCAAACTCAAGATCCTCCTCTCTTGGCCTCCAGAGTGCTGATACTGGGGCACTCAGGCGGGAACTTTGGTGTCAGAAGGTATCCTAGGGTATTTGGCCTTATGGACACCTCTTAGAATATTTTATTTATTTATTTATTTATTTATTTATTTATTTATTTATTTATTTATTTATTTTTACGTATGTTTTACCTGTATATATGGAGTCAGATCTCCTGGAACTGGAGTTAGAGATAGTTGTTGGCCACCGTGTGGGTTCTGGAAATTGAACCTGGGTTCTCTGGAAGAATGTCCAGTGCTGTTAACCACGAGTCATTTCTGTGGTCCTCAGCGCTTCCTTTCTATGAAGTCATGTTATCAAATTTGTGCCCTAAGAGTCAAACAGATAATAGGAAATTGTATGTTAAATTTTAAGAATTATTGGTTAATATGCAAATTATTTTATTCTGTAAGAGCCCGAAACAATGGCATATTAATTGCTTAGCCCTTTAGATTACAAGTAGAAACAGAAATAAAATTAATTTGTTTTTCATCACTTCTTTCTTGGTGGGCATGAAGTATATCTAACAAGTATTACGATAGCCTTCTTTTTTTTTTTTTTTTTTTTTTTTGGTTTTTCGAGACAGGGTTTCTCTGCAGCTTTAGAGCCTGTCCTGGAGCTAGCTCTTGTAGACCAGGCTGGTCTTGAACTCACAGAGATCCGCCTGCCTCTGCCTCCCGAGTGCTGGGATTAAAGGCGTGCGCCACCACCGCCCGGCTACGATAGCCTTCTTGACTCTCAATCCTAGATTGGCTATTTAATGTGTACGTATAGTGAAAATTAGTCATTCATTCTAAGGCTGTGAGGGATTGCTTGAGGCACATTTAAGTAAATTTAAGAATTTACTCTTACTTATGAAGAGATATTGCCAATATTCTATATAAAAATAGTTTCTTGAACTGGCAATATGGCTCAGTGGGTAACTGTGCTTGCCATCAAAACAGGTGACTTGAGTTTGATCCCTGAGACCTACATAGTGGGAGAAAACCTAACTCCTGCAAGTTGCCCTCTGATCTCCTAGACACACTCTCTTCCCCCAAGTAAGTAAATAAATGTAATAAAAAATGGTTTGTTAGGTTTAAGTTTTAGGAGTCTGGCAGTTTGCTTTCTAATTTACTTAGCAAGTGGAGCCTAAAATGGTATATGAAATGAGAATAACTTAGTGAGAAGCCTGGAGATAGTTTGTGCTAAATCTATTTTTAAAGACAAAAAAACAACAATAAGTTATTAGTTATTACTCTTTAGTAATTGATATTTTTTGTAGGCTTTCTTGTAAACCCAATAAAATTGCCAGGTCATTGATTCCCAGACTTGCCTCATATTAAAGAATCATCTGGGATGCCTATTATTTAAAATACAAACTTCCAGTCCCTGTTGTAAGTTTTTTCAGGGTGAGGTGGGGAGAAGACCCATACTTGATCTTACTTATCTAGGTGAGTTTTGTGCTCCAATAGTTTTTAAACATTACTTTGTCGTTAACAAAGAATGGCAGCCATGGTTTCTGCCTCCCCACCCATAACCCTTGTGTTTTTAGCTCTTTTGAGTATCTCAGAGGAAATTAGCTTGTCATTTCACAAGGAAAATTTAGTTATAAAAACTTGTAATTGACAGGCTGGAGAGATGGCTCAGCGGTTAAGAGCAGAGAACCCAGGGTCAGTTTCTAGTACTCACATGAGGGCTCACAACTGTCTGTAACTCACAGTTCAGGGGACGCGACCCTCACACAGATATGTGTGCACAGAACAGTGATGCACATAAAGTTAAAAAAGAAAGAATAAAATCATTTACACATTTCTAATTGAGGCATGAAAGTGGCTTTATGTTATTCTTTTAAATAATCTACTTGTTATAAAGTACTATTTGTTGCTAGACAGTGGTGGCTCACACCTTTAATCCCAGCATTGGAAGGTAGAGGCGGGCGAATCTCTGTGGGTTTGAGGCCTTCCTGGTCTACAGAGTGAGTTCTGGGACAGCCAGAGCTGCTACACTGAAAAACCCTGGCTTGTAAAACCAAACAAAAAGTACTATTTGTTAAAGAAATAATAAACAGAAACTTGCCATATTGACATGTGTGGTGCACATCTTCAATTCCAAAACTTGGGAGTCAGAGGCAGGTGCATCTCTATGACTTTTTTTTTTCAATGTAGTCTTGGCTGTGCTGATCTAAACTGATAGAGAGCCACCTGCCTCTGCCTCCCAAGTTCTGTGATTAAAGGCATACACCACCATACACGACCTGATCTCTGTAAATTTGAGGCCAGTCTGGTCTACCTAGAGAGTTCCAGGCTAGCCAGGGCTATTTAGTGAGACCCAAAAAGAAGAAGAAACAAGAGCTTGAAATCCTACAACCAAAGGAAAAGGGCCTTTGATTAGTGGATACATCTTAAATTGATGAAGGTAAGCACCAAGTAACAAAATGTTTGGTGGTTTCAAATGCATAAATGATGTATAAGTCAGCCATTGAGGAAAGAGGAGGAGAAAGCCTGATGTGGCTTAGTGAGGAAATTTGTACAGAAGTACGAGCTACAGTGTACTGTTTATTTTATTAGCAGGATTGACAGGAAGCTGGACGACCTGCTAATTAGAAATTGGGAGGGTCTTCGAAGTCTGGCCTGTGCTCCACACCCACCCTTCTTTTCAGACAGGGAAACGAAAGCCCATTCCAATCTTTTGTGTGTACATTTGATAGGGATTATTCAATTACATTTTAATCATGTTTGCTACATAAGATTCTATGAAGGTTGCATTCTGTACTTTTCTATGTTTAAAATGAAAATAGCGTGAGATGAAAACACTATATTATCAAAGTAAGTTTCATCTACTTAGAACATTTCTCTCTTTACATTTTGTTTTTTAGGATGTTAGTTTAAACAAAAAAGAAACATTGCCAAAACTTTAAATGTTCAGGCATGGTTTTGTGGGCTATTGCTGCATTTTGCCACATCTTTATCCTTGGCTTATGATATACTAACAGTGTCAGTATTTATTTTATAATTAAAATTAGATAACAAGAATGCTAAATGAATTTTATCACTTTTGAGAAGTAATTTCAATACCTTCACTTTTTGTATTTCATTTTCATGTTGTGTCAAGAGATATACTTTGTGTACAGATATTATATATGTGCAAATATGTATATGAATTCTCTATAAATGGGAAAGACAATGTAACGTTTAATGAACTTCAGTAGAAATGCTTTGGAGTGTTAGATTTTTGTTTAACTAAGTTGAAACATGTAAAAAACAAGAATTATTTTGAGATGAAGGCAAATGAATATATATCCCCTTTTTTTAGACACAAATATAGTGGCTACATCATTGAAAATTAATGAGGGCTCCATCAATATGGTGCAGTGTCTCTGCACTGTGGGTTCATATATATTTCATGAGCCTGCTATTCTACTTCCAGGTATCTGAAGCAAACTGCGTCTGACATTAATTCTGATTTACTTGTAAACAACTCATCCCATTTAAATATAAATGCTTTGAAATCTACCAGTATTCAATATAGTTTCTTCATAAGTAATCCAGTAGTATTTACTTTGTTGCCATAGCTAAGTTGTTTTTAAACAAACAATCCTCAGTTTTTAGTGTTGTTTCAGATTTTGCTAAGTAGGTCATGTTTAATTGATATTTTAAAAAGGATTACTGGGGCTGGACAGTTGGCTCAGTGGTTAAGAACATTTGTTGTTCTTGCAAAGGACCAGTGTTCAGTTCTCACCACCCTCTCAGGCACAATATGCATGTGGTGTACAGACATACATGCTCACCAAACACTTGTGCACATAAAATAACAAAATAAATACATCTAAAAAATTATTGCTGAAGGGTGTTGGTGGCTTATCAACTTTAATACCAGCACTTGGGTGGCAGAGGCAGGTGAATTTTTATGAGCCTAGTCTATATAGCAAGTTCTAGGACAGCCAGAGTTATGCCTAAAAAATAAGAAAAAAATCAGTGAATATGGTGTTAATAAATACAAATTCCATATCCATACTTACCTTAATGCAAATTGATGGCAAAGGGAGCTGCACTTGACACTAATAAGCAAATACACACACACACACACACACACACACACACACACACACACACACAGCGTGCGCTCACCTGAGGCCACACGAGACTTCGCTCCATCGCACTCCACTTTGTGCTCTTGAGAGGAGTCTCTTGCTGGCCTGAAGCAAGGCTGGTGACTGGCTAGTCCCAGCAGTCCTGTGTTCCCCCCAGGGCAGGTAGCTGCACCTCACTTTTTACGTGGGTGCTGGTAGTTTGAACTCAGTTCCTTCTTCTTGTGCTGTTGAGCCATCTTCCCAGCCCTTATTGGAGATATTGGGCAATATTTTTTAAAAACTAATTTATTTGTTGAGACATGGTGTTAGGAATGGCAGCTTAGCCCTGAACTCACCATGAAGCTATGGAAGACTTTGATCTTCTGTTCCTCTTGCCTCTACCTGTCTAGGGCTAAGATTTCAGGGATGCACCACCACACCCCATTTACCTGGTGCTGAGGGGTTTGTGCATGTCAGGCAAGGGCTGTCAGCTGAGCTGCATCCCAGTGCCGGTAACATTTTAAAGACAAAAAGATTTGTTCCTTAGCTGGGCATGGTGGCCTGTACCTGTCATCTCGGCCCCGGGAAGGCTGGAGCAGGAGGATAGCAGATTGTAGGCCATCCTGAATTACATAGCAAGACTTTGTCTCACACAGGAGAAGAAAAGAATACTTGCTTAAGGTAATTTAAGTATATTTTAAAAATCTAAAATATATTTCGAAATAGATTTTTTCTGCATTATTTAGATTATGAATGTCTTGTTTATATTTCAGTTACTCATTAATGTTTAATTCCTTTTGGAGGTTAATGCAAAAAGCAATCTAATCTATATAATGTGCTGCAATTAAATGCAAAATCATATACTTTATAGTGGGAATCCCGTCGATGATAGCAATCATCATGACTAGGGTAAATTTAGTGCTTCTAACTTTTCTTTGGAAAGTACATTGCATTTCTTATTTATTTCATGTGTTTTGGTTTTATATTATTTGAAAAGAGAATGAAAATTACATCATACGTTATGTGAAGAAGTTAGTGTATAATAAACTAGGAACTAATGAAAACATGGTCCAAGCAGATTTATTGCTATGGTGTTTCATGAAAGAGTCCCAAGAATAGATAAGCTCCAGAGTTTTTTTCTTCCTAGGCACTGAAGTTGGGGTGTGGGTGTAAGCACCTGTTCTAGCACTGTAATGTATCCTCACTTAACTTATTCATTTCTCTTACACAATGTTCGCCATGTTGAAGCTGGTGCATGGCAGCTGATGTTCTTTGGACACACAGTGCACTATGTGTTGTGATGAGTGTTTGGAGTGGTGCTGTCAGCTTCCAGTGTCACAGAACATAGAGTGTTTGCAGTAGTGGAAGATTAAATACACTGAGGATTATTGGTCATCCCATATAACCACAGGTAGCAATTTCTGTACTTGAATATCTTTGTGTATACATGAGTTAAAAGGATACATTTCTTTCTTCCTTTCTTTCTTCTCCCTCCCTCCCTCCTTCCTTCTTTCCTTTTTTTCATGACAGTAACATACTTTGTAGCCCAGACTGGCCTGGAATTCACGATGTCACACAGGTTGGCCTTGAACTTGAAGTAGTTCTCCTGTCTTAAGTCTCTTGAGTGCTTGGATTACAGGTGTGCACTACCACACTTGGATTTTGTTTATTTCCTTACTATGGTAATGGAACCTAGAGCCTTCAACATGCAAGGTAATGCAGCTCTCATTAAGCCACATTATCAACCCCAATAGACTGTATATTTCTTCTTTCCATTCCCTTCCTTCCCTCCCTCCCTTCTTCCCTCCCTCCCTCCCTCCTTCTCTCCTTCCCTCCCTTATTTCCTGCTGCAGGTTTGTGCTGTGTAGCCTCAGTTAGTCTGGAACTTGTTATCATCTCAGCTCACCCTTCCAAGTGTTGAGGTTACAGGTTCTCATCACTGCACCTGCCTTCAGTAGGGTATATTTCTAGAAGCAGGTGCATATTTATAGTTTTGGTAAAAGCTACCATTTTTCTTTTCTTTTTCTCAATTTTATTAAGATATAATAAAAACACATATTTAAAGTATATAGTTTAATCTGTTTTGAAATATGCATACATGTTTGAAACCATCATCATCATATTATTATTATTATTATTATTTTTTGGTTTTTCGAGACAGGGTTTCTCTGTGGCTTTGGAGCCAGTCCTGGAACTAGTTCTGTAGACCAGGCTGGTCTCGAACTCACGGAGATCCACCTGCCTCTGCCTCCCGAGTGCTGGGATTAAAGGCGTGCGCCACCATCGCCCGGCTCATCATATTATTTTTATCACCTGATAAAATTTTCTGTGTCACCAGCTGGTGATGGCAAATGTTTTTAATCCCAGTATTCTAGAGACAGAGGCAGGCAAATCTCTTGAGTTCGAGGCCATTCTGGTTTACATAATGAGTTCTGGGACAGTCAGGGCTGTTACACAGAGGGAAACTTTGTCTCAAAAACCAAAACAAAATGAAACAGAAAAACAAAAAATAATAAAGTTCCTATATCTAACTGGGTATGGTGGTGCATGTCTTCAATCCTAGTCTTGGGAGGTAGAGGCAAGTGGTGAGTTCAAAGCTAGACTGGTCAACGTAGTGAGTTCTGGGCCAGCCAGGGCTACTTAGTAAGACCCTATCTTAAAAAATAATGAGCCAGGTGGTGGTGGTGCACACCCTTAATCCCAGCACTTTCAAGGCAGAGGCAGGTGGATCTCTGTGAGTTTAAGGCCAGCCTAGTCTACAGAGCTAGTTCTGGGACAGGCTCCAAAGTTACAAAGAGAAATCCTGTCTCGGGGGTAAAATATAGAAAAAAACCTTTTATCTTTCTTCCTTCTGTTCCTTCATCCACCCCCATCTTCAGTTAACAATTGCTTTGATTTCTTCCATAATAGATTATGACCCTATGTAAATTACAGTAAAAGCAAGCCAGAGTCTGAACTCTGTAGCAGCAGCTGGTTTCTCTGCACTGCAGACTGGCATCCATCACATACCACATTGTATGTATATACCGCATTATGTACCACACTTTGCATACCCATTTACCAGCTGATAGATGTCTGGTCTGCTTCTGGTTGTCTATGTCTAGGGTTTTCTGAACTTCTTTGTAGAAGTCTTTCTGTTTTTTTCCTCTTGTGTGAATATTAAGAGACTGACTAGGTTATGCAATATGCATGTTTAATTTTTAAAATTTTATAGTTTTGAATTTCATGATTAAGTTTGTGAGCCATTTTGACTTAAATTTTACATATTGTGTAAGGTTAGGTTTTCCCCTCTGCAAGAATGTCTAGTTGACCTAGAACCATCTATTACTGAAATGACTCCTCTTTCCCTATTAGTTTTAAAAAATATTTTAGAAAGCAGTTGAGCAATGCAGTGCAGTGGTACAGGCCTGGAATTCCAGCTCTAGATAGGCAGAGGCAGGAAGTTCATAAGTTCCAGGTCAGGTAGCCTGGGATACATAGGGAGGTTCAGGCCAGCCTGGGCTATATACTTAAGGAACACCCTTTCAGAAAGAAACAAATGGGGGGATGGGGAGTAATTAGTTAAGTATGGGTCTGTTTCTGAGTCCTCTTCTTATTGATTATATGTGACTTTGTCAGTATACCCAAGTTGCTTTGATTACCAAAATGTAGTAAATCTCGGAATCAGGCACTGTAATTCTTTTTTTTAAAAAAATATTTATTTATTTATTATGTGTACAATATTCTGTCTGCGTGTATGCCTGAAGGCCAGAAGAGGGCACCAGACCTCATTGCAGATGGTTGTGAGCCACCATGTGGTTGCTGGGAATTGAACTCAGGACCTTTGGAAGAGCAGACAATGCTCTTAACCGCTGAGCCATCTCTCCAGCCCCGCACTGTAATTCTTTTAACCTTTTTGTTTGTTTTTTTCTAGACAGGGTTTTTCTGTGCAGCTTGGAGTCTGTCCTGGAATTCACTCTGTAGACCAGGCTGGCCTCAAACTCACAGAGATCCACCTGCCTCTGCCTCCCGAGTATGGGGATCAAAGGCGAGCACCACCACAGCCTGAGTTCTTTTAACCTTTTTGTTACAAAAGTTTCTTTGATTATTCCATGCCCTTAGAATTTACTTATAAAATTTGAACCATTTTACTAACTTAAAAAAAAAAAAGCCTGCTAGAGAGTTGATTGGGATTTTTTTAAATGTGGGAAAGCTGCCATTTAAAAAAATACTGATCATACTAACCTATGAAGGTGATAATATCCTCTCATTATTTAAGTCTTTACTTTGAGACAGCAGTGGTTGGTAGTTTCAATATAGCAGTCTCAGCTGTCTTTCATTTATTACATTTGTTCAGAGGAAGTTTTTGGTTCTACTTTTTTAAAAAAAATTTTAGATATGTGCTACCAATATAAAAATTAACTTTTCTATACTAATTTTATATACTTTGGTCTTGATAAATTCATTCCAGCAGTTGGCCTGTAGACTTCCTTAGGACTTTCAATGTAAAGTAGTCGTACCATTTGTAAATATGAAAAGTTTGTTTTATGGTGTCATATCCTAGGCTGGTTTCAATTTTCTGTATAGTTGAAGATAATATCAAAATTTTGAATTTCTTGTCTCCATTTTGCATGTCCTGGGATTACAGGTGTGTGGCACTGTGTAGGCCATTATTTAATATTAACACAAAGTACAAAAAAAAATATTAACACAAAGTACAACTGTAGGCAAAGTTTCTCTGTGTCTAGGCAGCCGCTCCCAAATAACCTTCAGAGACTATAAATGCTTGGCCCATAGCTTAGGCTTGTCTCCAACCAACTCTTACAGCTTAAATTAACCCATTTCTATAATCTATGTGCTGCCCTGAGGCTTGTCTACTTCATCTATGAACTTCCCATGGTACTTCTTTTGCATTTGGCTCATGACTCCTCAGACTCTGCCCTTCTTCTTCCCAGCATCCTCTGTCTGGCTGTCCAGCCTATACCTCCTGCCTAGCTACTGGCAAGTCAGCTATTTTATTAATCCAATCAGAAGGCACCTTGGCAAAAACACATCTTCACAGTGTACAAAAAGATTATTCCATAACATACGACCTCTAGCATGGTGCCAAATATAGGTGGTAAAAATGGGTATTATGTTCTTTATCTTTGGGATGGGGGTGAAACGAAATCTTTTACCATTAAGTATGACATTAGTTGGAGGTTACTGGTGCTGTAATCAGCCTTCACATTTGCTTGTGTACTATTAGCAGGCCTGGGACAATCTGCACTTGCTTTTTCTCCACTGAGTTGCCTGCCTCATGGTGGGTTTCCCCAGGCTAAGTCCCCAACATGGAAACAGTTGCTTTTATTTTTCCTTCGATTTATTTATTCTATGTGTATAAATGTTTTTGCCTGCATGGGTGTACACCATTTGCATGCCTGTGGATGGTTGTGAGCTATCATGTGGGTGTTAAGAACTGAACCTGGGTCCTCTGCAAGAACAGCAAGTGCTTTTAGTAGCTCAGCCATTTTCTAGCCCTGCAACTCTGTTTTGAAAAGCCTAATATTGGAGGTCAGCTCTATATATTCATTCATATATATGTATATAATTATTTAAATGTATATGTTTTGATCACCTGTCCTTACAAGTCATATTTCTTTTTCTTGATGATCCTTATTGGATAGTTATTTTTCCTTCTGTCAACATCCAAACATCCAGG
Organism: Arvicola amphibius; assembly: GCF_903992535.2. NCBI lineage: Eukaryota > Metazoa > Chordata > Mammalia > Rodentia > Cricetidae > Arvicola > Arvicola amphibius. The sequence continues at coordinate 105,310,733 of NC_052053.1, read as the reverse complement.
GTCTCTTGAATTTTTGAAGATGTGTATTTTCTTCAAATCTTTCAGAGACCTTCAGAATATAGCATTTAAAATATTTAAGGACTTAGGAATTTTCATGACAGTGAGACACATCTGCCCTACGTTGGGTGCCAGATGAAGAAGGATGCTAAAAAAGAAATCCCAAACTAGCTCAGAATTGAGTATAATAAAAGGTTATTTATTTACGGGTAAACTCAGATCCTCTGCTGGAACAGGGAACAGTAACCAGATCTTGCAGCCAGAAAAGAGGCCGGATGCATACTTTACATAGGCATATATAGTATAAGAGGCCACGCCCAAGTAAGTGGGTAACTTAAAGGCTACTGGGAGTAGGAGTTCCTACAGCACTGCTTTTATTTTTTTAAGATTATAATATAATGATTATGTAATATAATAATTACATAATTTCCCCCTTCCCTTTCCTCCCTCCAAATCCTTCCATAACCCCCCTTGTTCTCTTCCAAATTCATGGTTCCCTTTTTCATTAATAGTTGTTACATGCATATATGTATATGTAGAGACATATATATCCCCAACATAGTCTGCTAAGTCCATATAATGTTACTTGTATGCATGTTTTCAGGACTGACCATTTGGTATGGTCTTTCCGGGGAAGACTGTTTCTCCCATTTTCAGCATTCCTGAGTTGCCTGTAGTTCTTTGTATAGGGTTGAGGCTTCTTGGACTTTCCTGTCCACGTTGACGTGTCTACAGTTGTCATCCTTGTTTAACCCATGTTTGGGAAGTCATGTTGGTGAAACTTTTGACTTTCTTGGGAAACAAAATCACGTAGCAAACTCCCTGATTATTCTTCTTAAAACTTTTCTGCCCCCTTTTCTGTAGTGTTCCTTGGAACTTAGGTTTTGGGAGTCATTTTGTAGATTGTATATTGGGATTGAACTTCACAACTCTGCATTTTCGGAGTTTTGAAGATTATTAATGTTTTGATTAGAAAGTATAAGTATATACATAAAAGTATAACAGGGTTTCTCAGTGTAACCCTGGCTGTCCTGGAACTAACTCTGTAGATCAGGCTGACCTCGAACTCTTAGAGATCTGCCTGCTTCTGCCTCCTGAGTGCTGGGATTAAAGGCGTGTGCCACCACCATCCAGCAACTGTGGAGTCTTTAGGAGCAGTGCCTTTCAGGCAGAATTAGACCACAGGGAGGGGATTTGAGGTTTCATAGCCTGGACCTACTTCTTGTTGCTGCTCTGCTTCCTGAATGGGAATGCAATGTGACCAGCCAGTTTCTGCACCTGATACTGTGACTTCCCTGCTGGTCAATGCCTTCCCCTCCACGGGCTCTTTTCCTCTGGAATAGTAAACCAAAAACCCAATCCATACCAAACCAAGCCACCTTTCTCCCTGAGGATTTGTTTTGTTGTTTGGGTCAGGGTGTTTTGTCAGAGCAGCAGAACAGAAACTCATACTCCCTCCTTTGCCTTCCAGGTTTTCTGTTGCCATTGCTTTAACAGTGCTATAATATTTAGATTCCGGCATGCAGAGATTCAATTGAGGGATGAAAGCAGACAAGGGTGAGTAGGTGTACTCAGCCGGAAGGACTAAAGTTGAGATCAAGCATAAAAAACAAGCTCACCAGGCGGTGGTGGCGTACGCCTTTAATCCCAGCACTTGGGAAGCAGAGGCAGGCAGATCTCTGTGAGTTCGAGGCCAGCCTGGTCTACAAGAGCTAGTTCCAGGACAGGCTCCAAAGCTACAGAGAAACCCTGTCTCAACACCCCCCCCCCCCCCCGCCAAAAAAAGGAATCAAACTTCATTTTCACGGCGATTTTCAGCAGTTCTTAGTGCAGGGGACACAATTCAAAGAGGGTTTCTTGAAGGGGGTCACACACCAGTTTTCAAGAGGTACTTTTTTTTTTTTTTTTGGTTTTTTCGAGACAGGGCTTTCCTGTAGTTTCTAGAGCTTGTCCTGGAACTAGCTCTTGTAGACCAGGCTGGCCTCAAACTCAGATATCCACCTGCCTCTGCCTCCCGAGTGCTGGGATTAAAGGCGTGTGCCACCACCGCCCGGCCAAGAGATACATTCTGTAGTGTTAAAGTCTCCATGTGGATCAAGCCAAGGCAAGTGGTAGACCTGGTTCAGGTACCCAGCTCCCAACACCAGCCTTTTTAAAAATATTTTTATCATAAACTGGGTAAGGTGGCAAATGCCTTTAATCCCAGTGGATCTCTGAGTTCGAGGCCAGTCTGGTCTATAGAGTGGAGTTCCAGGACAGCCACGGTTATACAGACAGACCCTGCCTGGAAAAAGAGCCAAAAAAAAATTCTTTCTACTAAGATAAAATGATTTATTGCAGGTATCCTTAAATCTTGGCTGTATAATCAGGCACAAGTTAAGTATATTAGAATTTTAAGTAATGCGGCTTTATGCATAACAGTTTTCTAATCAGTGACTGAATGATAAAATCATATCTTTAGCTCAAATTCATACTTTTCTGGGCATAGATTGTGCCTCATGATCTACTTACTTAATTTAGACAATGAAGCTAAGTGTATTTTAAGAGTGGGAAAGAGTCCCTGTACAAAAGTTTTCCACACACTAGATTCTAGGAATAGTCCTCTTCAGATTGTCTTCTGGGGGTGCCCTGTTGTTTGATTGACCTTCATATCCTAGTACCAAATACAAGTTTGAGTTTCATCGAAGTCACACCTTTCAGAATAAACCTGAAGTAGGAACTCTTTGGGGCTGGAGCTATATAGCTCAGTGTAACAGCACTTGACTCATATGCCCTGGGTTTGTTCTCTGACACCAACACTACACAGACAGACAAACATACACACACACAAGCACACCCATAGACACACAGACACACAGAGATGTACACACAGACATATAGATACACAGTCACATGGACAGATGCACAGACACGGACAAACACACATACACACAAAGAGGAATAGATTTCTTAGTAAAAACTAATCACTTTACTAACTGAGGAAGAGAGTTAGTGCCTCCTGCTTTAAGAAGGTCTCTTTTTCAGGTTAATAAATTGTTTAATTAATGGATGAATTAATTTAGTGTTTGTGCACATGTATGTGGGTACACATGTGCTGCTTATTTTCCAGTATGAATAGATATTTTAAGTTCTTAGCTTTTTGTGTTGGAAGAGATCTCAGAGAGTTTCCATTCCATGCTTTTATTTTATAGATAAATAAACTAGGTAACCACGGCATTAAGTGATTGGTCAAAATCTCTGGTCTGAAGCATTGTGTATGTTTGAATCCACTGAGACTTAACGATAGGGACGTAATGCTGTCTGGCTTCAACATTACTTGGCAAACTCCCAATTTATTAATGTGTTCTGTATCTTGTGCTTTCATATGTCATTTAATAATCAAGTAGTGAAAACTCAGAATTTACGGTGAGTTGTAATTGAGCAGTCATTTTTCTAGACCTATCATTATCTGTAATTTAGAAACACAATGACCAGGAAGCAGTATTAGTGTAAGCATAGTTTAATAAGTTCATATTAATCCACCCAGTAAAGCATAACATTTTAACATACCTTTCAGAGCCACAGTGATGGGAAAAATGATGGAATTGCTTATTGTCAAAACAAAAAGTGCTTTGGAGATGGCTCCTTAGGAAGCTGCTCTGCTGCATGTAAACTAGTTTGACTTAAGCACCGAGAGATACAGTCACATGGGCTTATCTATCAGTGGCATCTGTTGACTGTCTGGCTTTACATTTAATGCAGGTGTTGGTGAGTTATGATTCTCAACTTGTCACTTGGCGAGGCAAATAGTTACTCTGTAGTTATACACAGTATTATCCTCGAAGACTTGCCTTTTAATGCAGGGATACCCAACTTGCTCTTCTAGTCTAACATAATAGCTGTGTCATGCCATGCATTTTATCTACTGTATATATGGTAAATGAATATTTACATGTAAATATCATTGATAGCAATAATCCTGAAGTCCAACATAGAGAACAAACACCAAACACTTACGTTGTCCAGTGTTGTGGAAAGCCTCCTTGCCTAGAGCATCCATTAGTCTGAAGTGTGCCACTCTCTTTTTCCTCATTTACAACTTTACATTTATGGCTGCAGTAACGTGGCCCTTTGCTAGGGAAGCTCTGTTGTCAGTCTGTCAGGTAGCAGAGCTAATTGTCTCTTAACTCTACCCTGTCTGCCAGCTGTCAAGCAGGCTAGTAAATAGATAAAGCTTATCACAAGAGGTTAGGAGTTAATGGTCTGCTTCGTTTGGAACCCAGACTCTTGATCACTTGTTTTATGTTGAGTGTGAGGAGGACATGAACTGCTGAGAGGGAAGAAGGTTTGAGATAGATTTAGGAGGTGGTTGAGATGTGCTGATTTTAGAACTCTGAGACTAAGGAATAGTGTGACATGGCTTGTCACATTTGGTTAGGTCTTTTTATATAGCCCAGGCTTGACTCATACTCTTGGCAGTTATCTTGCCTCAGCTTCCCAGATGCTAGATTTACAGATATATGCCACCATTCCCTGATCAC